>NC_133549.1:2142987-2449129 GCF_048773025.1 Camelus bactrianus | reverse complement strand
TTTGTGTTCCCAACAATCTAGTTGAAGGACGGCTTTCACACACACTTATCTCTCAGAACTGAGCATGTGGAGAGACGTTCGTTCATCTAGCACAAAGGGAACGGGTTGCAGGAGAAACTTTTACTCTAGTTTTTCAGTGTGTTTCCTAGTGCCGGTTTGAAGTTCCTGCAGTTTTCACTGTAAAACCGAGTTGGAGCTAGTACCTCCCCATATATATGTATGGAGTGTAGTTTGCAACTGAAAAGGAACTTTGTGTTCCCAACAATCTAGTTGAAGGACGGCTTTCACACACACTTATCTCTCAGAACTGAGCATGTGGAGAGACGTTCGTTCATCTAGCACAAAGGGAACGGGTTGCAGGAGAAACTTTTACTCTAGTTTTTCAGTGTGTTTCCTAGTGCTGGTTTGAAGTTCCTGCAGTTTTCACTGTAAAACCGAGTTGGAGCTAGTACCTCCCCATATATACCTATGGAGTGTAGTTTGCAACTGAAAAGGAACTTTGTGTTCCCAACAATCTAGTTGAAGGACGGCTTTCACACACACTTATCTCTCAGAACTGAGCATGTGGAGAGACGTTCGTTCATCTAGCACAAAGGGAACGGGTTGCAGGAGAAACTTTTACTCTAGTTTCTCAGTGTGTTTCCTAGTGCCGGTTTGAAGTTCCTGCAGTTTTCACTGTAAAACCGAGTTGGAGCTAGTACCTCCCCATATATATGTATGGAGTGTAGTTTGCAACTGAAAAGGAACTTTGTGTTCCCAACAATCTAGTTGAAGGACGGCTTTCACACACACTTATCTCTCAGAACTGAGCATGTGGAGAGACGTTCGTTCATCTAGCACAAAGGGAACGGGTTGCAGGAGAAACTTTTACTCTAGTTTCTCAGTGTGTTTCCTAGTGCCGGTTTGAAGTTCCTGCAGTTTTCACTGTAAAACCGAGTTGGAGCTAGTACCTCCCCATATATATGTATGGAGTGTAGTTTGCAACTGAAAAGGAACTTTGTGTTCCCAACAATCTAGTTGAAGGACGGCTTTCACACACACTTATCTCTCAGAACTGAGCATGTGGAGAGACGTTCGTTCATCTAGCACAAAGGGAACGGGTTGCAGGAGAAACTTTTACTCTAGTTTCTCAGTGTGTTTCCTAGTGCCGGTTTGAAGTTCCTGCAGTTTTCACTGTAAAACCGAGTTGGAGCTAGTACCTCCCCATATATATGTATGGAGTGTAGTTTGCAACTGAAAAGGAACTTTGTGTTCCCAACAATCTAGTTGAAGGACGGCTTTCACACACACATATCTCTCAGAACTGAGCATGTGGACAGACGTTCGTTCATCTAGCACAAAGGGAACGGGTTGCAGGAGAAACTTTTACTCTAGTTTCTCAGTGTGTTTCCTAGTGCCGGTTTGAAGTTCCTGCAGTTTTCACTGTAAAACCGAGTTGGAGCTAGTACCTCCCCATATATATGTATGGAGTGTAGTTTGCAACTGAAAAGGAACTTGGTGTTCCCAACAATCTAGTTGAAGGACGGCTTTCACACACACTTATCTCTCAGAACTGAGCATGTGGAGAGACGTTCGTTCATTTAGCACAAAGGGAACGGGTTGCAGGAGAAACTTTTACTCTAGTTTCTCAGTGTGTTTCCTAGTGCCGGTTTGAAGTTCCTGCAGTTTTCACTGTAAAACCGAGTTGGAGCTAGTACCTCCCCATATATATGTATGGAGTGTAGTTTGCAACTGAAAAGGAACTTTGTGTTCCCAACAATCTAGTTGAAGGACGGCTTTCACACACACTTATCTCTCAGAACTGAGCATGTGGAGAGACGTTCGTTCATCTAGCACAAAGGGAACGGGTTGCAGGAGAAACTTTTACTCTAGTTTCTCAGTGTGTTTCCTAGTGCCGGTTTGAAGTTCCTGCAGTTTTCACTGTAAAACCGAGTTGGAGCTAGTACCTCCCCATATATATGTATGGAGTGTAGTTTGCAACTGAAAACGAACTTTGTGTTCCCAACAATCTAGTTGAAGGACGGCTTTCACACACACTTATCTCTCAGAACTGAGCATGTGGAGAGACGTTCGTTCATCTAGCACAAAGGGAACGGGTTGCAGGAGAAACTTTTACTCTAGTTTTTCAGTGTGTTTCCTAGTGCCGGTTTGAAGTTCCTGCAGTTTTCACTGTAAAAGCGTGTTGGAGCTAGTACCTCCCCATATATATGTATGGAGTGTAGTTTGCAACTGAAAAGGAACTTTGTGTTCCCAACAATCTAGTTGAAGGACGGCTTTCACACACACTTTTCTCTCAGAACTGAGCATGTGGATAGACGTTCGTTCATCTAGCACAAAGGGAACGGGTTGCAGGAGAAACTTTTACTCTAGTTTCTCAGTGTGTTTCCTAGTGCCGGTTTGAAGTTCCTGCAGTTTTCACTGTAAAACCGAGTTGGAGCTAGTACCTCCCCATATATATGTATGGAGTGTAGTTTGCAACTGAAAAGGAACTTTGTGTTCCCAACAATCTAGTTGAAGGACGGCTTTCACACACACTTATCTCTCAGAACTGAGCATGTGGAGAGACGTTCGTTCATCTAGCACAAAGGGAACGGGTTGCAGGAGAAACTTTTACTCTAGATTCTCAGTGTGTTTCCTAGTGCCGGTTTGAAGTTCCTGCAGTTTTCACTGTAAAACCGAGTTGGAGCTAGTACCTCCCCATATATATGTATGGAGTGTAGTTTGCAACTGAAAAGGAACTTTGTGTTCCCAACAATCTAGTTGAAGGACGGCTTTCACACACACTTATCTCTCAGAACTGAGCATGTGGAGAGACGTTCGTTCATCTAGCACAAAGGGAACGGGTTGCAGGAGAAACTTTTACTCTAGTTTCTCAGTGTGTTTCCTAGTGCCGGTTTGAAGTTCCTGCAGTTTTCACTGTAAAACCGAGTTGGAGCTAGTACCTCCCCATATATATGTATGGAGTGTAGTTTGCAACTGAAAAGGAACTTTGTGTTCCCAACAATCTAGTTGAAGGACGGCTTTCACACACACTTATCTCTCAGAACTGAGCATGTGGAGAGACGTTCGTTCATCTAGCACAAAGGGAACGGGTTGCAGGAGAAACTTTTACTCTAGTTTCTCAGTGTGTTTCCTAGTGCCGGTTTGAAGTTCCTGCAGTTTTCACTGTAAAACCGAGTTGGAGCTAGTACCTCCCCATATATATGTATGGAGTGTAGTTTGCAACTGAAAAGGAACTTTGTGTTCCCAACAATCTAGTTGAAGGACGGCTTTCACACACACTTATCTCTCAGAACTGAGCATGTGGAGAGACGTTCGTTCATCTAGCACAAAGGGAACGGGTTGCAGGAGAAACTTTTACTCTAGTTTCTCAGTATGTTTCCTAGTGCCGGTTTGAAGTTCCTGCAGTTTTCACTGTAAAAGCGAGTTGGAGCTAGTACCTCCCCATATATATGTATGGAGTGTAGTTTGCAACTGAAAAGGAACTTTGTGTTCCCAACAATCTAGTTGAAGGACGGCTTTCACACACACTTATCTCTCAGAACTGAGCATGTGGAGAGACGTTCGTTCATCTAGCACAAAGGGAACGGGTTGCAGGAGAAACTTTTACTCTAGTTTCTCAGTGTGTTTCCTAGTGCCGGTTTGAAGTTCCTGCAGTTTTCACTGTAAAACCGAGTTGGAGCTAGTACCTCCCCATATATATGTATGGAGTGTAGTTTGCAACTGAAAAGGAACTTTGTGTTCCCAACAATCTAGTTGAAGGACGGCTTTCACACACACTTATCTCTCAGAACTGAGCATGTGGAGAGACGTTCGTTCATCTAGCACAAAGGGAACGGGTTGCAGGAGAAACTTTTACTCTAGTTTCTCAGTGTGTTTCCTAGTGCCGGTTTGAAGTTCCTGCAGTTTTCACTGTAAAACCGAGTTGGAGCTAGTACCTCCCCATATATAAGTATGGAGTGTACTTTGCAACTGAAAAGGAACTTTGTGTTCCCAACAATCTAGTTGAAGGACGGCTTTCACACACACTTATCTCTCAGAACTGAGCATGTGGAGAGACGTTCGTTCATCTAGCACAAAGGGAACGGGTTGCAGGAGAAACTTTTACTCTAGTTTCTCAGTGTGTTTCCTAGTGCCGGTTTGAAGTTCCTGCAGTTTTCACTGTAAAACCGAGTTGGAGCTAGTACCTCCCCATATATATGTATGGAGTGTAGTTTGCAACTGAAAAGGAACTTTGTGTTCCCAACAATCTAGTTGAAGGACGGCTTTCACACACACTTATCTCTCAGAACTGAGCATGTGGAGAGACGTTCGTTCATCTAGCACAAAGGGAACGGGTTGCAGGAGAAACTTTTACTCTAGTTTCTCAGTGTGTTTCCTAGTGCCGGTTTGAAGTTCCTGCAGTTTTCACTGTAAAACCGAGTTGGAGCTAGTACCTCCCCATATATATGTATGGAGTGTAGTTTGCAACTGAAAAGGAACTTTGTGTTCCCAACAATCTAGTTGAAGGACGGCTTTCACACACACTTATCTCTCAGAACTGAGCATGTGGAGAGACGTTCGTTCATCTAGCACAAAGGGAACGGGTTGCAGGAGAAACTTTTACTCTAGTTTCTCAGTGTGTTTCCTAGTGCCGGTTTGAAGTTCCTGCAGTTTTCACTGTAAAACCGAGTTGGAGCTAGTACCTCCCCATATATATGTATGGAGTGTAGTTTGCAACTGAAAAGGAACTTTGTGTTCCCAACAATCTAGTTGAAGGACGGCTTTCACACACACTTATCTCTCAGAACTGAGCATGTGGAGAGACGTTCGTTCATCTAGCACAAAGGGAACGGGTTGCAGGAGAAACTTTTACTCTAGTTTCTCAGTGTGTTTCCTAGTGCCGGTTTGAAGTTCCTGCAGTTTTCACTGTAAAAGCGAGTTGGAGCTAGTACCTCCCCATATATATGTATGGAGTGTAGTTTGCAACTGAAAAGGAACTTTGTGTTCCCAACAATCTAGTTGAAGGACGGCTTTCACACACACTTATCTCTCAGAACTGAGCATGTGGAGAGACGTTCGTTCATCTAGCACAAAGGGAACGGGTTGCAGGAGAAACTTTTACTCTAGTTTCTCAGTGTGTTTCCTAGTGCCGGTTTGAAGTTCCTGCAGTTTTCACTGTAAAACCGAGTTGGAGCTAGTACCTCCCCATATATATGTATGGAGTGTAGTTTGCAACTGAAAAGAACTTTGTGTTCCCAACAATCTAGTTGAAGGACGGCTTTCACACACACTTATCTCTCAGAACTGAGCATGTGGAGAGACGTTCGTTCATCTAGCACAAAGGGAACGGGTTGCAGGAGAAACTTTTACTCTAGTTTCTCAGTGTGTTTCCTAGTGCCGGTTTGAAGTTCCTGCAGTTTTCACTGTAAAACCGAGTTGGAGCTAGTACCTCCCCATATATAAGTATGGAGTGTACTTTGCAACTGAAAAGGAACTTTGTGTTCCCAACAATCTAGTTGAAGGACGGCTTTCACACACACTTATCTCTCAGAACTGAGCATGTGGAGAGACGTTCGTTCATCTAGCACAAAGGGAACGGGTTGCAGGAGAAACTTTTACTCTAGTTTCTCAGTGTGTTTCCTAGTGCCGGTTTGAAGTTCCTGCAGTTTTCACTGTAAAACCGAGTTGGAGCTAGTACCTCCCCATATATATGTATGGAGTGTAGTTTGCAACTGAAAAGGAACTTTGTGTTCCCAACAATCTAGTTGAAGGACGGCTTTCACACACACTTATCTCTCAGAACTGAGCATGTGGAGAGACGTTCGTTCATCTAGCACAAAGGGAACGGGTTGCAGGAGAAACTTTTACTCTAGTTTCTCAGTGTGTTTCCTAGTGCCGGTTTGAAGTTCCTGCAGTTTTCACTGTAAAACCGAGTTGGAGCTAGTACCTCCCCATATATATGTATGGAGTGTAGTTTGCAACTGAAAAGGAACTTTGTGTTCCCAACAATCTAGTTGAAGGACGGCTTTCACACACACTTATCTCTCAGAACTGAGCATGTGGAGAGACGTTCGTTCATCTAGCACAAAGGGAACGGGTTGCAGGAGAAACTTTTACTCTAGTTTCTCAGTGTGTTTCCTAGTGCCGGTTTGAAGTTCCTGCAGTTTTCACTGTAAAACCGATTTGGAGCTAGTACCTCCCCATATATATGTATGGAGTGTAGTTTGCAACTGAAAAGGAACTTTGTGTTCCCAACAATCTAGTTGAAGGACGGCTTTCACACACACTTATCTCTCAGAACTTAGCATGTGGAGAGACGTTCGTTCATCTAGCACAAAGGGAACGGGTTGCAGGGGAAACTTTTACTCTAGTTTCTCAGTGTGTTTCCTAGTGCCGGTTTGAAGTTCCTGCAGTTTTCACTGTAAAACCGAGTTGGAGCTAGTACCTCCCCATATATATGTATGGAGTGTAGTTTGCAACTGAAAAGGAACTTTGTGTTCCCAACAATCTAGTTGAAGGACGGCTTTCACACACACTTATCTCTCAGAACTGAGCATGTGGAGAGACGTTCGTTCATCTAGCACAAAGGGAACGGGTTGCAGGAGAAACTTTTACTCTAGTTTCTCAGTGTGTTTCCTAGTGCCGGTTTGAAGTTCCTGCAGTTTTCACTGTAAAACCGAGTTGGAGCTAGTACCTCCCCATATATATGTATGGAGTGTAGTTTGCAACTGAAAAGGAACTTTGTGTTCCCAACAATCTAGTTGAAGGACGGCTTTCACACACACATAACTCTCAGAACTGAGCATGTGGAGAGACGTTCGTTCATCTAGCACAAAGGGAACGGGTTGCAGGAGAAACTTTTACTCTAGTTTCTCAGTGTGTTTCCTAGTGCCGGTTTGAAGTTCCTGCAGTTTTCACTGTAAAACCGAGTTGGAGCTAGTACCTCCCCATATATATGTATGGAGTGTAGTTTGCAACTGAAAAGGAACTTTGTGTTCCCAACAATCTACTTGAAGGACGGCTTTCACACACACTTATCTCTCAGAACTGAGCATGTGGAGAGACGTTCGTTCATCTAGCACAAAGGGAACGGGTTGCAGGAGAAACTTTTACTCTAGTTTCTCAGTGTGTTTCCTAGTGCCGGTTTGAAGTTCCTGCAGTTTTCACTGTAAAACCGAGTTGGAGCTAGTACCTCCCCATATATATGTATGGAGTGTAGTTTGCAACTGAAAAGGAACTTTGTGTTCCCAACAATCTAGTTGAAGGACGGCTTTCACACACACTTATCTCTCAGAACTGAGCATGTGGAGAGACGTTCGTTCATTTAGCACAAAGGGAACGGGTTGCAGGAGAAACTTTTATTCTAGTTTCTCAGTGTGTTTCCTAGTGCCGGTTTGAAGTTCCTGCAGTTTTCACTGTAAAACCGAGTTGGAGCTAGTACCTCCCCATATATATGTATGGAGTGTAGTTTGCAACTGAAAAGGAACTTTGTGTTCCCAACAATCTAGTTGAAGGACGGCTTTCACACACACTTATCTCTCAGAACTGAGCAGGTGGAGAGACGTTCGTTCATCTAGCAGAAAGGGAACGGGTTGCAGGAGAAACTTTTACTCTAGTTTCTCAGTGTGTTTCCTAGTGCCGGTTTGAAGTTCCTGCAGTTTTCAATATAAAACCGAGTTGGAGCTAGTACCTCCCCATATATATGTATGGAGTGTAGTTCGCAAATGAAAAGGAACATTGTGTTCCCAACAATCTAGTTGAAGGACGGCTTTCACACACACTTATTTCTCAGAACTGAGCATGTGGAGAGACGTTCGTTCATCTAGCACAAAGGGAACGGGTTGCAGGAGAAACTTTTACTCTAGTTTCTCAGTGTGTTTCCTAGTGCCGGTTTGAAGTTCCTGCAGTTTTCACTGTAAAACCGAGTTGGAGCTAGTACTTCCCCATATATATGTGTGGAGTGTAGTTTGCAACTGAAAAGGAACTTTGTGTTCCCAACAATCTAGTTGAAGGACGGCTTTCACACACACTTATCTCTCAGAACTGAGCATGTGGAGAGACGTTCGTTCATCTAGCACAAAGACAACGGGTTGCAGGAGAAACTTTTACTCTAGTTTCTCAGTGTGTTTCCTAGTGCCGGTTTGAAGTTCCTGCAGTTTTCACTGTAAAACCGAGTTGGAGCTAGTACCTCCCCATATATATGTATGGAGTGTAGTTTGCAACTGAAAAGGAACTTTGTGTTCCCAACAATCTAGTTGAAGGACGGCTTTCACACACACTTATCTCTCTGAACTGAGCATGTGGAGAGACGTTCGTTCATCTAGCACAAAGGGAACGGGTTGCAGGAGAAACTTTTACTCTAGTTTCTCAGTGTGTTTCCTAGTTCCGGTTTGAAGTTCCTGCAGTTTTCACTGTAAAACCGAGTTGGAGCTAGTACCTCCCCATATATATGTATGGAGTGTAGTTTGCAACTGAAAAGGAACTTTGTGTTCCCAACAATCTACTTGAAGGACGGCTTTCACACACACTTATCTCTCAGAACTGAGCATGTGGAGAGACGTTCGTTCATCTAGCACAAAGGGAACGGGTTGCAGGGGAAACTTTTACTCTAGTTTCTCAGTGTGTTTCCTAGTGCCGGTTTGAAGTTCCTGCAGTTTTCACTGTAAAACCGAGTTGGAGCTAGTACCTCCCCATATATATGTATGGAGTGTAGTTTGCAACTGAAAAGGAACTTTGTGTTCCCAACAATCTAGTTGAAGGACGGCTTTCACACACACTTATCTCTCAGAACTGAGCATGTGGAGAGACGTTCGTTCATCTAGCACAAAGGGAACGGGTTGCAGGAGAAACTTTTACTCTAGTTTCTCAGTGTGTTTCCTAGTGCCGGTTTGAAGTTCCTGCAGTTTTCACTGTAAAACCGAGTTGGAGCTAGTACCTCCCCATATATATGTATGGAGTGTAGTTTGCAACTGAAAAGGAACTTTGTGTTCCCAACAATCTAGTTGAAGGACGGCTTTCACACACACATATCTCTCAGAAATGAGCATGTGGAGAGACGTTCGTTCATCTAGCACAAAGGGAACGGGTTGCAGGAGAAACTTTTACTCTAGTTTTTCAGTGTGTTTCCTAGTGCCGGTTTGAAGTTCCTGCAGTTTTCACTGTAAAACCGAGTTGGAGCTAGTACCTCCCCATATATATGTATGGAGTGTAGTTTGCAACTGAAAAGGAACTTTGTGTTCCCAACAATCTAGTTGAAGGACGGCTTTCACACACACTTATCTCTCAGAACTGAGCATGTGGAGAGACGATCGTTCATCTAGCACAAAGGGAACGGGTTGCAGGAGAAACTTTTACTCTAGTTTCTCAGTGTGTTTCCTAGTGCCGGTTTGAAGTTCCTGCAGTTTTCACTGTAAAACCGAGTTGGAGCTAGTACCTCCCCATATATATGTATGGAGTGTAGTTTGCACCTGAAAAGGAACTTTGTGTTCCCAACAATCTAGTTGAAGGACGGCTTTCACACACACTTATCCCTCAGAACTGAGCATGTGAAGAGACCTTCGTTCATCTAGCACAAAGGGAACGGGTTGCAGGAGAAACTTTTACTCTAGTTTCTCAGTGTGTTTCCTAGTGCCGGTTTGAAGTTCCTGCAGTTTTCACTGTAAAACCGAGTTGGAGCTAGTACCTCCCCATATATATGTATGGAGTGTAGTTTGCAACTGAAAAGGAACTTTGTGTTCCCAACAATCTAGTTGAAGGACGGCTTTCACACACACTTATCTCTCAGAACTGAGCATGTGGAGAGACGTTCGTTCATCTAGCACAAAGGGAACGGGTTGCAGGAGAAACTTTTACTCTAGTTTCTCAGTGTATTTCCTAGTGCCGGTTTGAAGTTCCTGCAGTTTTCACTGTAAAACCGAGTTGGAGCTAGTACCTCCCCATATATAAGTATGGAGTGTAGTTTGCAACTGAAAAGGAACTTTGTGTTCCCAACAATCTAGTTGAAGGACGGCTTTCACACACACATATCTCTCAGAACTGAGCATGTGGAGAGACGTTCGTTCATCTAGCACAAAGGGAACGGGTTGCAGGAGAAACTTTTACTCTAGTTTCTCAGTGTGTTTCCTAGTGCCGGTTTGAAGTTCCTGCAGTTTTCACTGTAAAACCGAGTTGGAGCTAGTACCTCCCCATATATATGTATGGAGTGTAGTTTGCAACTGAAAAGGAACTTTGTGTTCCCAACAATCTAGTGGAAGGACGGCTTTCACACACACTTATCTCTCAGAAATGAGCATGTGGAGAGACGTTCGTTCATCTAGCACAAAGGGAACGGGTTGCAGGAGAAACTTTTACTCTAGTTTTTCAGTGTGTTTCCTAGTGCCGGTTTGAAGTTCCTGCAGTTTTCACTGTAAAACCGAGTTGGAGCTAGTACCTCCCCATATATATGTATGGAGTGTAGTTTGCAACTGAAAAGGAACTTTGTGTTCCCAACAATCTAGTTGAAGGACGGCTTTCACACACACTTATCTCTCAGAACTGAGCATGTGGAGAGACGTTCGTTCATCTAGCACAAAGGGAATGGGTTGCAGGAGAAACTTTTACTCTAATTTTTCAGTGTGTTTCCTAGTGCCGGTTTGAAGTTCCTGCAGTTTTCACTGTAAAACCGAGTTGGAGCTAGTACCTCCCCATATATATGTATGGAGTGTAGTTTGCAACTGAAAAGGAACTTTGTGTTCCCAACAATCTATTTGAAGGACGGCTTTCACACACAATTATCTCTCAGAACTGAGCATGTGGAGAGACGTTCGTTCATCTAGCACAAAGGGAACGGGTTGCAGGAGAAACTTTTACTCTAGTTTTTCAGTGTGTTTCTAGTGCCGGTTTGAAGTTCCTGCAGTTTTCACTGTAAAACCGAGTTGGAGCTAGTACCTCCCCATATATATGTATGGAGTGTAGTTTGCAACTGAAAAGTAACTTTGTGTTCCCAACAATCTAGTTGAACGACGGCTTTCACACACACTTATCTCTCAGAAATGAGCATGTGGAGAGACGTTCGTTCATCTAGCACAAAGGGAACGGGTTGCAGGAGAAACTTTTACTCTAGTTTCTCAGTGTGTTTCCTAGTGCCGGTTTGAAGTTCCTGCAGTTTTCACTGTAAAACCGAGTTGGAGCTAGTACCTCCCCATATATATGTATGGAGTGTAGTTTGCAACTGAAAAGGAACTTTGTGTTCCCAACAATCTAGTTGAAGGACGGCTTTCACACACACTTATCTCTCAGAACTGAGCATGTGGAGAGACGTTCGTTCATCTAGCACAAAGGGAACGGGTTGCAGGAGAAACTTTTACTCTAGTTTCTCAGTGTGTTTCCTAGTGCCGGTTTGAAGTTCCTGCAGTTTTCACTGTAAAACCGAGTTGGAGCTAGTACCTCCCCATATATACGTATGGAGTGTAGTTTGCAAGTGAAAAGGAACTTTGTGTTCCCAACAATCTAGTTGAAGGACGGCTTTCACACACACTTATCTCTCAGAACTGAGCATGTGGAGAGACGTTCGTTCATCTAGCACAAAAGGAACGGGTTGCAGGAGAAACTTTTACTCTAGTTTCTCAGTGTGTTTCCTAGTGCCGGTTTGAAGTTCCTGCAGTTTTCACTGTAAAACCGAGTTGGAGCTAGTACTTCCCCATATAGATGTATGGAGTGTAGTTTGCAACTGAAAAGGAACTTTGTGTTCCCAACAATCTAGTTGAAGGACGGCTTTCACACACACTTATCTCTCAGAACTGAGCATGTGGAGAGACTTTCGTTCATCTAGCACAAAGGGAACGGGTTGCAGGAGAAACTTTTACTCTAGTTTTTCAGTGTGTTTCCTAGTGCCGGTTTGAAGTTCCTGCAGTTTTCACTGTAAAACCGAATTGGAGCTAGTACCTCCCCATATATATGTATGGAGTGTAGTTTGCAACTGAAAAGGAACTTTGTGTTCCCAACAATCTAGTTGAAGGACGGCTTTCACACACACTTATCTCTCAGAACTGAGCATGTGGAGAGACGTTCGTTCATCTAGCACAAAGGGAACGGGTTGCAGGAGAAACTTTTACTCTAGTTTCTCAGTGTGTTTCCTAGTGCCGGTTTGAAGTTCCTGCAGTTTTCACTGTAAAACCGAGTTGGAGCTAGTACCTCCCCATATATATGTATGGAGTGTAGTTTGCAACTGAAAAGGAACTTTGTGTTCCCAACAATCTAGTTGAAGGACGGCTTTCACACACACTTATCTCTCAGAACTGAGCATGTGGAGAGACGTTCGTTCATGTAGCACAAAGGGAACGGGTTGCAGGAGAAACTTTTACTCTAGTTTTTCAGTGTGTTTCCTAGTGCCGGTTTGAATTTCCTGCAGTTTTCACTGTAAAACCGAGTTGGAGCTAGTACCTCCCCATATACATGTATGGAGTGTAGTTTGCAACTGAAAAGGAACTTTGTGTTCCCAACAATCTAGTTGAAGGACGGCTTTCACACACACTTAACTCTCAGAACTGAGCATGTGGAGAGACGTTCGTTCATCTAGCACAAAGGGAACGGTTTGCAGGAGAAACTTTTACTCTAGTTTCTCAGTGTGTTTCCTAGTGCCGGTTTGAAGTTCCTGCAGTTTTCACTGTAAAACCGAGTTGGAGCTAGTACCTCCCCATATATATGTATGGAGTGTAGTTTGCAACTGAAAAGGAACTTTGTGTTCCCAACAATCTAGTTGAAGGACGGCTTTCACACACACTTATCTCTCAGAACTGAGCATGTGGAGAGACGTTCGTTCATCTAGCACAAAGGGAACGGGTTGCAGGAGAAACTTTTACTCTAGTTTCTCAGTGTGTTTCCTAGTGCCGGTTTGAAGTTCCTGCAGTTTTCACTGTAAAACCGAGTTGGAGCTAGTACCTCCCCATATATATGTATGGAGTGTAGTTTGCAACTGAAAAGGAACTTTGTGTTCCCAACAATCTAGTTGAAGGACGGCTTTCACACACACTTATCTCTCAGAACTGAGCATGTGGAGAGACGTTCGTTCATCTAGCACAAAGGGAACGGTTTGCAAGAGAAACTTTTACTCTAGTTTTTCAGTGTGTTTCCTAGTGCCGGTTTGAAGTTCCTGCAGTTTTCACTGTAAAACCGAGTTGGGGCTAGTACCTCCCCATATATATGTATGGAGTGTAGTTTGCAACTGAAAAGGAACTTTGTGTTCCCAACAATCTAGTTGAAGGACGGCTTTCACACACACTTATCTCTCAGAACTGAGCATGTGGAGAGACGTTCGTTCATCTAGCACAAAGGGAACGGGTTGCAGGAGAAACTTTTACTCTAGTTTTTCAGTGTGTTTCCTAGTGCCGGTTTGAAGTTCCTGCAGTTTTCACTGTAAAACCGAGTTGGAGCTAGTACCTCCCCATATATATGTATGGAGTGTAGTTTGCAACTGAAAAGGAACTTTGTGTTCCCAACAATCTAGTTGAAGGACGGCTTTCACACACACTTATCTCTCAGAACTGAGCATGTGGAGAGACGTTCGTTCATCTAGCACAAAGGGAACGGGTTGCAGGAGAAACTTTTACTCTAGTTTCTCAGTGTGTTTCCTAGTGCCGGTTTGAAGTTCCTGCAGTTTTCACTGTAAAACCGAGTTGGGGCTAGTACCTCCCCATATATATGTATGGAGTGTAGTTTGCAACTGAAAAGGAACTTTGTGTTCCCAACAGTCTAGTTGAAGAACGGCTTTCACACACACTTATCTCTCAGAACTGAGCATGTGGAGAGACGTTCGTTCATCTAGCACAAAGGGAACGGGTTGCAGGAGAAACTTTTACTCTAGTTTTTCAGTGTGTTTCCTAGTGCCGGTTTGAAGTTCCTGCAGTTTTCACTGTAAAACCGAGTTGGAGCTAGTACCTCCCCATATATATGTATGGAGTGTAGTTTGCAACTGAAAAGGAACTTTTTGTTCCCAACAATCTAGTTGAAGGACGGCTTTCACACACACTTATCTCTCAGAACTGAGCATGTGGAGAGACGTTCGTTCATCTAGCACAAAGGGAACGGGTTGCAGGAGAAACTTTTACTCTAGTTTCTCAGTGTGTTTCCTAGTGCCGGTTTGAAGTTCCTGCAGTTTTCACTGTAAAACCGAGTTGGGGCTAGTACCTCCCCATATATATATATGGAGTGTAGTTTGCAACTGAAAAGGAACTTTGTGTTCCCAACAATCTAGTTGAAGGACGGCTTTCACACACACTTATCTCTCAGAACTGAGCATGTGGAGAGACGTTCGTTCATCTAGCACAAAGGGAACGGGTTGCAGGAGAAACTTTTACTCTAGTTTCTCAGTGTGTTTCCTAGTGCCGGTTTGAAGTTCCTGCAGTTTTCACTGTAAAACCGAGTTGGAGCTAGTACCTCCCCATATATATGTATGGAGTGTAGTTTGCAACTGAAAAGGAACTTTGTGTTCCCAACAATCTAGTTGAAGGACGGCTTTCACACACACTTATCTCTCAGAACTGAGCATGTGGAGAGACGTTCGTTCATCTAGCACAAAGGGAACGGTTTGCAAGAGAAACTTTTACTCTAGTTTTTCAGTGTGTTTCCTAGTGCCGGTTTGAAGTTCCTGCAGTTTTCACTGTAAAACCGAGTTGGGGCTAGTACCTCCCCATATATATGTATGGAGTGTAGTTTGCAACTGAAAAGGAACTTTGTGTTCCCAACAATCTAGTTGAAGAACGGCTTTCACACACACTTATCTCTCAGAACTGAGCATGTGGAGAGACGTTCGTTCATCTAGCACAAAGGGAACGGGTTGCAGGAGAAACTTTTACTCTAGTTTCTCAGTGTGTTTCCTAGTGCCGGTTTGAAGTTCCTGCAGTTTTCACTGTAAAACCGAGTTGGAGCTAGTACCTCCCCATATATATGTATGGAGTGTAGTTTGCAACTGAAAAGGAACTTTGTGTTCCCAACAATCTAGTTGAAGGACGGCTTTCACACACACTTATCTCTGAGAACTGAGCATGTGGAGAGACGTTCGTTCATCTAGCACAAAGGGAACGGGTTGCAGGAGAAACTTTTACTCTAGTTTCTCAGTGTGTTTCCTAGTGCCGGTTTGAAGTTCCTGCAGTTTTCACTGTAAAACCGAGTTGGGGCTAGTACCTCCCCATATATATATATGGAGTGTAGTTTGCAACTGAAAAGGAACTTTGTGTTCCCAACAATCTAGTTGAAGGACGGCTTTCACACACACTTATCTCTCAGAACTGAGCATGTGGAGAGACGTTCGTTCATCTAGCACAAAGGGAACGGGTTGCAGGAGAAACTTTTACTCTAGTTTCTCAGTGTGTTTCCTAGTGCCGGTTTGAAGTTCCTGCAGTTTTCACTGTAAAACCGAGTTGGAGCTAGTACCTCCCCATATATATATATGGAGTGTAGTTTGCAACTGAAAAGGAACTTTGTGTTCCCAACAATCTAGTTGAAGGACGGCTTTCACACACACTTATCTCTCAGAACTGAGCATGTGGAGAGACGTTCGTTCATCTAGCACAAAGGGAACGGTTTGCAGGAGAAACTTTTACTCTAGATTTTCAGTGTGTTTCCTAGTGCCGGTTTGAAGTTCCTGCAGTTTTCACTGTAAAACCGAGTTGGAGCTAGTACCACCCCATATATATGTATGGAGTGTAGTTTGCAACTGAAAAGGAACTTTGTGTTCCCAACAATCTAGTTGAAGGACGGCTTTCACACACACTTATCTCTCAGAACTGAGCATGTGGAGAGACGTTCGTTCATCTAGCAAAAAGGGAACGGGTTGCAGGAGAAACTTTTACTCTAGTTTTTCAGTGTGTTTCCTAGTGCCGGTTTGAAGTTCCTGCCGTTTTCACTGTAAAACCGAGTTGGAGCTAGTACCTCCCCATATATATGTATGGATTGTAGTTTGCAACTGAAAAGGAACTTTGTGTTCCCAACAATCTAGTTGAAGGACGGCTTTCACACACAATTATCTCTCAGAACTGAGCATGTGGAGAGACGTTCGTTCATCTAGCACAAAGGGAACGGGTTGCAGGAGAAACTTTTACTCTAGTTTTTCAGTGTGTTTCCTAGTGCCGGTTTGAAGTTCCTGCAGTTCTCACTGTAAAACCGAGTTGGAGCTAGTACCTCCCCATATATATGTATGAAGTGTAGTTTGCAACTGAAAAGGAACTTTGTGTTCCCAACAATCTAGTTGAAGGACGGCTTTCACACACACTTATCTCTCAGAACTGAGCATGTGGAGAGACGTTCGTTCATCTAGCACAAAGGGAACGGGTTGCAGGAGAAACTTTTACTCTAGTTTCTCAGTGTGTTTCCTAGTGCCGGTTTGAAGTTCCTGCAGTTTTCACTGTAAAACCGAGTTGGAGCTAGTACCTCCCCATATATATATATGGAGTGTAGTTTGCAACTGAAAAGGAACTTTGTGTTCCCAACAATCTAGTTGAAGGACGGCTTTCACACACACTTATCTCTCAGAACTGAGCATGTGGAGAGACGTTCGTTCATCTAGCAAAAAGGGAACGGGTTGCAGGAGAAACTTTTACTCTAGTTTTTCAGTGTGTTTCCTAGTGCCGGTTTGAAGTTCCTGCCGTTTTCACTGTAAAACCGAGTTGGAGCTAGTACCTCCCCATATATATGTATGGATTGTAGTTTGCAACTGAAAAGGAACTTTGTGTTCCCAACAATCTAGTTGAAGGACGGCTTTCACACACAATTATCTCTCAGAACTGAGCATGTGGAGAGACGTTCGTTCATCTAGCACAAAGGGAACGGGTTGCAGGAGAAACTTTTACTCTAGTTTTTCAGTGTGTTTCCTAGTGCCGGTTTGAAGTTCCTGCAGTTCTCACTGTAAAACCGAGTTGGAGCTAGTACCTCCCCATATATATGTATGAAGTGTAGTTTGCAACTGAAAAGGAACTTTGTGTTCCCAACAATCTAGTTGAAGGACGGCTTTCACACACACTTATCTCTCAGAACTGAGCATGTGGAGAGACGTTCGTTCATCTAGCACAAAGGGAACGGGTTGCAGGAGAAACTTTTACTCTAGTTTCTCAGTGTGTTTCCTAGTGCCGGTTTGAAGTTCCTGCAGTTTTCACTGTAAAACCGAGATGGAGCTAGTACCTCCCCATATATATGTATGGATTGTAGTTTGCAACTGAAAAGGAACTTTGTGTTCCCAACAATCTAGTTGAAGGACGGCTTTCACACACACTTATCTCTCAGAACTGAGCATGTGGAGAGACGTTCGTTCATCTAGCACAAAGGGAACGGGTTGCAGGAGAAACTTTTACTCTAGTTTCTCAGTGTGTTTCCTAGTGCCGGTTTGAAGTTCCTGCAGTTTTCACTGTAAAACCGAGTTGGAGCTAGTACCTCCCCATATATATGTATGGAGTGTAGTTTGCAACTGAAAAGGAACTTTGTGTTCCCAACAATCTAGTTGAAGGACGGCTTTCACACACACTTATCTCTCAGAACTGAGCATGTGGAGAGACGTTCGTTCATCTAGCACAAAGGGAACGGGTTGCAGGAGAAACTTTTACTCTAGTTTCTCAGTGTGTTTCCTAGTGCCGGTTTGAAGTTCCTGCAGTTTTCACTGTAAAACCGAGTTGGAGCTAGTACCTCCCCATATATATGTATGGAGTGTAGTTTGCAACTGAAAAGGAACTTTGTGTTCCCAACAATCTAGTTGAAGGACGGCTTTCACACACACTTATCTCTCAGAACTGAGCATGTGGAGAGACCTTCGTTCATGTAGCACAAAGGGAACTGGTTGCAGGAGAAACATTTACTCTAGTTTTTCAGTGTGTTTCCTAGTGCCGGTTTGAATTTCCTGCAGTTTTCACTGTAAAACCGAGTTGGAGCTAGTACCTCCCCATATACATGTATGGATTGTAGTTTGCAACTGAAAAGGAACTTTGTGTTCCCAACAATCTAGTTGAAGGACGGCTTTCACACACACTTAACTCTCAGAACTGAGCATGTGGAGAGACGTTCGTTCATCTAGCACAAAGGGAACGGTTTGCAGGAGAATCTTTTACTCTAGTTTCTCAGTGTGTTTCCTAGTGCCGGTTTTAAATTCCTGCAGTTTTCACTGTAAAACCGAGTTGGAGCTAGTACCTCCCCATATATATGTATGGAGTGTAGTTTGCAACTGAAAAGGAACTTTGTGTTCCCAACAATCTAGTTGAAGGACGGCTTTCACACACACTTATCTCTCAGAACTGAGCATGTGGAGAGACGTTCGTTCATCTAGCACAAAGGGAACGGGTTGCAGGAGAAACTTTTACTCTAGTTTCTCAGTGTGTTTCCTAGTGCCGGTTTGAAGTTCCTGCAGTTTTCACTGTAAAACCGAGTTGGAGCTAGTACCTCCCCATATATATGTATGGAGTGTAGTTTGCAACTGAAAAGGAACTTTGTGTTCCCAACAATCTAGTTGAAGGACGGCTTTCACACACACTTATCTCTCAGAACTGAGCATGTGGAGAGACGTTCGTTCATCTAGCACAAAGGGAACGGTTTGCAAGAGAAACTTTTACTCTAGTTTTTCAGTGTGTTTCCTAGTGCCGGTTTGAAGTTCCTGCAGTTTTCACTGTAAAACCGAGTTGGAGCTAGTACCTCCCCATATATATGTATGGAGTGTAGTTTGCAACTGAAAAGGAACTTTGTGTTCCCAACAATCTAGTTGAAGGACGGCTTTCACACACACTTATCTCTCAGAACTGAGCATGTGGAGAGACGTTCGTTCATCTAGCACAAAGGGAACGGGTTGCAGGAGAAACTTTTACTCTAGTTTTTCAGTGTGTTTCCTAGTGCCGGTTTGAAGTTCCTGCAGTTTTCACTGTAAAACCGAGTTGGAGCTAGTACCTCCCCATATATATGTATGGAGTGTAGTTTGCAACTGAAAAGGAACTTTGTGTTCCCAACAATCTAGTTGAAGGACGGCTTTCACACACACTTATCTCTCAGAACTGAGCATGTGGAGAGACGTTCGTTCATCTAGCACAAAGGGAACGGGTTGCAGGAGAAACTTTTACTCTAGTTTTTTAGTGTGTTTCCTAGTGCCGGTTTGAAGTTCCTGCAGTTTTCACTGTAAACCCGAGTTGGAGCTAGTACCACCCCATATATATGTATGGAGTGTAGTTTGCAACTGAAAAGGAACTTTGTGTTCCCAACAATCTAGTTGAAGGACGGCTTTCACACACACTTATCTCTCAGAACTGAGCATGTGGAGAGACGTTCGTTCATCTAGCACAAAGGGAACGGGTTGCAGGAGAAACTTTTACTCTAGTTTCTCAGTGTGTTTCCTAGTGCCGGTTTGAAGTTCCTGCAGTTTTCACTGTAAAACCGAGTTGGAGCTAGTACCTCCCCATATATATGTATGGAGTGTAGTTTGCAACTGAAAAGGAACTTTGTGTTCCCAACAATCTAGTTGAAGGACGGCTTTCACACACACTTATCTCTCAGAACTGAGCATGTGGAGAGACGTTCGTTCATCTAGCACAAAGGGAACGGGTTGCAGGAGAAACTTTTACTCTAGTTTCTCAGTGTGTTTCCTAGTGCCGGTTTGAAGTTCCTGCAGTTTTCACTGTAAAACCGAGTTGGAGCTAGTACCTCCCCATATATATGTATGGAGTGTAGTTTGCAACTGAAAAGGAACTTTGTGTTCCCAACAATCTAGTTGAAGGACGGCTTTCACACACACTTATCTCTCAGAACTGAGCATGTGGAGAGACGTTCGTTCATGTAGCACAAAGGGAACTGGTTGCAGGAGAAACATTTACTCTAGTTTTTCAGTGTGTTTCCTAGTGCCGGTTTGAATTTCCTGCAGTTTTCACTGTAAAACCGAGTTGGAGCTAGTACCTCCCCATATACATGTATGGATTGTAGTTTGCAACTGAAAAGGAACTTTGTGTTCCCAACAATCTAGTTGAAGGACGGCTTTCACACACACTTAACTCTCAGAACTGAGCATGTGGAGAGACGTTCGTTCATCTAGCACAAAGGGAACGGTTTGCAGGAGAATCTTTTACTCTAGTTTCTCAGTGTGTTTCCTAGTGCCGGTTTTAAATTCCTGCAGTTTTCACTGTAAAACCGAGTTGGAGCTAGTACCTCCCCATATATATGTATGGAGTGTAGTTTGCAACTGAAAAGGAACTTTGTGTTCCCAACAATCTAGTTGAAGGACGGCTTTCACACACACTTATCTCTCAGAACTGAGCATGTGGAGAGACGTTCGTTCATCTAGCACAAAGGGAACGGGTTGCAGGAGAAACTTTTACTCTAGTTTCTCAGTGTGTTTCCTAGTGCCGGTTTGAAGTTCCTGCAGTTTTCACTGTAAAACCGAGTTGGAGCTAGTACCTCCCCATATATATGTATGGAGTGTAGTTTGCAACTGAAAAGGAACTTTGTGTTCCCAACAATCTAGTTGAAGGACGGCTTTCACACACACTTATCTCTCAGAACTGAGCATGTGGAGAGACGTTCGTTCATCTAGCACAAAGGGAACGGTTTGCAAGAGAAACTTTTACTCTAGTTTTTCAGTGTGTTTCCTAGTGCCGGTTTGAAGTTCCTGCAGTTTTCACTGTAAAACCGAGTTGGAGCTAGTACCTCCCCATATATATGTATGGAGTGTAGTTTGCAACTGAAAAGGAACTTTGTGTTCCCAACAATCTAGTTGAAGGACGGCTTTCACACACACTTATCTCTCAGAACTGAGCATGTGGAGAGACGTTCGTTCATCTAGCACAAAGGGAACGGGTTGCAGGAGAAACTTTTACTCTAGTTTTTCAGTGTGTTTCCTAGTGCCGGTTTGAAGTTCCTGCAGTTTTCACTGTAAAACCGAGTTGGAGCTAGTACCTCCCCATATATATGTATGGAGTGTAGTTTGCAACTGAAAAGGAACTTTGTGTTCCCAACAATCTAGTTGAAGGACGGCTTTCACACACACTTATCTCTCAGAACTGAGCATGTGGAGAGACGTTCGTTCATCTAGCACAAAGGGAACGGGTTGCAGGAGAAACTTTTACTCTAGTTTTTTAGTGTGTTTCCTAGTGCCGGTTTGAAGTTCCTGCAGTTTTCACTGTAAACCCGAGTTGGAGCTAGTACCACCCCATATATATGTATGGAGTGTAGTTTGCAACTGAAAAGGAACTTTGTGTTCCCAACAATCTAGTTGAAGGACGGCTTTCACACACACTTATCTCTCAGAACTGAGCATGTGGAGAGACGTTCGTTCATCTAGCACAAAGGGAACGGGTTGCAGGAGAAACTTTTACTCTAGTTTCTCAGTGTGTTTCCTAGTGCCGGTTTGAAGTTCCTGCAGTTTTCACTGTAAAACCGAGTTGGAGCTAGTACCTCCCCATATATATGTATGGAGTGTAGTTTGCAACTGAAAAGGAACTTTGTGTTCCCAACAATCTAGTTGAAGGACGGCTTTCACACACAATTATCTCTCAGAACTGAGCATGTGGAGAGACGTTCGTTCATCTAGCACAAAGGGAACGGGTTGCAGGAGAATCTTTTACTCTAGTTTTTCAGTGTGTTTCCTAGTGCCGGTTTGAAGTTCCTGCAGTTTTCACTGTAAAACCGAGTTGGAGCTAGTACCTCCCCATATATATGTATGGAGTGTAGTTTGCAACTGAAAAGGAACTTTGTGTTCCCAACAATCTAGTTGAAGGACGGCTTTCACACACACTTATCTCTCAGAACTGAGCATGTGGAGAGACGTTCGTTCATCTAGCACAAAGGGAACGGGTTGAAGGAGAAACTTTTACTCTAGTTTCTCAGTGTGTTTCCTAGTGCCGGTTTGAAGTTCCTGCAGTTTTCACTGTAAAACCGAGATGGAGCTAGTACCTCCCCATATATATGTATGGATTGTAGTTTGCAACTGAAAAGGAACTTTGTGTTCCCAACAATCTAGTTGAAGGACGGCTTTCACACACACTTATCTCTCAGAACTGAGCATGTGGAGAGACTTTCGTTCATCTAGCACAAAGGGAACGGGTTGCAGGAGAAACTTTTACTCTAGTTTTTCAGTGTGTTTCCTAGTGCCGGTTTGATGTTCCTGCAGTTTTCACTGTAAAACCGAGTTGGAGCTAGTACCTCCCCATATATATGTATGGAGTGTAGTTTGCAACTGAAAAGGAACTTTGTGTTCCCAACAATCTAGTTGAAGGACGGCTTTCACACACACTTATCTCTCAGAACTGAGCATGTGGAGAGACGTTCGTTCATCTAGCACAAGGGGAACGGGTTGCAGGAGAAACTTTTACTCTAGTATTTCAGTGTGTTTCCTAGTGCCGGTTTGAAGTTCCTGCAGTTTTCACTGTAAAACCGAGTTGGAGCTAGTACCTCCCCATATATATGTATGGAGTGTAGTTTGCAACTGAAAAGGAACTTTGTGTTCCCAACAATCTAGTTGAAGGACGGCTTTCACACACACTTATCTCTCAGAACTGAGCATGTGGAGAGACGTTCGTTCATCTAGCACAAAGGGAAAGGGTTGCAGGAGAAATTTTTACTCTAGTTTTTCAGTGTGTTTCCTAGTGCCGGTTTGAAGTTCCTGCAGTTTTCACTGTAAAACCGAGTTGGAGCTAGTACCTCCCCATATATATGTATGGAGTGTAGTTTGCAAGTGAAAAGGAACTTTGTGTTCCCAAGAATCTAGTTGAAGGACGGCTTTCACACACACTTATCTCTCAGAACTGAGCATGTGGAGAGACGTTCGTTCATCTTGCACAAAGGGAACTGGTTGCAGGAGAAACTTTTACTGTAGTTTCTCAGTGTGTTTCCTAGTGCCGGTTTGAAGTTCCTGCAGTTTTCACTGTAAAACCGAGTTGGAGCTAGTACCTCCCCATATATATGTATGGAGTGTAGTTTGCAACTGAAAAGGAACTTTGTGTTCCCAACAATCTAGTTGAAGGACGGCTTTCACACACACTTATCTCTCAGAACTGAGCATGTGGAGAGACGTTCGTTCATCTAGCACAAAGGGAACGGGTTGCAGGAGAAATTTTACTCCAGATTTTCAGTGTGTTTCCTAGTGCCGGTTTGAAGTTCCTGCAGTTTTCACTGTAAAACCGAGTTGGAGCTAGTACCTCCCCATATATATGTATGGAGTGTAGTTTGCAACTGAAAAGGAACTTTGTGTTCCCAACAATGTAGTTGAAGGACGGCTTTCACACACAATTATCTCTCAGAACTGAGCATGTGGAGAGACGTTCGTTCATCTAGCACAAAGGGAACGGGTTGCAGGAGAAACTTTTACTCTAGTTTCTCAGTGTGTTTCCTAGTGCCGGTTTGAAGTTCCTGCAGTTTTCACTGTAAAACCGAGTTGGAGCTAGTACCTCCCCATATATATGTATGGAGTGTAGTTTGCAACTGAAAAGGAACTTTGTGTTCCCAACAATCTAGTTGAAGGACGGCTTTCACACACACTTATCTCTCAGAACTGAGCATGTGGAGAGACGTTCGTTCATCTAGCACAAAGACAACGGGTTGCAGGAGAAACTTTTACTCTAGTTTCTCAGTGTGTTTCCTAGTGCCGGTTTGAAGTTCCTGCAGTTTTCACTGTAAAACAGAGTTGGAGCTAGTACCTCCCCATATATATGTATGGAGTGTAGTTTGCAACTGAAAAGGAACTTTGTGTTCCCAACAATCTAGTTGAAGGACGGCTTTCACACACACTTATCTCTCAGAACTGAGCATGTGGAGAGACGTTCGTTCATCTAGCACAAAGGGAACGGGTTGCAGGAGAAACTTTTACTCTAGTTTCTCAGTGTGTTTCCTAGTGCCGGTTTGAAGTTCCTGCAGTTTTCACTGTAAAACCGAGTTGGAGCTAGTACCTCCCCATATATATGTATGGAGTGTAGTTTGCAACTGAAAAGGAACTTTGTGTTCCCAACAATCTAGTTGAAGGACGGCTTTCACACACACTTATCTCTCAGAACTGAGCATGTGGAGAGACGTTCGTTCATCTAGCACAAAGGGAACGGGTTGCAGGAGAAACTTTTACTCTAGTTTCTCAGTGTGTTTCCTAGTGCCGGTTTGAAGTTCCTGCAGTTTTCACTGTAAAACCGAGTTGGAGCTAGTACCTCCCCATATATATGTATGGAGTGTAGTTTGCAACTGAAAAGGAACTTTGTGTTCCCAACAATCTAGTTGAAGGACGGCTTTCACACACACTTATCTCTCAGAACTGAACATGTGGAGAGACGTTCGTTCATCTAGCACAAAGGGAACAGGTTGCAGGAGAAACTTTTACTCTAGTTTCTCAGTGTGTTTCCTAGTGCCGGTTTGAAGTTCCTGCAGTTTTCACTGTAAAACCGAGTTGGAGCTAGTACCTCCCCATATATATGTATGGAGTGTAGTTTGCAACTGAAAAGGAACTTTGTGTTCCCAACAATCTAGTTGAAGGACGGCTTTCACACACACTTATCTCTCAGAACTGAGCATGTGGAGAGACTTTCGTTCATCTAGCACAAAGGGAACGGGTTGCAGGAGAAACTTTTACTCTAGTTTCTCAGTGTCTTTCCTAGTGCCGGTTTGAAGTTCCTGCAGTTTTCACTGTAAAACCGAGTTGGAGCTAGTACCTCCCCATATATATGTATGGAGTGTAGTTTGCAACTGAAAAGGAACTTTGTGTTCCCAACAATCTAGTTGAAGGACGGCTTTCACACACACTTATCTCTCAGAACTGAGCATGTGGAGAGACGTTCGTTCATCTAGCACAAAGGGAACGGGTTGCAGGAGAAACTTTTACTCTAGTTTCTCAGTGTGTTTCCTAGTGCCGGTTTGAATTTCCTGCAGTTTTCACTGTAAAACCGAGTTGGAGCTAGTACCTCCCCATATATATGTATGGAGTGTAGTTTGCAACTGAAAAGGAACTTTGTGTTCCCAACAATCTAGTTGAAGGACGGCTTTCACACACACTTATCTCTCAGAACTGAGCATGTGGAGAGACGTTCGTTCATCTAGCACAAAGGGAACGGGTTGCAGGAGAAACTTTTACTCTAGTTTCTCAGTGTGTTTCCTAGTGCCGGTTTGAAGTTCCAGCAGTTTTCACTGTAAAACCGAGTTGGAGCTAGTACCTCCCCATATATATGTATGGAGTGTAGTTTGCAACTGAAAAGGAACTTTGTGTTCCCAAGAATCTAGTTGAAGGACAGCTTTCACACACACTTATCTCTCAGAACTGAGCATGTGGAGAGACGTTCGTTCATCTAGCACAAAGGGAACGGGTTGCAGGAGAAACTTTTACTCTAGTTTTTCAGTGTGTTTCCTAGTGCCGGTTTGAAGTTCCTGCAGTTTTCACTGTAAAACCGAGTTGGAGCTAGTACCTCCCCATATATATCTATGGAGTGTAGTTTGCAACTGAAAAGGAACTTTTGTGTTCCCAACAATCTAGTTGAAGGACGGCTTTCACACACACTTATCTCTCAGAACTGAGCATGTGGAGAGACG
This sequence comes from Camelus bactrianus, assembly GCF_048773025.1. Taxonomy (NCBI): domain Eukaryota; kingdom Metazoa; phylum Chordata; class Mammalia; order Artiodactyla; family Camelidae; genus Camelus; species Camelus bactrianus. The sequence goes on along the minus strand of NC_133549.1, from coordinate 2,423,656 downwards.
TTCGTTCATCTAGCACAAAGGGAACGGGTTGCAGGAGAAACTTTTACTCTAGTTTTTCAGTGTGTTTCCTAGTGCCGGTTTGAAGTTCCTGCAGTTTTCACTGTAAAACCGAGTTGGAGCTAGTACCTCCCCATATATATGTATGGAGTGTAGTTTGCAAGTGAAAAGGAACTTTGTGTTCCCAACAATCTAGTTGAAGGACGGCTTTCACACACACTTATCTCTCAGAACTGAGCATGTGGAGAGACGTTCGTTCATCTTGCACAAAGGGAACGGGTTGCAGGAGAAACTTTTACTCTAGATTCTCAGTGTGTTTCCTAGTGCCGGTTTGATGTTCCTGCAGTTTTCACTGTAAAACCGAGTTGGAGCTAGTACCTCCCCATATATATGTATGGAGTGTAGTTTGCAACTGAAAAGGAACTTTGTGTTCCCAACAATCTAGTTGAAGGACGGCTTTCACACACACTTATCTCTCAGAACTGAGCATGTGGAGAGACGTTCGTTCATCTAGCACAAAGGGAACGGGTTGCAGGAGAAACTTTTACTCTAGTTTTTCAGTGTGTTTCCTAGTGCCGGTTTGAAGTTCCTGCAGTTTTCACTGTAAAACCGAGTTGGAGCTAGTACCTCCCCATATATATGTATGGAGTGTAGTTTGCAACTGAAAAGGAACTTTGTGTTCCCAACAATCTAGTTGAAGGACGGCTTTCACACACACATATCTCTCAGAACTGAGCATGTGGAGAGACGTTCGTTCATCTTGCACAAAGGGAACGGGTTGCAGGAGAAACTGTTACTCTAGATTCTCAGTGTGTTTCCTAGTGCCGGTTTGAATTTCCTGCAGTTTTCACTGTAAAACCGAGTTGGAGCTAGTACCTCCCCATATATATGTATGGAGTGTAGTTTGCAACTGAAAAGGAACTTTGTGTTCCCAACAATCTAGTTGAAGGACGGCTTTCACACACACTTATCTCTCAGAACTGAGCATGTGGAGAGACTTTCGTTCATCTAGCACAAAGGGAACGGGTTGCAGGAGAAACTTTTACTCTAGTTTCTCAGTGTGTTTCCTAGTGCCGGTTTGAAGTTCCTGCAGTTTTCACTGTTAAACCGAGTTGGAGCTAGTACATCCCCATATATATGTATGGAGTGTAGTTTGCAATTGAAAAGGAACTTTGTGTTCCCAACAATCTAGTTGAAGGGCGGCTTTCACACACACTTATCTCTCAGAACTGAGCATGTGGAGAGACGTTCGTTCATCTAGCACAAAGGGAACGGGTTGCAGGAGAAACTTTTACTCTAGTTTCTCAGTGTCTTTCCTAGTGCCGGTTTGAAGTTCCTGCAGTTTTCACTGTAAAACCGAGTTGGAGCTAGTACCTCCGCATATATATGTATGGAGTGCAGTTTGCAAGTGAAAAGGAACTTTGTGTTCCCAAGAATCTAGTTGAAGGACGGCTTTCACACACACTTATCTCTCAGAACTGAGCATGTGGAGAGACGTTCGTTCATCTAGCACAAAGGGAACGGGTTGCAGGAGAAACTTTTACTCTAGTTTCTCAGTGTGTTTCCTAGTGCCGGTTTGAAGTTCCTGCAGTTTTCACTGTAAAACCGAGTTGGAGCTAGTACCTCCCCATATATATGTATGGAGTGTAGTTTGCAACTGAAAAGGAACTTTGTGTTCCCAACAATCTAGTTGAAGGACGGCTTTCACACACACTTATCTCTCAGAACTGAGCATGTGGAGAGACGTTCGTTCATCTAGCACAAAGGGAACGGATTGTAGGAGAAACTTTTACTCTAGTTTCTCAGTGTGTTTCCTAGTGCCGGTTTGAAGTTCCTGCAGTTTTCACTGTAAAACCGAGTTGGAGCTAGTACCTCCCCATATATATGTATGGAGTGTAGTTTGCAACTGAAAAGGAACTTTGTGTTCCCAACAATCTAGTTGAAGGACAGCTTTCACACACACTTATCTCTCAGAACTGAGCATGTGGAGAGACGTTCGTTCATCTAGCACAAAGGGAACGGGTTGCAGGAGAAACTTTTACTCTAGTTTCTCAGTGTGTTTCCTAGTGCCGGTTTGAATTTCCTGCAGTTTTCACTGTAAAACCGAGTTGGAGCTAGTACCTCCCCATATATATGTATGGAGTGTAGTTTGCAACTGAAAAGGAACTTTGTGTTCCCAACAATCTAGTTGAAGGACGGCTTTCACACACACTTTTCTCTCAGAAATGAGCATGTGGAGAGACGTTCGTTCATCTAGCACAAAGGGAACGGGTTGCAGGAGAAACTTTTACTCTAGTTTCTCAGTGTGTTTCCTAGTGCCGGTTTGAAGTTCCTGCAGTTTTCACTGTAAAACCGAGTTGGAGCTAGTACCTACCCATATATATGTATGGAGTGTAGTTTGCAACTGAAAAGGAACTTTGTGTTCCCAACAATCTAGTTGAAGGACAGCTTTCACACACACTTATCTCTCAGAACTGAGCATGTGGAGAGACGTTCGTTCATCTAGCACAAAGGGAACGGGTTGCAGGAGAAACTTTTACTCTAGTTTTTCAGTGTGTTTCCTAGTGCCGGTTTGAAGTTCCTGCAGTTTTCACTGTAAAACCGAGTTGGAGCTAGTACCTCCCCATATATATGTATGGAGTGTAGTTTGCAATTGAAAAGGAACTTTGTGTTCCCAACAATCTAGTTGAAGGGCGGCTTTCACACACACTTATCTCTCAGAACTGAGCATGTGGAGAGACGTTCGTTCATCTAGCACAAAGGGAACGGGTTGCAGGAGAAACTTTTACTCTAGTTTCTCAGTGTGTTTCCTAGTGCCGGTTTGAAGTTCCTGCAGTTTTCACTGTAAAACCGAGTTGGAGCTAGTACCTCCCCATATATTTGTATGGAGTGTAGTTTGCAAGTGAAAAGGAACTTTGTGTTCCCAAGAATCTAGTTGAAGGACGGCTTTCACACACACTTATCTCTCAGAACTGAGCATGTGGAGAGACGTTCGTTCATCTAGCACAAAGGGAACGGGTTGCAGGAGAAACTTTTACTCTAGTTTCTCAGTGTGTTTCCTAGTGCCGGTTTGAAGTTCCTGCAGTTTTCACTGTAAAACCGAGTTGGAGCTAGTACCTCCCCATATATATGTATGGAGTGTAGTTTGCAACTGAAAAGGAACTTTGTGTTCCCAACAATCTAGTTGAAGGACGGCTTTCACACACACTTATCTCTCAGAACTGAGCATGTGGAGAGACGTTCGTTCATCTAGCACAAAGGGAACGGATTGTAGGAGAAACTTTTACTCTAGTTTCTCAGTGTGTTTCCTAGTGCCGGTTTGAAGTTCCTGCAGTTTTCACTGTAAAACCGAGTTGGAGCTAGTACCTCCCCATATATATGTATGGAGTGTAGTTTGCAACTGAAAAGGAACTTTGTGTTCCCAACAATCTAGTTGAAGGACAGCTTTCACACACACTTATCTCTCAGAACTGAGCATGTGGAGAGACGTTCGTTCATCTAGCACAAAGGGAACGGGTTGCAGGAGAAACTTTTACTCTAGTTTTTCAGTGTGTTTCCTAGTGCCGGTTTGAAGTTCCTGCAGTTTTCACTGTAAAACCGAGTTGGAGCTTGTACCTCCCCATATATATGTATGGAGTGTAGTTTGCAACTGAAAAGGAACTTTGTGTTCCCAACAATCTAGTTGAAGGACGGCTTTCACACACACTTATCTCTCAGAACTGAGCATGTGGAGAGACGTTCGTTCATCTAGCACAAAGGGAATGGGTTGCAGGAGAAACTTTTACTCTAATTTTTCAGTGTGTTTCATAGTGCCGGTTTGAAGTTCCTGCAGTTTTCACTGTAAAACCGAGTTGGAGCTAGTACCTCCCCATATATATGTATGGAGTGTAGTTTGCAATTGAAAAGGAACTTTGTGTTCCCAACAATCTAGTTGAAGGACGGCTTTCACACTCACTTATCTCTCAGAACTGAGCATGTGGAGAGACGTTCGTTCATCTAGCACAAAGGGAACGGGTTGCAGGAGAAACTTTTACTCTAGTTTCTCAGTGTGTTTCCTAGTGCCGGTTTGAAGTTCCTGCAGTTTTCACTGTAAAACCGAGTTGGAGCTAGTACCTCCCCATATATATGTATGGAGTGTAGTTTGCAACTGAAAAGGAACTTTGTGTTCCCAACAATCTAGTTGAAGGACGGCTTTCACACACACTTATCTCTCAGAACTGAGCATGTGGAGAGACGTTCGTTCATCTAGCACAAAGGGAACGGGTTGCAGGAGAAACTTTTACTCTCGATTCTCAGTGTGTTTCCTAGTGCCGGTTTTAAGTTCCTGCAGTTTTCACTGTAAAACCGAGTTGGAGCTAGTACCTCCCCATATATATGTATGGAGTGTAGTTTGCAACTGAAAAGGTACTTTGTGTTCCCAACAATCTAGTTGAAGGACGGCTTTCACACACACGTATCTCTCAGAACTGAGCATGTGGAGAGACGTTCGTTCATCTAGCACAAAGGGAACGGGTTGCAGGAGAAACTTTTACTCTAGTTTCTCAGTGTGTTTCCTAGTGCCGGTTTGAAGTTCCTGCAGTTTTCACTGTAAAACCGAGTTGGAGCTAGTACCTCCCCATATATATGTATGGAGTGTAGTTTGCAACTGAAAAGGTACTTTGTGTTCCCAACAATCTAGTTGAAGGACGGCTTTCACACACACGTATCTCTCAGAACTGAGCATGTGGAGAGACGTTCGTTCATCTTGCACAAAGGGAACAGGTTGCAGGAGAAACTTTTACTCTAGATTCTCAGTGTGTTTCCTAGTGCCGGTTTGATGTTCCTGCAGTTTTCACTGTAAAACCGAGTTGGAGCTAGTACCTCCCCATATATATGTATGGAGTGTAGTTTGCAACTGAAAAGGAACTTTGTGTTCCCAACAATCTAGTTGAAGGACGGCTTTCACACACACTTATCTCTCAGAACTGAGCATGTGGAGAGACGTTCGTTCATCTAGCACAAAGGGAACGGGTTGCAGGAGAAACTTTTACTCTAGTTTTTCAGTGTGTTTCCTAGTGCCGGTTTGAAGTTCCTGCAGTTTTCACTGTAAAACCGAGTTGGAGCTAGTACCTCCCCATATATATGTATGGAGTGTAGTTTGCAACTGAAAAGGAACTTTGTGTTCCCAAAAATCTAGTTGAAGGACGGCTTTCACACACACTTATCTCTCAGAACTGAGCAAGTGGAGAGACGTTCGTTCAACTAGCACAAAGGGAACGGGTTGCAGGAGAAACTTTTACTCTAGTTTCTCAGTGTGTTTCCTAGTGCCGGTTTGAAGTTCCTGCAGTTTTCACTGTAAAACCGAGTTGGAGCTAGTACCTCCCCATATATATGTATGGAGTGTAGTTTGCAACTGAAAAGGAACTTTGTGTTCCCAACAATCTAGTTGAAGGACGGCTTTCACACACACTTATCTCTCAGAACTGAGCATGTGGAGAGACGTTCGTTCATCTAGCACAAAGGGAACGGGTTGCAGGAGAAACTTTTACTCTAGTTTCTCAGTGTGTTTCCTAGTGCCGGTTTGAAGTTCCTGCAGTTTTCACTGTAAAACCGAGTTGGAGCTAGTACCTCCCCATATATATGTATGGAGTGTAGTTTGCAATTGAAAAGGAACTTTGTGTTCCCAACAATCTAGTTGAAGGGCGGCTTTCACACACACTTATCTCTCAGAACTGAGCATGTGGAGAGACGTTCGTTCATCTAGCACAAAGGGAACGGGTTGCAGGAGAAACTTTTACTCTAGTTTCTCAGTGTGTTTCCTAGTGCCGGTTTGAAGTTCCTGCAGTTTTCACTGTAAAACCGAGTTGGAGCTAGTACCTCCCCATATATTTGTATGGAGTGTAGTTTGCAAGTGAAAAGGAACTTTGTGTTCCCAAGAATCTAGTTGAAGGACGGCTTTCACACACACTTATCTCTCAGAACTGAGCATGTGGAGAGACGTTCGTTCATCTAGCACAAAGGGAACGGATTGTAGGAGAAACTTTTACTCTAGTTTCTCAGTGTGTTTCCTAGTGCCGGTTTGAAGTTCCTGCAGTTTTCACTGTAAAACCGAGTTGGAGCTAGTACCTCCCCATATATATGTATGGAGTGTAGTTTGCAACTGAAAAGGAACTTTGTGTTCCCAACAATCTAGTTGAAGGACAGCTTTCACACACACTTATCTCTCAGAACTGAGCATGTGGAGAGACATTCGTTCATCTAGCACAAAGGGAACGGGTTGCAGGAGAAACTTTTACTCTAGTTTTTCAGTGTGTTTCCTAGTGCCGGTTTGAAGTTCCTGCAGTTTTCACTGTAAAACCGAGTTGGAGCTAGTACCTCCCCATATATATGTATGGAGTGTAGTTTGCAACTGAAAAGGAACTTTGTGTTCCCAACAATCTAGTTGAAGTACGGCTTTCACACACACTTATCTCTCAGAACTGAGCATGTGGAGAGACGTTCGTTCATCTAGCACAAAGGGAATGGGTTGCAGGAGAAACTTTTACTCTAATTTTTCAGTGTGTTTCATAGTGCCGGTTTGAAGTTCCTGCAGTTTTCACTGTAAAACCGAGTTGGAGCTAGTACCTCCCCATATATATGTATGGAGTGTAGTTTGCAATTGAAAAGGAACTTTGTGTTCCCAACAATCTAGTTGAAGGACGGCTTTCACACACACTTATCTCTCAGAACTGAGCATGTGGAGAGACGTTCGTTCATCTAGCACAAAGGGAACGGGTTGCAGGAGAAACTTTTACTCTAGTTTTTCAGTGTGTTTCCTAGTGCCGGTTTGAAGTTCCTGCAGTTTTCACTGTAAAACCGAGTTGGAACTAGTACCTCCCCATATATATGTATGGAGTGTAGTTTGCAACTGAAAAGGAACTTTGTGTTCTCAACAATCTAGTTGAAGGACGGCTTTCACACACACTTATCTCTCAGAACTGAGCATGTGGAGAGACGTTCGTTCATGTAGCACAAAGGGAACGGGTTGCAGGAGAAACTTTTACTCTAGTTTTTCAGTGTGTTTCCTAGTGCCGGTTTGAAGTTCCTGCAGTTTTCACTGTAAAACCGAGTTGGAGCTAGTACCTCCCCATATATATGTATGGAGTGTAGTTTGCAACTGAAAAGGAACTTTGTGTTCCCAACAATCTAGTTGAAGGACGGCTTTCACACACACTTATCTCTCAGAACTGAGCATGTGGAGAGACGTTCGTTCATCTAGCACAAAGGGAACGGGTTGCAGGAGAAACTTTTACTCTAGTTTTTCAGTGTGTTTCCTAGTGCCGGTTTGAAGTTCCTGCAGTTTTCACTGTAAAACCGAGTTGGAGCTTGTACCTCCCCATATATATGTATGGAGTGTAGTTTGCAACTGAAAAGGAACTTTGTGTTCCCAACAATCTAGTTGAAGGACGGCTTTCACACACACTTATCTCTCAGAACTGAGCATGTGGAGAGACGTTCGTTCATCTAGCACAAAGGGAACGGGTTGCAGGAGAAACTTTTACTCTAGTTTTTCAGTGTGTTTCCTAGTGCCGGTTTGAAGTTCCTGCAGTTTTCACTGTAAAACCGAGTTGGAGCTAGTACCTCCCCATATAAATATATGGAGAGTAGTTTGCAACTGAAAAGGAACTTTGTGTTCCCAACAATCTAGTTGAAGGACGGCTTTCACACACACTTATCTCTCAGAACTGAGCATGTGGAGAGACGTTCGTTCATCTAGCACAAAGGGAACGGGTTGCAGGAGAAACTTTTACTCTAGTTTCTCAGTGTGTTTCCTAGTGCCGGTTTGAAGTTCCTGCAGTTTTCACTGTAAAACCGAGTTGGAGCTAGTACCTCCCCATATATATGTATGGAGTGTAGTTTGCAACTGAAAAGGAACTTTGTGTTCCCAACAATCTAGTTGAAGGACGGCTTTCACACACACTTATCTCTCAGAACTGAGCATGTGGAGAGACGTTCGTTCATCTAGCACAAAGGGAACGGGTTGCAGGAGAAACTTTTACTCTAGTTTTTCAGTGTGTTTCCTAGTGCCGGTTTGAAGTTCCTGCAGTTTTCACTGTAAAACCGAGTTGGAGCTAGTACCTCCTCATATATATGTATGGAGTGTAGTTTGCAACTGAAAAGGAACTTTGTGTTCCCAACAATCTAGTTGAAGGACGGCTTTCACACACACTTATCTCTCAGAACTGAGCATGTGGAGAGACGTTCGTTCATCTAGCAAAAAGGGAACGGGTTGCAGGAGAAACTTTTACTCTAGTTTTTCAGTGTGTTTCCTAGTGCCGGTTTGAAGTTCCTGCAGTTTTCACTGTAAAACCGAGTTGGAGCTAGTACCTCCTCATATATATGTATGGAGTGTAGTTTGCAACTGAAAAGGAACTTTGTGTTCCCAACAATCTAGTTGAAGGACGGCTTTCACACACACTTATCTCTCAGAACTGAGCATGTGGAGAGACGTTCGTTCCTCTAGCACAAAGGGAACGGGTTGCAGGACAAACTTTTACTCTAGTTTTTCAGTGTGTTTCCTAGTGCCGGTTTGAAGTTCCTGCAGTTTTCACTGTAAAACCGAGTTGGAGCTAGTACCTCCCCATATATATGTATGGAGTGTAGTTTGCAACTGAAAAGGAACTTTGTGTTCCCAACAATCTAGTTGAAGGACGGCTTTCACACACACTTATCTCTCAGAACTGAGCATGTGGAGAGACGTTCGTTCATCTAGCACAAAGGGAACGGGTTGCAGGAGAAACTTTTACTCTAGATTCTCAGTGTGTTTCCTAGTGCCGGTTTGAAGTTCCTGCAGTTTTCACTGTAAAACCGAGTTGGAGCTAGTACCTCCCCATATATATGTAGGGAGTGTAGTTTGCAACTGAAAAGGAACTTTGTGTTCCCAACAATCTAGTTGAAGGACGGCTTTCACACACACTTATCTCTCAGAACTGAGCATGTGGAGAGACGTTCGTTCATCTAGCACAAAGGGAACGGGTTGCAGGAAAAACTTTTACTCTAGTTTCTCAGTGTGTTTCCTAGTGCCGGTTTGAAGTTCCTGCAGTTTTCACTGTAAAACCGAGTTGGAGCTAGTACCTCCCCATATATATGTATGGAGTGTAGTTTGCAACTGAAAAGGAACTTTGTGTTCCCAACAATCTAGTTGAAGGACGGCTTTCACACACACTTATCTCTCAGAACTGAGCATGTGGAGAGACGTTCGTACATCTAGCACAAAGGGAACGGGTTGCAGGAGAAACTTTTACTCTAGTTTCTCAGTGTGTTTCCTAGTGCCGGTTTGAAGTTCCTGCAGTTTTCACTGTAAAACCGAGTTGGAGCTAGTACCTCCCCATATATATGTATGGAGTGTAGTTTGCAACTGAAAAGGAACTTTGTTTTCCCAACAATCTAGTTGAAGAACGGCTTTCACACACACTTATCTCTCAGAACTGAGCATGTGGAGAGACGTTCGTTCATCTAGCACAAAGGGAACGGGTTGCAGGAGAAACTTTTACTCTTGTTTTTCAGTGTGTTTCCTAGTGCCGGTTTGAAGTTCCTGCAGTTTTCACTGTAAAACCGAGTTGGAGCTAGTACCTCCCCATATATATGTATGGAGTGTAGTTTGCAACTGAAAAGGAACTTTGTGTTCCCAACAATCTAGTTGAAGGATGGCTTTCACACACACTTATCTCTCAGAACTGAGCATGTGGAGAGACGTTCGTTCATCTAGCACAAAGGGAACGGGTTGCAGGAGAAACTTTTACTCTAGATTTTCAGTGTGTTTCTTAGTGCCGGTTTGAAGTTCCTGCAGTTTTCACTGTAAAACCGAGTTGGAGCTAGTACCTCCCCATATATATGTATGGAGTGTAGTTTGCAACTGAAAAGGAACTTTGTGTTCCCAACAATCTAGTTGAAGGACGGCTTTCACACACACTTATCTCTCAGAACTGAGCATGTGGAGAGACGTTCGTTCATCTAGCACAAAGGGAACGGGTTGCAGGAGAAACTTTTACTCTAGTTTCTCAGTGTGTTTCCTTGTGCCGGTTTGAAGTTCCTGCAGTTTTCACTGTAAAACCGAGTTGGAGCTAGTACCTCCCCATATATATGTATGGAGTGTAGTTTGCAACTGAAAAGGAACTTTGTGTTCCCAACAATCTAGTTGAAGGACGGCTTTCACACACACTTATCTCTCAGAACTTAGCATGTGGAGAGACGTTCGTTCATCTAGCACAAAGGGAACGGGTTGCAGGAGAAACTTTTACTCTAGTTTTTCAGTGTGTTTCCTAGTGCCGGTTTGAAGTTCCTGCAGTTTTCACTGTAAAACCGAGTTGGAGCTAGTACCTCCCCATATATATGTATGGAGTGTAGTTTGCAACTGAAAAGCAACTTTGTGTTCCCAACAATCTAGTTGAAGGACGGCTTTCACACACACTTAACTCTCAGAACTGAGCATGTGGAGAGACGTTCGTTCATCTAGCACAAAGGGAACGGGTTGCAGGAGAAACTTTTACTCTAGTTTCTCAGTGTGTTTCCTAGTGCCGGTTTGAAGTTCCTGCAGTTTTCACTGTAAAACCGAGTTGGAGCTAGTACCTCCCCATATATATGTATGGAGTGTAGTTTGCAACTGAAAAGGAACTTTGTGTTCCCAACAATCTAGTTGAAGGACGGCTTTCACACACACTTATCTCTCAGAACTGAGCATGTGGAGAGACGTTCGTTCATCTAGCACAAATAGAACGGGTTGCAGGAGAAACTTTTACTCTAGATTTTCAGTGTGTTTCTTAGTGCCGGTTTGAAGTTCCTGCAGTTTTCACTGTAAAACCGAGTTGGAGCTAGTACCTCCCCATATATATGTATGGAGTGTAGTTTGCAACTGAAAAAGAACTTTGTGTTCCCAACAATCTAGTTGAAGGACGGCTTTCACACACACTTATCTCTCAGAACTGAGCATGTGGAGAGACGTTCGTTCATCTAGCACAAAAGGAACGGGTTGCAGGAGAAACTTTTACTCTAGTTTCTCTGTGTGTTTCCTAGTGCCTTTTTGAAGTTCCTGCAGTTTTCACTGTAAAACCGAGTTGGAGCTAGTACCTCCCCATATATATGTATGGAGTGTAGTTTGCAACTGAAAAGGAACTTTGTGTTCCCAACAATCTAGTTGAAGGACGGCTTTCACACACACTTATCTCTCAGAACTGAGCATGTGGAGAGACGTTCGTTCATCTAGCACAAAGGGAACGGGTTGCAGGAGAAACTTTTACTCTAGTTTTTCAGTGTGTTTCCTAGTGCCGGTTTGAAGTTCCTGCAGTTTTCACTGTAAAACCGAGTTGGAGCTAGTACCTCCCCATATATATGTATGGAGTGTAGTTTGCAACTGAAAAGGAACTTTGTGTTCCCAACAATCTAGTTGAAGGACGGCTTTCACACACACTTATCTCTGAGAACTGAGCATGTGGAGAGACGTTCGTTCATCTAGCACAAAGGGAACGGGTTGCAGGACAAACTTTTACTCTAGTTTCTCAGTGTGTTTCCTAGTGCCGGTTTGAAGTTCCTGCAGTTTTCACTGTAAAACCGAGTTGGAGCTAGTACCTCCCCATATATATGTATGGAGTGTAGTTTGCAACTGAAAAGGAACTTTGTGTTCCCAACAATCTAGTTGAAGGACGGCTTTCACACACACTTATCTCTCAGAACTGAGCATGTGGAGAGACGTTCGTTCATCTAGCACAAAGGGAACGGGTTGCAGGAGAAACTTTTACTCTAGTTTTTCAGTGTGTTTCCTAGTGCCGGTTTGAAGTTCCTGCAGTTTTCACTGTAAAACCGAGTTGGAGCTAGTACCTCCCCATATATATGTATGGAGTGTAGATTGCAACTGAAAAGGAACTTTGTGTTCCCAACAATCTAGTTGAAGGACGGCTTTCACACACACTTATCTCTCAGAACTGAGCATGTGGAGAGACGTTCGTTCATCTAGCACAAAGGGAACGGGTTGCAGGAGAAACTTTTACTCTAGTTTCTCAGTGTGTTTCCTAGTGCCGGTTTGAAGTTCCTGCAGTTTTCACTGTAAAACCGAGTTGGAGCTAGTACCTCCCCATATATATGTATGGAGTGTAGTTTGCAACTGAAAAGGAACTTTGTGTTCCCAACAATCTAGTTGAAGGACGGCTTTCACACACACTTATCTCTCAGAACTGAGCATGTGGAGAGACGTTCGTTCATCTAGCACAAAGGGAACGGGTTGCAGGAGAAACTTTTACTCTAGTTTCTCAGTGTGTTTCCTAGTGCCGGTTTGAAGTTCCTGCAGTTTTCACTGTAAAACCGTGTTGGAGCTAGTACCTCCCCATATATATGTATGGAGTGTAGTTTGCAACTGAAAAGGAACTTTGTGTTCCCAACAATCTAGTTGAAGGACGGCTTTCACACACACTTATCTCTCAGAACTGAGCATGTGGAGAGACGTTCGTTCATCTAGCACAAAGGGAACGGGTTGCAGGACATACTTTTACTCTACTTTTTCAGTGTGTTTCCTAGTGCCGGTTTGAAGTTCCTGCAGTTTTCACTGTAAAACCGAGTTGGAGCTAGTACCTCCCCATATATATGTATGGAGTGTAGTTTGCAAATGAAAAGGAACTTTGTGTTCCCAACAATCTAGTTGAAGGACGGCTTTCACACACACTTATCTCTCAGAACTGAGCATGTGGAGAGACGTTCGTTCATCTAGCACAAAGGGACAGGATTGCAGGAGAAACTTTTACTCTAGTTTCTCAGTGTGTTTCCTAGTGCCGGTTTGAAGTTCCTGCAGTTTTCACTGTAAAACCGAGTTGGAGCTAGTATCTCCCCATATATATGTATGGAGTGTAGTTTGCAACTGAAAAGGAACTTTGTGTTCCCAACAATCTAGTTGAAGGACGGCTTTCACACACACTTATCTCTCAGAACTGAGCATGTGGAGAGACGTTCATTCATCTAGCACAAAGGGAACGGGTTGCAGGAGAAACTTTTACTCTAGTTTCTCAGTGTGTTTCCTAGTGCCGGTTTGAAGTTCCTGCAGTTTTCACTGTAAAACCGAGTTGGAGCTAGTACCTCCCCATATATATGTATGGATTGTAGTTTGCAACTGAAAAGGAACTTTGTGTTCCCAACAATCTAGTTGAAGGACGGCTTTCACACACACTTATCTCTCAGAACTGAGCATGTGGAGAGACGTTCGTTCATCTAGCACAAAGGGAACCGGTTGCAGGACAAACTTTTACTCTAGTTTTTCAGTGTGTTTCCTAGTGCCGGTTTGAAGTTCCTGCAGTTTTCACTGTAAAACCGAGTTGGAGCTAGTACCTCCCCATATATATGTATGGAGTGTAGTTTGCAACTGAAAAGGAACTTTGTGTTCCCAACAATCTAGTTGAAGGACGGCTTTCACACACACTTATCTCTCAGAACTGAGTATGTGGAGAGACGTTCGTTCATGTAGCACAAAGGGAACGGGTTGCAGGAGAAACTTTTACTCTAGTTTTTCAGTGTGTTTCCTAGTGCCGGTTTGAAGTTCCTGCAGTTTTCACTGTAAAACCGAGTTGGAGCTAGTACCTCCCCATATATATGTATGGAGTGTAGTTTGCAACTGAAAAGGAACTTTGTGTTCCCAACAATCTAGTTGAAGGACGGCTTTCACACACACTTATCTCTCAGAACTGAGCATGTGGAGAGACGTTCGTTCATCTAGCACAAAGGGAACGGGTTGCAGGACAAACTTTTACTCTAGTTTTTCAGTGTGTTTCCTAGTGCCGGTTTGAAGTTCCTGCAGTTTTCACTGTAAAACCGAGTTGGAGCTAGTACCTCCCCATATATATGTATGGAGTGTAGTTTGCAACTGAAAAGGAACTTTGTGTTCCCAACAATCTAGTTGAAGGACGGCTTTCACACACACTTATCTCTCAGAACTGAGCATGTGGAGAGACGTTCGTTCATCTAGCACAAAGGGAACGGGTTGCAGGAGAAACTTTTACTCTAGATTCTCAGTGTGTTTCCTAGTGCCGGTTTGAAGTTCCTGCAGTTTTCACTGTAAAACCGAGTTGGAGCTAGTACCTCCCCATATATATGTATGGAGTGTAGTTTGCAACTGAAAAGGAACTTTGTGTTCCCAACAATCTAGTTGAAGGACGGCTTTCACACACACTTATCTCTCAGAAATGAGCATGTGGAGAGACGTTCGTTCATCTAGCACAAAGGGAACGGGTTGCAGGAGAAACTTTTACTCTAGTTTCTCAGTGTGTTTCCTAGTGCCGGTTTGAAGTTCCTGCAGTTTTCACTGTAAAACCGAGTTGGAGCTAGTACCTCCCCATATATATGTATGGAGTGTAGTTTGCAACTGAAAAGGAACTTTGTGTTCCCAACAATCTAGTTGAAGGACGGCTTTCACACACACTTATCTCTCAGAACTGAGCATGTGGAGAGACGTTCGTTCATCTAGCACAAAGGGAACGGGTTGCAGGAGAAACTTTTACTCTAGTTTTTCAGTGTGTTTCCTAGTGCCGGTTTGAAGTTCCTGCAGTTTTCACTGTAAAACCGAGTTGGAGCTAGTACCTCCCCATATATATGTATGGAGTGTAGTTTGCAACTGAAAAGGAACTTTGTGTTCCCAACAATCTAGTTGAAGGACGGCTTTCACACACACTTATCTCTCAGAACTGAGCATGTGGAGAGACGTTCGTTCATCTAGCACAAAGGGATCGGGTTGCAGGAGAAACTTTTACTCTTGTTTTTCAGTGTGTTTCCTAGTGCCGGTTTGAAGTTCCTGCAGTTTTCACTGTAAAACCGAGTTGGAGCTAGTACCTCCCCATATATATGTATGGAGTGTAGTTTGCAACTGAAAAGGAACTTTGTGTTCCCAACAATCTAGTTGAAGGACGGCTTTCACACACACTTATCTCTCAGAACTGAGCATGTGGAGAGACGTTCGTTCATCTAGCACAAAGGGAACGGGTTGCAGGACAAACTTTTACTCTAGATTTTCAGTGTGTTTCTTAGTGCCGGTTTGAAGTTCCTGCAGTTTTCACTGTAAAACCGAGTTGGAGCTAGTACCTCCCCATATATATGTATGGAGTGTAGTTTGCAACTGAAAAGGAACTTTGTGTTCCCAACAATCTAGTTGAAGGACGGCTTTCACACACACTTATCTCTCAGAACTGAGCATGTGGAGAGACGTTCGTTCATCTAGCACAAAGGGAACGGGTTGCAGGAGAAACTTTTACTGTAGTTTCTCAGTGTGTTTCCTAGTGCCGGTTTGAAGTTCCTGCAGTTTTCACTGTAAAACCGAGTTGGAGCTAGTACCTCCCCATATATATGTATGGATTGTAGTTTGCAACTGAAAAGGAACTTTGTGTTCCCAACAATCTAGTTGAAGGACGGCTTTCACACACAATTATCTCTCAGAACTGAGCATGTGGAGAGACGTTCGTTCATCTAGCACAAAGGGAACGGGTTGCAGGAGAAACTTTTACTCTAGTTTTTCAGTGTGTTTCCTAGTGCCGGTTTTAAGTTCCTGCAGTTTTCACTGTAAAACCGTGTTGGAGCTAGTACCTCCCCATATATATGTATGGAGTGTAGTTTGCAACTGAAAAGGAACTTTGTGTTCCCAACAATCTAGTTGAAGGACGGCTTTCACACACACTTATCTCTCAGAACTGAGCATGTGGAGAGACGTTCGTTCATCTAGCACAAATGGAACGTTTTGCAGGAGAAACTTTTACTCTAGTTTTTCAGTGTGTTTCCTAGTGCCGGTTTGAAGTTCCTGCAGTTTTCACTGTAAAACCGAGTTGGAGCTAGTACCTCCCCATATATATGTATGGAGTGTAGTTTGCAACTGAAAAGGAACTTTGTGTTCCCAACAATCTAGTTGAAGGACGGCTTTCACACACAATTATCTCTCAGAAATGAGCATGTGGAGAGACGTTCGTTCATCTAGCACAAAGGGAACGGGTTGCAGGAGAAACTTTTACTCTAGTTTCTCAGTGTGTTTCCTAGTGCCGGTTAGAAGTTCCTGCAGTTTTCACTGTAAAACCGAGTTGGAGCTAGTACCTCCCCATATATATGTATGGAGTGTAGTTTGCAACTGAAAAGGAACTTTGTGTTCCCAACAATCTAGTTGAAGGACGGCTTTCACACACACTTATCTCTCAGAACTGAGCATGTGGAGAGACGTTCGTTCATTTAGCACAAAGGGAACGGGTTGCAGGAGAAACTTTTACTCTAGTTTTTCATTGTGTTTCCTAGTGCCGGTTTGAAGTTCCTGCAGTTTTCACTGTAAAACCGAGTTGGAGCTAGTACCTCCCCATATATATGTATGGAGTGTAGTTTGCAACTGAAAAGGAACTTTGTGTTCCCAACAATCTAGTTGAAGGACGGCTTTCACACACACTTATCCCTCAGAACTGAGCATGTGGAGAGACGTTCGTTCATCTAGCACAAAGGGAACGGGTTGCAGGAGAAACTTTTACTCTAGTTTCTCAGTGTGTTTCCTAGTGCCGGTTTGAAGTTCCTGCAGTTTTCACTGTAAAACCGAGTTGGAGCTAGTACCTCCCCATATATATGTATGGAGTGTAGTTTGCAACTGAAAAGGAACTTTGTGTTCCCAACAATCTAGTTGAAGGACGGCTTTCACACACACTTATCTCTCAGAACTGAGCATGTGGAGAGACGTTCGTTCATCTAGCACAAAGGGAACGGGTTGCAGGAGAAACTTTTACTCTAGTTTTTCAGTGTGTTTCCTAGTGCCGGTTTGAAGTTCCTGCAGTTTTCACTGTAAAACCGAGTTGGAGCTAGTACCTCCCCATATATATGTATGGAGTGTAGTTTGCAACTGAAAAGGAACTTTGTGTTCCCAACAATCTAGTTGAAGGACGGCTTTCACACACACTTATCTCTCAGAACTGAGCATGTGGAGAGACGTTCGTTCATCTAGCACAAAGGGAACGGGTTGCAGGAGAAACTTTTACTCTAGTTTCTCAGTGTGTTTCCTAGTGCCGGTTTGAAGTTCCTGCAGTTTTCACTGTAAAACCGAGTTGGAGCTAGTACCTCCCCATATATATGTATGGAGTGTAGTTTGCAACTGAAAAGGAACTTTGTGTTCCCAACAATCTAGTTGAAGGACGGCTTTCACACACACTTATCTCTCAGAAATGAGCATGTGGAGAGACGTTCGTTCATCTAGCACAAAGGGAACGGGTTGCAGGAGAAACTTTTACTCTAGTTTTTCAGTGTGTTTCCTAGTGCCGGTTTGAAGTTCCTGCAGTTTTCACTGTAAAACCGAGTTGATGCCAGTACCTCCCCATATATATGTATGGAGTGTAGTTTGCAACTGAAAAGGAACTTTGTGTTCCCAACATTCTAGTTGAAGGACGGCTTTCACACACACTTATCTCTCAGAACGGAGCATGTGGAGAGACTTTCGTTCATCTAGCACAAAGGGAACATGTTGCAGGAGAAACTTTTACTCTAGTTTTTCAGTGTGTTTCCTAGTGCCGGTTTGAAGTTCCTGCAGTTTTCACTGTAAAACCGAGTTGGAGCTAGTACCTCCCCATATATATGTATGGAGTGTAGTTTGCAACTGAAAAGGAACTTTGTGTTCCCAACAATCTAGTTGAAGGACGGCTTTCACACACACTTATCTCTCAGAACTGAGCATGTGGAGAGACGTTCGTTCATCTAGCACAAAGGGAACGGGTTGCAGGAGAAACTTTTCTCTAGTTTCTCAGTGTGTTTCCTAGTGCCGGTTTGAAGTTCCTGCAGTTTTCACTGTAAAACCGAGTTGGAGCTAGTACCTCCCCATTTATATGTATGGAGTGTAGTTTGCAACTGAAAAGGAACTTTGTGTTCCCAACAATCTAGTTGAAGGACGGCTTTCACACACACTTATCTCTCAGAACTGAGCATGTGGAGAGACGTTCGTTCATCTAGCACAAAGGGAACGGTTTGCAGGAGAAACTTTTACTCTAGTTTCTCAGTGTGTTTCCTAGTGCCGGTTTGAAGTTCCTGCAGTTTTCACTGTAAAACCGAGTTGGAGCTAGTACCTCCCCATATATATGTATGGAGTGTAGTTTGCAACTGAAAAGGAACTTTGTGTTCCCAACAATCTAGTTGAAGGACGGCTTTCACACACACTTATCTCTCAGAACTGAGAATGTGGAGAGACGTTCGTTCATCTAGCACAAAGGGAACGGGTTGCAGGAGAAACTTTTACTCTAGTTTCTCAGTGTGTTTCCTAGTGCCGGTTTGAAGTTCCTGCAGTTTTCACTGTAAAACCGAGTTGGAGCTAGTACCTCCCCATATATATGTATGGAGTGTAGTTTGCAACTGAAAAGGAACTTTGTGTTCCCAACAATCTAGTTGAAGGACGGCTTTCACACACACTTATCTCTCAGAACTGAGCATGTGGAGAGACGTTCGTTCATCTAGCACAAAGGGAACGGGTTGCAGGAGAAACTTTTACTCTAGTTTTTCAGTGTGTTTCCTAGTGCCGGTTTGAAGTTCCTGCAGTTTTCACTGTAAAACCGAGTTGGAGCTAGTACCTCCCCATATATATGTATGGAGTGTAGTTTGCAACTGAAAAGGAACTTTGTGTTCCCAACAATCTAGTTGAAGGACGGCTTTCACACACACTTATCTCTGAGAACTGAGCATGTGGAGAGACGTTCGTTCATCTAGCACAAAGGGAACGGGTTGCAGGACAAACTTTTACTCTAGTTTCTCAGTGTGTTTCCTAGTGCCGGTTTGAAGTTCCTGCAGTTTTCACTGTAAAACCGAGTTGGAGCTAGTACCTCCCCATATATATGTATGGAGTGTAGTTTGCAACTGAAAAGGAACTTTGTGTTCCCAACAATCTAGTTGAAGGACGGCTTTCACACACACTTATCTCTCAGAACTGAGCATGTGGAGAGACGTTCGTTCATCTAGCACAAAGGGAACGGGTTGCAGGAGAAACTTTTACTCTAGTTTTTCAGTGTGTTTCCTAGTGCCGGTTTGAAGTTCCTGCAGTTTTCACTGTAAAACCGTGTTGGAGCTAGTACCTCCCCATATATATGTATGGAGTGTAGATTGCAACTGAAAAGGAACTTTGTGTTCCCAACAATCTAGTTGAAGGACGGCTTTCACACACACTTATCTCTCAGAACTGAGCATGTGGAGAGACGTTCGTTCATCTAGCACAAAGGGAACGGGTTGCAGGAGAAACTTTTACTCTAGTTTCTCAGTGTGTTTCCTAGTGCCGGTTTGAAGTTCCTGCAGTTTTCACTGTAAAACCGAGTTGGAGCTAGTACCTCCCCATATATATGTATGGAGTGTAGTTTGCAACTGAAAAGGAACTTTGTGTTCCCAACAATCTAGTTGAAGGACGGCTTTCACACACACTTATCTCTCAGAACTGAGCATGTGGAGAGACGTTCGTTCATCTAGCACAAAGGGAACGGGTTGCAGGAGAAACTTTTACTCTAGTTTCTCAGTGTGTTTCCTAGTGCCGGTTTGAAGTTCCTGCAGTTTTCACTGTAAAACCGTGTTGGAGCTAGTACCTCCCCATATATATGTATGGAGTGTAGTTTGCAACTGAAAAGGAACTTTGTGTTCCCAACAATCTAGTTGAAGGACGGCTTTCACACACACTTATCTCTCAGAACTGAGCATGTGGAGAGACGTTCGTTCATCTAGCACAAAGGGAACGGGTTGCAGGACATACTTTTACTCTAGTTTTTCAGTGTGTTTCCTAGTGCCGGTTTGAAGTTCCTGCAGTTTTCACTGTAAAACCGAGTTGGAGCTAGTACCTCCCCATATATATGTATGGAGTGTAGTTTGCAAATGAAAAGGAACTTTGTGTTCTCAACAATCTAGTTGAAGGACGGCTTTCACACACACTTATCTCTCAGAACTGAGCATGTGGAGAGACGTTCGTTCATCTAGCACAAAGGGACAGGATTGCAGGAGAAACTTTTACTCTAGTTTCTCAGTGTGTTTCCTAGTGCCGGTTTGAAGTTCCTGCAGTTTTCACTGTAAAACCGAGTTGGAGCTAGTATCTCCCCATATATATGTATGGAGTGTAGTTTGCAACTGAAAAGGAACTTTGTGTTCCCAACAATCTAGTTGAAGGACGGCTTTCACACACACTTATCTCTCAGAACTGAGCATGTGGAGAGACGTTCATTCATCTAGCACAAAGGGAACGGGTTGCAGGAGAAACTTTTACTCTAGTTTCTCAGTGTGTTTCCTAGTGCCGGTTTGAAGTTCCTGCAGTTTTCACTGTAAAACCGAGTTGGAGCTAGTACCTCCCCATATATATGTATGGATTGTAGTTTGCAACTGAAAAGGAACTTTGTGTTCCCAACAATCTAGTTGAAGGACGGCTTTCACACACACTTATCTCTCAGAACTGAGCATGTGGAGAGACGTTCGTTCATCTAGCACAAAGGGAACGGGTTGCAGGACAAACTTTTACTCTAGTTTTTCAGTGTGTTTCCTAGTGCCGGTTTGAAGTTCCTGCAGTTTTCACTGTAAAACCGAGTTGGAGCTAGTACCTCCCCATATATATGTATGGAGTGTAGTTTGCAACTGAAAAGGAACTTTGTGTTCCCAACAATCTAGTTGAAGGACGGCTTTCACACACACTTATCTCTCAGAACTGAGCATGTGGAGAGACGTTCGTTCATCTAGCACAAAGGGAACGGGTTGCAGGAGAAACTTTTACTCTAGTTTCTCAGTGTGTTTCCTAGTGCCGGTTTGAAGTTCCTGCAGTTTTCACTGTAAAACCGAGTTGGAGCTAGTACCTCCCCATATATATGTATGGAGTGTAGTTTGCAACTGAAAAGGAACTTTGTGTTCCCAACAATCTAGTTGAAGGACGGCTTTCACACACACTTATCTCTCAGAACTGAGTATGTGGAGAGACGTTCGTTCATGTAGCACAAAGGGAACGGGTTGCAGGAGAAACTTTTACTCTAGTTTTTCAGTGTGTTTCCTAGTGCCGGTTTGAAGTTCCTGCAGTTTTCACTGTAAAACCGAGTTGGAGCTAGTACCTCCCCATATATATGTATGGAGTGTAGTTTGCAACTGAAAAGGAACTTTGTGTTCCCAACAATCTAGTTGAAGGACGGCTTTCACACACACTTATCTCTCAGAACTGAGCATGTGGAGAGACGTTCGTTCATCTAGCACAAAGGGAACGGGTTGCAGGACAAACTTTTACTCTAGTTTTTCAGTGTGTTTCCTAGTGCCGGTTTGAAGTTCCTGCAGTTTTCACTGTAAAACCGAGTTGGAGCTAGTACCTCCCCATATATATGTATGGAGTGTAGTTTGCAACTGAAAAGGAACTTTGTGTTCCCAACAATCTAGTTGAAGGACGGCTTTCACACACACTTATCTCTCAGAACTGAGCATGTGGAGAGACGTTCGTTCATCTAGCACAAAGGGAACGGGTTGCAGGAGAAACTTTTACTCTAGATTCTCAGTGTGTTTCCTAGTGCCGGTTTGAAGTTCCTGCAGTTTTCACTGTAAAACCGAGTTGGAGCTAGTACCTCCCCATATATATGTATGGAGTGTAGTTTGCAACTGAAAAGGAACTTTGTGTTCCCAACAATCTAGTTGAAGGACGGCTTTCACACACACTTATCTCTCAGAAATGAGCATGTGGAGAGACGTTCGTTCATCTAGCACAAAGGGAACGGGTTGCAGGAGAAACTTTTACTCTAGTTTCTCAGTGTGTTTCCTAGTGCCGGTTTGAAGTTCCTGCAGTTTTCACTGTAAAACCGAGTTGGAGCTAGTACCTCCCCATATATATGTATGGAGTGTAGTTTGCAACTGAAAAGGAACTTTGTGTTCCCAACAATCTAGTTGAAGGACGGCTTTCACACACACTTATCTCTCAGAAATGAGCATGTGGAGAGACGTTCGTTCATCTAGCACAAAGGGAACGGGTTGCAGGAGAAACTTTTACTCTAGTTTCTCAGTGTGTTTCCTAGTGCCGGTTTGAAGTTCCTGCAGTTTTCACTGTAAAACCGAGTTGGAGCTAGTACCTCCCCATATATATGTATGGAGTGTAGTTTGCAACTGAAAAGGAACTTTGTGTTCCCAACAATCTAGTTGAAGGACGGCTTTCACACACACTTATCTCTCAGAACTGAGCATGTGGAGAGACGTTCGTTCATCTAGCACAAAGGGATCGGGTTGCAGGAGAAACTTTTACTCTTGTTTTTCAGTGTGTTTCCTAGTGCCGGTTTGAAGTTCCTGCAGTTTTCACTGTAAAACCGAGTTGGAGCTAGTACCTCCCCATATATATGTATGGAGTGTAGTTTGCAACTGAAAAGGAACTTTGTGTTCCCAACAATCTAGTTGAAGGACGGCTTTCACACACACTTATCTCTCAGAACTGAGCATGTGGAGAGACGTTCGTTCATCTAGCACAAAGGGAACGGGTTGCAGGACAAACTTTTACTCTAGATTTTCAGTGTGTTTCTTAGTGCCGGTTTGAAGTTCCTGCAGTTTTCACTGTAAAACCGAGTTGGAGCTAGTACCTCCCCATATATATGTATGGAGTGTAGTTTGCAACTGAAAAGGAACTTTGTGTTCCCAACAATCTAGTTGAAGGACGGCTTTCACACACACTTATCTCTCAGAACTGAGCATGTGGAGAGACGTTCGTTCATCTAGCACAAAGGGAACGGGTTGCAGGAGAAACTTTTACTGTAGTTTCTCAGTGTGTTTCCTAGTGCCGGTTTGAAGTTCCTGCAGTTTTCACTGTAAAACCGAGTTGGAGCTAGTACCTCCCCATATATATGTATGGATTGTAGTTTGCAACTGAAAAGGAACTTTGTGTTCCCAACAATCTAGTTGAAGGACGGCTTTCACACACAATTATCTCTCAGAACTGAGCATGTGGAGAGACGTTCGTTCATCTAGCACAAAGGGAACGGGTTGCAGGAGAAACTTTTACTCTAGTTTTTCAGTGTGTTTCCTAGTGCCGGTTTTAAGTTCCTGCAGTTTTCACTGTAAAACCGTGTTGGAGCTAGTACCTCCCCATATATATGTATGGAGTGTAGTTTGCAACTGAAAAGGAACTTTGTGTTCCCAACAATCTAGTTGAAGGACGGCTTTCACACACACTTATCTCTCAGAACTGAGCATGTGGAGAGACGTTCGTTCATCTAGCACAAAGGGAACGGGTTGCAGGAGAAACTTTTACTCTAGTTTTTCAGTGTGTTTCCTAGTGCCGGTTTGAAGTTCCTGCAGTTTTCACTGTAAAACCGAGTTGGAGCTAGTACCTCCCCATATATATGTATGGAGTGTAGTTTGCAACTGAAAAGGAACTTTGTGTTCCCAACAATCTAGTTGAAGGACGGCTTTCACACACAATTATCTCTCAGAACTGAGCATGTGGAGAGACGTTCGTTCATCTAGCACAAAGGGAACGGGTTGCAGGAGAAACTTTTACTCTAGTTTCTCAGTGTGTTTCCTAGTGCCGGTTTGAAGTTCCTGCAGTTTTCACTGTAAAACCGAGTTGGAGCTAGTACCTCCCCATATATATGTATGGAGTGTAGTTTGCAACTGAAAAGGAACTTTGTGTTCCCAACAATCTAGTTGAAGGACGGCTTTCACACACACTTATCTCTCAGAACTGAGCATGTGGAGAGACGTTCGTTCATGTAGCACAAAGGGAACGGGTTGCAGGAGAAACTTTTACTCTAGTTTTTCAGTGTGTTTCCTAGTGCCGGTTTGAAGTTCCTGCAGTTTTCACTGTAAAACCGAGTTGGAGCTAGTACCTCCCCATATATATGTATGGAGTGTAGTTTGCAACTGAAAAGGAACTTTGTGTTCCCAACAATCTAGTTGAAGGACGGCTTTCACACACACTTATCTCTCAGAACTGAGCATGTGGAGAGACGTTCGTTCATCTAGCACAAAGGGAACGGGTTGCAGGACAAACTTTTACTCTAGTTTTTCAGTGTGTTTCCTAGTGCCGGTTTGAAGTTCCTGCAGTTTTCACTGTAAAACCGAGTTGGAGCTAGTACCTCCCCATATATATGTATGGAGTGTAGTTTGCAACTGAAAAGGAACTTTGTGTTCCCAACAATCTAGTTGAAGGACGGCTTTCACACACACTTATCTCTCAGAACTGAGCATGTGGAGAGACGTTCGTTCATCTAGCACAAAGGGAACGGGTTGCAGGAGAAACTTTTACTCTAGATTCTCAGTGTGTTTCCTAGTGCCGGTTTGAAGTTCCTGCAGTTTTCACTGTAAAACCGAGTTGGAGCTAGTACCTCCCCATATATATGTATGGAGTGTAGTTTGCAACAGAAAAGGAACTTTGTGTTCCCAACAATCTAGTTGAAGGACGGCTTTCACACACACTTATCTCTCAGAAATGAGCATGTGGAGAGACGTTCGTTCATCTAGCACAAAGGGAACGGGTTGCAGGAGAAACTTTTACTCTAGTTTCTCAGTGTGTTTCCTAGTGCCGGTTTGAAGTTCCTGCAGTTTTCACTGTAAAACCGAGTTGGAGCTAGTACCTCCCCATATATATGTATGGAGTGTAGTTTGCAACTGAAAAGGAACTTTGTGTTCCCAACAATCTAGTTGAAGGACGGCTTTCACACACACTTATCTCTCAGAAATGAGCATGTGGAGAGACGTTCGTTCATCTAGCACAAAGGGAACGGGTTGCAGGAGAAACTTTTACTCTAGTTTCTCAGTGTGTTTCCTAGTGCCGGTTTGAAGTTCCTGCAGTTTTCACTGTAAAACCGAGTTGGAGCTAGTACCTCCCCATATATATGTATGGAGTGTAGTTTGCAACTGAAAAGGAACTTTGTGTTCCCAACAATCTAGTTGAAGGACGGCTTTCACACACACTTATCTCTCAGAACTGAGCATGTGGAGAGACGTTCGTTCATCTAGCACAAAGGGATCGGGTTGCAGGAGAAACTTTTACTCTTGTTTTTCAGTGTGTTTCCTAGTGCCGGTTTGAAGTTCCTGCAGTTTTCACTGTAAAACCGAGTTGGAGCTAGTACCTCCCCATATATATGTATGGAGTGTAGTTTGCAACTGAAAAGGAACTTTGTGTTCCCAACAATCTAGTTGAAGGACGGCTTTCACACACACTTATCTCTCAGAACTGAGCATGTGGAGAGACGTTCGTTCATCTAGCACAAAGGGAACGGGTTGCAGGACAAACTTTTACTCTAGATTTTCAGTGTGTTTCTTAGTGCCGGTTTGAAGTTCCTGCAGTTTTCACTGTAAAACCGAGTTGGAGCTAGTACCTCCCCATATATATGTATGGAGTGTAGTTTGCAACTGAAAAGGAACTTTGTGTTCCCAACAATCTAGTTGAAGGACGGCTTTCACACACACTTATCTCTCAGAACTGAGCATGTGGAGAGACGTTCGTTCATCTAGCACAAAGGGAACGGGTTGCAGGAGAAACTTTTACTGTAGTTTCTCAGTGTGTTTCCTAGTGCCGGTTTGAAGTTCCTGCAGTTTTCACTGTAAAACCGAGTTGGAGCTAGTACCTCCCCATATATATGTATGGATTGTAGTTTGCAACTGAAAAGGAACTTTGTGTTCCCAACAATCTAGTTGAAGGACGGCTTTCACACACAATTATCTCTCAGAACTGAGCATGTGGAGAGACGTTCGTTCATCTAGCACAAAGGGAACGGGTTGCAGGAGAAACTTTTACTCTAGTTTTTCAGTGTGTTTCCTAGTGCCGGTTTTAAGTTCCTGCAGTTTTCACTGTAAAACCGTGTTGGAGCTAGTACCTCCCCATATATATGTATGGAGTGTAGTTTGCAACTGAAAAGGAACTTTGTGTTCCCAACAATCTAGTTGAAGGACGGCTTTCACACACACTTATCTCTCAGAACTGAGCATGTGGAGAGACGTTCGTTCATCTAGCACAAAGGGAACGGGTTGCAGGAGAAACTTTTACTCTAGTTTTTCAGTGTGTTTCCTAGTGCCGGTTTGAAGTTCCTGCAGTTTTCACTGTAAAACCGAGTTGGAGCTAGTACCTCCCCATATATATGTATGGAGTGTAGTTTGCAACTGAAAAGGAACTTTGTGTTCCCAACAATCTAGTTGAAGGACGGCTTTCACACACAATTATCTCTCAGAAATGAGCATGTGGAGAGACGTTCGTTCATCTAGCACAAAGGGAACGGGTTGCAGGAGAAACTTTTACTCTAGTTTCTCAGTGTGTTTCCTAGTGCCGGTTAGAAGTTCCTGCAGTTTTCACTGTAAAACCGAGTTGGAGCTAGTACCTCCCCATATATATGTATGGAGTGTAGTTTGCAACTGAAAAGGAACTTTGTGTTCCCAACAATCTAGTTGAAGGACGGCTTTCACACACACTTATCTCTCAGAACTGAGCATGTGGAGAGACGTTCGTTCATTTAGCACAAAGGGAACGGGTTGCAGGAGAAACTTATACTCTAGTTTTTCAGTGTGTTTCCTAGTGCCGGTTTGAAGTTCCTGCAGTTTTCACTGTAAAACCGAGTTGGAGCTAGTACCTCCCCATATATATGTATGGAGTGTAGTTTGCAACTGAAAAGGAACTTTGTGTTCCCAACAATCTAGTTGAAGGACGGCTTTCACACACACTTATCCCTCAGAACTGAGCATGTGGAGAGACGTTCGTTCATCTAGCACAAAGGGAACGGGTTGAAGGAGAAACTTTTACTCTAGTTTCTCAGTGTGTTTCCTAGTGCCGGTTTGAAGTTCCTGCAGTTTTCACTGTAAAACCGAGTTGGAGCTAGTACCTCCCCATATATATGTATGGAGTGTAGTTTGCAACTGAAAAGGAACTTTGTGTTCCCAACAATCTAGTTGAAGGACGGCTTTCACACACACTTATCTCTCAGAACTGAGCATGTGGAGAGACGTTCGTTCATCTAGCACAAAGGGAACGGGTTGCAGGAGAAACTTTTACTCTAGTTTTTCAGTGTGTTTCCTAGTGCCGGTTTGAAGTTCCTGCAGTTTTCACTGTAAAACCGAGTTGGAGCTAGTACCTCCCCATATATATGTATGGAGTGTAGTTTGCAACTGAAAAGGAACTTTGTGTTCCCAACAATCTAGTTGAAGGACGGCTTTCACACACACTTATCTCTCAGAACTGAGCATGTGGAGAGACGTTCGTTCATCTAGCACAAAGGGAACGGGTTGCAGGAGAAACTTTTACTCTAGTTTCTCAGTGTGTTTCCTAGTGCCGGTTTGAAGTTCCTGCAGTTTTCACTGTAAAACCGAGTTGGAGCTAGTACCTCCCCATATATATGTATGGAGTGTAGTTTGCAACTGAAAAGGAACTTTGTGTTCCCAACAATCTAGTTGAAGGACGGCTTTCACACACACTTATCTCTCAGAAATGAGCATGTGGAGAGACGTTCGTTCATCTAGCACAAAGGGAACGGGTTGCAGGAGAAACTTTTACTCTAGTTTTTCAGTGTGTTTCCTAGTGCCGGTTTGAAGTTCCTGCAGTTTTCACTGTTAAACCGAGTTGATGCCAGTACCTCCCCATATATATGTATGGAGTGTAGTTTGCAACTGAAAAGGAACTTTGTGTTCCCAACATTCTAGTTGAAGGACGGCTTTCACACACACTTATCTCTCAGAACGGAGCATGTGGAGAGACTTTCGTTCATCTAGCACAAAGGGAACAGGTTGCAGGAGAAACTTTTACTCTAGTTTTTCAGTGTGTTTCCTAGTGCCGGTTTGAAGTTCCTGCAGTTTTCACTGTAAAACCGAGTTGGAGCTAGTACCTCCCCATATATATGTATGGAGTGTAGTTTGCAACTGAAAAGGAACTTTGTGTTCCCAACAATCTAGTTGAAGGACGGCTTTCACACACACTTATCTCTCAGAACTGAGCATGTGGAGAGACGTTCGTTCATCTAGCACAAATGGAACGGGTTGCAGGAGGAACTTTTCTCTAGTTTCTCAGTGTGTTTCCTAGTGCCGGTTTGAAGTTCCTGCAGTTTTCACTGTAAAACCGAGTTGGAGCTAGTACCTCCCCATTTATATGTATGGAGTGTAGTTTGCAACTGAAAAGGAACTTTGTGTTCCCAACAATCTAGTTGAAGGACGGCTTTCACACACACTTATCTCTCAGAACTGAGCATGTGGAGAGACGTTCGTTCATCTAGCACAAAGGGAACGGTTTGCAGGAGAAACTTTTACTCTAGTTTCTCAGTGTGTTTCCTAGTGCCGGTTTGAAGTTCCTGCAGTTTTCACTGTAAAACCGAGTTGGAGCTAGTACCTCCCCATATATATGTATGGAGTGTAGTTTGCAACTGAAAAGGAACTTTGTGTTCCCAACAATCTAGTTGAAGGACGGCTTTCACACACACTTATCTCTCAGAACTGAGAATGTGGAGAGACGTTCGTTCATCTAGCACAAAGGGAACGGGTTGCAGGAGAAACTTTTACTCTAGTTTCTCAGTGTGTTTCCTAGTGCCGGTTTGAAGTTCCTGCAGTTTTCACTGTAAAACCGAGTTGGAGCTAGTACCTCCCCATATATATGTATGGAGTGTAGTTTGCAACTGAAAAGGAACTTTGTGTTCCCAACAATCTAGTTGAAGGACGGCTTTCACACACACTTATCTCTCAGAACTGAGCATGTGGAGAGACGTTCGTTCATCTAGCACAAAGGGAACGGGTTGCAGGAGAAACTTTTACTCTAGTTTTTCAGTGTGTTTCCTAGTGCCGGTTTGAAGTTCCTGCAGTTTTCACTGTAAAACCGAGTTGGAGCTAGTACCTCCCCATATATATGTATGGAGTGTAGTTTGCAACTGAAAAGGAACTTTGTGTTCCCAACAATCTAGTTGAAGGACGGCTTTCACACACACATATCTCTCAGAACTGAGCATGTGGAGAGACGTTCGTTCATCTAGCACAAAGGGAACGGGTTGCAGGAGAAACTTTTACTCTAGTTTTTCAGTGTGTTTCCTAGTGCCGGTTTGAAGTTCCTGCAGTTTTCACTGTAAAACCGAGTTGGAGCTTCTACCTCCCCATATATATGTATGGAGTGTAGTTTGCAACTGAAAAGGAACTTTGTGTTCTCAACAATCTAGTTGAAGGACGGCTTTCACACACACTTATCTCTCAGAACTGAGCATGTGGAGAGACGTTCGTTCATCTAGCACAAAGGGAACGGGCTGCAGGAGAAACTTTTACTCTAGTTTTTCAGTGTGTTTCCTAGTGCCGGTTTGAAGTTCCTGCAGTTTTCACTGTAAAACCGAGTTGGAGCTAGTACCTCCCCATATATATGTATGGAGTGTAGTTTGCAACTGAAAAGGAACTTTGTGTTCCCAACAATCTAGTTGAAGGACGGCTTTCACACACACTTATCTCTCAGAACTGAGCATGTGGAGAGACGTTCGTTCATCTAGCACAAAGGGAACGGGTTGCAGGAGAAACTTTTACTCTAGTTTCTCAGTGTGTTTCCTAGTGCCGGTTTGAAGTTCCTGCAGTTTTCACTGTAAAACCGAGTTGGAGCTAGTACCTCCCCATATATATGTATGGAGTGTAGTTTGCAACTGAAAAGGAACTTTGTGTTCCCAACAATCTAGTTGAAGGACGGCTTTCACACACACTTATCTCTCAGAACTGAGCATGTGGAGAGACGTTCGTTCATCTAGCACAAAGGGAACGGGTTGCAGAGAAAATTTTACTCAAGTTTTTCAGTGTGTTTCCTAGTGCCGGTTTGAAGTTCCTGCAGTTTTCACTGTAAAACCGAGTTGGAGCTAGTACCTCCCCATATATATGTATGGAGTGTAGTTTGCAACTGAAAAGGAACTTTGTGTTCCCAACAATCTAGTTGAAGGACGGCTTTCACACACACTTATCTCTCAGAAATGAGCATGTGGAGAGACGTTCGTTCATCTAGCACAAAGGGAACGGGTTGCAGGAGAAACTTTTACTCTAGTTTCTCAGTGTGTTTCCTAGTGCCGGTTTGAAGTTCCTGCAGTTATCACTGTGAAACCGAGTTGGAGCTAGTACCTCCCCATATATATGTATGGAGTGTAGTTTGCAACTGAAAAGGAACTTTGTGTTCCCAACAATCTATTTGAAGGACGGCTTTCACACACACTTATCTCTCAGAACTGAGCATGTGGAGAGACGTTCGTTCATCTAGCACAAAGGGAACGGGTTGCAGGAGAAACTTTTACTCTAGTTTCTCAGTGTGTTTCCTAGTGCCGGTTTGAAGTTCCTGCAGTTTTCAGTGTAAAACCGAGTTGGAGCTAGTACCTCCCCATATATATGTATGGAGTGTAGTTTGCAACTGAAAAGGAACTTTGTGTTCCCAACAATCTAGTTGAAGGACGGCTTTCACACACACTTATCTCTCAGAACTGAGCATGTGGAGAGACGTTCGTTCATCTAGCACAAAGGGAACGGGTTGCAGGAGAAACTTTTACTCTAGTTTCTCAGTGTGTTTCCTAGTGCCGGTTTGAAGTTCCTGCAGTTTTCACTGTAAAACCGAGTTGGAGCTAGTACCTCCCCATATATATGTATGGAGTGTAGTTTGCAACTGAAAAGGAACTTTGTGTTCCCAACAATCTAGTTGAAGGACGGCTTTCACACACAGTTATCTCTCAGAACTGAGCATGTGGAGAGACGTTCGTTCATCTAGCACAAAGGGAACGGGTTGCAGGAGAAACTTTTACTCTAGTTTCTCAGTGTGTTTCCTAGTGCCGGTTTGAAGTTCCTGCAGTTTTCACTGTAAAACCGAGTTGGAGCTAGTACCTCCCCATATATATGTATGGAGTGTAGTTTGCAACTGAAAAGGAACTTTGTGTTCCCAACAATCTAGTTGAAGGACGGCTTTCACACACACTTATCTCTCAGAACTGAGCATGTAGAGAGACGTTCGTTCATCTAGCACAAAGGGAACGGGTTGCAGGAGAAACTTTTACTCTAGTTTCTCAGTGTGTTTCCTAGTGCCGGTTTGAAGTTCCTGCAGTTTTCACTGTAAAACCGAGTTGGAGCTAGTACCTCCCCATATATATGTATGGAGTGTAGTTTGCAACTGAAAAGGAACTTTGTGTTCCCAACAATCTAGTTGAAGGACGGCTTTCACACACTCTTATCTCTCAGAAATGAGCATGTGGAGAGACGTTCGTTCATCTAGCACAAAGGGAACGGGTTGCAGGAGAAACTTTTACTCTAGTTTTTCAGTGTGTTTCCTAGTGCCGGTTTGAAGTTCCTGCAGTTTTCACTGTAAAAACGAGTTGGAGCTAGTACCTCCCCATATATACGTATGGAGTGTAGTTTGCAACTGAAAAGGAACTTTGTGTTCCCAACAATCAAGTTGAAGGACGGCTTTCACACACACTTAACTCTCAGAACTGAGCATGTGGAGAGACGTTCGTTCATCTAGCACAAAGGGAACGGGTTGCAGGAGAAACTTTTACTCTAGTTTCTCAGTGTGTTTCCTAGTGCCGGTTTGAAGTTCCTGCAGTTTTCACTGTAAAACCGAGTTGGAGCTAGTACCTCCCCATATATATGTATGGAGTGTAGTTTGCAACTGAAAAGGAACTTTGTGTTCCCAACAATCTAGTTGAAGGACGGCTTTCATACACACTTATCTCTCAGAACTGAGCATGTGGAGAGACGTTCGTTCATCTAGCACAAAGGGAACGGGTTGCAGGAGAAACTTTTACTCTAGTTTCTCAGTGTGTTTCCTAGTGCCGGTTTGAAGTTCCTGCAGTTTTCACTGTAAAACAGAGTTGGAGCTAGTACCTCCCCATATATATGTATGGAGTGTAGTTTGCAACTGAAAAGGAACTTTGTGTTCCCAACAATCTAGTTGAAGGACGGCTTTCACACACACTTATCTCTCAGAAATGAGCATGTGGAGAGACGTTCGTTCATCTAGCACAAAGGGAACGGGTTGCAGGAGAAACTTTTACACTAGTTTTTCAGTGTGTTTCCTAGTGCCGGTTTGAAGTTCCTGCAGTTTTCACTGTAAAACCGAGTTGGAACTAGTACCTCCCCATATATATGTATGGTGTGTAGTTTGCAACTGAAAAGGAACTTTGTGTTCCCAACAATCTAGTTGAAGGACGGATTGCACACACACTTATCTCTCAGAAATGAGCATGTGGAGAGACGTTCGTTCATCTAGCACAAAGGGAACGGGTTGCAGGAGAAACTTTTACTCTAGTTTCTCAGTGTGTTTCCTAGTGCCGGTTTGAAGTTCCTGCAGTTTTCACTGTAAAACCGAGTTGGAGCTAGTACCTCCCCATATATATGTATGGAATGTAGTTTGCAACTGAAAAGGAACTTTGTGTTCCCAACAATCTAGTTGAAGGACGGCTTTCACACACACTTATCTCTCAGAACTGAGCATGTGGAGAGACGTTCGTTCATCTAGCACAGAGGGAACGGGTTGCAGGAGAAACTTTTACTCTAGTTTCTCAGTGTGTTTCCTAGTGCCGGTTTGAAGTTCCTGCAGTTTTCACTGTAAAACCGAGTTGGAGCTAGTACCTCCCCATATATATGTATGGAGTGTAGTTTGCAACTGAAAAGGAACTTTGTGTTCCCAACAATCTAGTTGAAGGACGGCTTTCACACACACTTATCTCTCAGAAATGAGCATGTGGAGAGACGTTCGTTCATCTAGCACAAAGGGAACGGGTTGCAGGAGAAACTTTTACTCTAGTTTTTCAGTGTGTTTCCTAGTGCCGGTTTGAAGTTCCTGCCGTTTTCACTGTAAAACCGAGTTGGAGCTAGTACCTCCCCATATATATGTATGGATTGTAGTTTGCAACTGAAAAGGAACTTTGTGTTCCCAACAATCTAGTTGAAGGACGGCTTTCACACACACTTATCTCTCAGAACTGAGCATGTGGAGAGACGTTCGTTCATCTAGCACAAAGGGAACGGGTTGCAGGAGAAACTTTTACTCTAGTTTCTCAGTGTGTTTCCTAGTGCCGGTTTGAAGTTCCTGCAGTTTTCACTGTAAAACCGAGTTGGAGCTAGTACCTCCCCATATATATGTATGGAGTGTAGTTTGCAACTGAAAAGGAACTTTATGTTCCCAACAATCTAGTTGAAGGACGGCTTTCACACACACTTATCTCTCAGAACTGAGCATGTGGAGAGACGTTCGTTCATCTAGCACAAAGGGAACGGGTTGCAGGAGAACTTTTACTCTAGATTTTCAGTGTGTTTCCTAGTGCCGGTTTGAAGTTCCTGCAGTTTTCACTGTAAAACCGAGTTGGAGCTAGTACCTCCCCATATATATGTATGGAGTGTAGATTGCAACTGAAAAGGAACTTTGTGTTCCCAACAATCTAGTTGAAGGACGGCTTTCACACACACTTATCTCTCAGAACTGAGCATGTGGAGAGACGTTCGTTCATCTAGCACAAAGGGAACGGGTTGCAGGAGAAACTTTTACTCTAGTTTCTCAGTGTGTTTCCTAGTGCCGGTTTGAAGTTCCGGCAGTTTTCACTGTAAAACAGAGTTGGAGCTAGTACCTCCCCATATATATGTATGGAGTGTAGTTTGCAACTGAAAAGGAACTTTGTGTTCCCAACAATCTAGTTGAAGGACGGCTTTCACACACAGGTATCTCTCAGAACTGAGCATGTGGAGAGACGTTCGTTCATCTAGCACAAAGGGAACGGGTTGCAGGAGAAACTTTTACTCTAGTTTCTCAGTGTGTTTCCTAGTGCCGGTTTGAAGTTCCTGCAGTTTTCACTGTAAAACCGAGTTGGAGCTAGTACCTCCCCATATATATGCATGGAGTGTAGTTTGCAACTGAAAAGGAACTTTGTGTTCCCAACAATCTAGTTGAAGGACGGCTTTCACACACACGTATCTCTCAGAACTGAGCATGTGGAGAGACGTTCGTTCATCTAGCACAAAGGGAACGGGTTGCAGGAGAAACTTTTACTCTAGTTTCTCAGTGTGTTTCCTAGTGCCGGTTTGAAGTTCCTGCAGTTTTCACTGTAAAACCGAGTTGGAGCTAGTACCTCCCCATATATATGTATGGAGTGTAGTTTGCAACTGAAAAGGAACTTTGTGTTCCCAACAATCTAGTTGAAGGACGGCTTTCACACACACTTATCTCTCAGAACTGAGCATGTGGAGAGACGTTCGTTCATCTAGCACAAAGGGAACGGGTTGCAGGAGAAACTTTTACTCTAGTTTCTCAGTGTGTTTCCTAGTGCCGGTTTGAAGTTCCTGCAGTTTTCACTGTAAAACCGAGTTGGAGCTAGTACCTCCCCATATATATGTATGGAGTGTAGTTTGCAACTGAAAAGGAACTTTGTGTTCCCAACAATCTAGTTGAAGGACGGCTTTCACACACACTTATCTCTCAGAACTGAGCATGTGGAGAGACGTTCGTTCATCTAGCACAAAGGGAACGGGTTGCAGGAGAAACTTTTACTCTAGTTTCTCAGTGTGTTTCCTAGTGCCGGTTTGAAGTTCCTGCAGTTTTCACTGTAAAACCGAGTTGGAGCTAGTACCTCCCCATATATATGTATGGAGTGTAGTTTGCAACTGAAAAGGAACTTTGTGTTCCCAACAATCTAGTTGAAGGACGGCTTTCAAACACACTTATCTCTCAGAACTGAGCATGTGGAGGGACGTTCGTTCATCTAGCACAAAGGGAACGGGTTGCAGGAGAAACATTTACTCTAGTTTTTCAGTGTGTTTCCTAGTGCCGGTTTGAAGTTCCTGCAGTTTTCACTGTAAAACCGAGTTGGAGCTAGTACCTCCCCATATATATGTATGGAGTGTAGTTTGCAACTGAAAAGGAACTTTGTGTTCCCAACAATCTAGTTGAAGGACGGCTTTCACACACACTTATCTCTCAGAACTGAGCATGTGGAGAGACGTTCGTTCATCTAGCACAAAGGGAACGGGTTGCAGGAGAAACTTTTACTCTAGTTTCTCAGTGTGTTTCCTAGTGCCGGTTTGAAGTTCCTGCAGTTTTCACTGTAAAACCGAGTTGGAGCTAGTACCTCCCCATATATATGTATGGAGTGTAGTTTGCAACTGAAAAGGAACTTTGTGTTCCCAACAATCTAGTTGAAGGACGGCTTTCACACACACTTATCTCTCAGAACTGAGCATGTGGAGAGACTTTCGTTCATCTAGCACAAAGGGAACGGGTTGCAGGAGAAACTTTTACTCTAGTTTCTCAGTGTGTTTCCTAGTGCCGGTTTGAAGTTCCTGCAGTTTTCACTGTAAAACCGAGTTGGAGCTAGTACCTCCCCATATATATGTATGGAGTGTAGTTTGCAACTGAAAAGGAACTTTGTGTTCCCAACAATTTAGGTGAAGGACGGCTTTCACACACAGTTATCTCTCAGAACTGAGCATGTGGAGAGACTTTCGTTCATCTAGCACAAAGGGAACGGGTTGCAGGAGAAACTTTTACTCTAGTTTTTCAGTGTGTTTCCTAGTGCCGGTTTGAAGTTCCTGCAGTTTTCACTGTAAAACCGAGTTGGAGCTAGTACCTCCCCATGTATATGTATGGAGTGTAGTTTGCAACTGAAAAGGAACTTTGTGTTCCCAACAATCTAGTTGAAGGACGGCTTTCACACACAGGTATCTCTCAGAACTGAGCATGTGGAGAGACGTTCGTTCATCTAGCACAAAGGGAACGGGTTGCAGGAGAAACTTTTACTCTAGTTTCTCAGTGTGTTTCCTAGTGCCGGTTTGAAGTTCCTGCAGTTTTCACTGTAAAACCGAGTTGGAGCTAGTACCTCCCCATATATATGTATGGAGTGTAGTTTGCAACTGAAAAGGAACTTTGTGTTCCCAACAATCTAGTTGAAGGATGGCTTTCACACACACTTATCTCTCAGAACTGAGCATGTGGAGAGACGTTCGTTCATCTAGCACAAAGGGAACGGGTTGCAGGAGAAACTTTTACTCTAGTTTTTCAGTGTGTTTCCTAGTGCCGGTTTGAAGTTCCTGCAGTTTTCACTGTAAAACCGAGTTGGAGCTAGTACCTCCCCATATATATGTATGGAGTGTAGTTTGCAACTGAAAAGGAACTTTGTGTTCCCAACAATCTAGTTGAAGGACGGCTTTCACACACACTTATCTCTCAGAACTGAGCATGTGGAGAGACGTTCGTTCATCTAGCACAAAGGGAACGGGTTGCAGGTGAAACTTTTACTCTAGTTGCTCAGTGTGTTTCCTAGTGCCGTTTTGAAGTTCCTGCAGTTTTCACTGTAAAACCGAGTTGGAGCTAGTACCTCCCCATATATATGTATGGAGTGTAGTTTGCAACTGAAAAGGAACTTTGTGTTCCCAACAATCTAGTTGAAGGACGGCTTTCACACACACTTATCTCTCAGAACTGAGCATGTGGAGAGACGTTCGTTCATCTAACACAAAGGGAACGGGTTGCAGGAGAAACTTTTACTCTAGTTTCTCAGTGTGTTTCCTAGTGCCGGTTTGAAGTTCCTGCAGTTTTCACTGTAAAACCGAGTTGGAGCTAGTACCTCCCCATATATATGTATGGAGTGTAGTTTGCAACTGAAAAGGAACTTTGTGTTCCCAACAATCTAGTTGAAGGACGGCTTTCACACACACTTATCTCTCAGAACTGAGCATGTGGAGAGACGTTCGTTCATCTAGCACAAAGGGAACGGGTTGCAGGAGAAACTTTTACTCTAGTTTCTCAGTGTGTTTCCTAGTGCCGGTTTGAAGTTCCTGCAGTTTTCACTGTAAAACCGAGTTGGAGCTAGTACCTCCCCATATATACGTATGGAGTGTAGTTTGCAACTGAAAAGGAACTTTGTGTTCCCAACAATCTAGTTGAAGGACGGCTTTCACACACACTTATCTCTCAGAACTGAGCATGTGGAGAGACGTTCGTTCATCTAGCACAAAGGGAACGGGTTGCAGGAGAAACTTTTACTCTAGTTTCTCAGTGTGTTTCCTAGTGCCGGTTTGAAGTTCCTGCAGTTTTCACTGTAAAACCGAGTTGGAGCTAGTACCTCCCCATATATATGTATGGAGTGTAGTTTGCAACTGAAAAGGAACTTTGTGTTCCCAACAATCTAGTTGAAGGACGGCTTTCACACACACTTATCTCTCAGAACTGAGCATGTGGAGAGACGTTCGTTCATCTAGCACAAAGGGAACGGGTTGCAGGAGAAACTTTTACTCTAGTTTCTCAGTGTGTTTCCTAGTGCCGGTTTGAAGTTCCTGCAGTTTTCACTGTAAAACCGAGTTGGAGCTAGTACATCCCCATATATATGTATGGAGTGTAGTTTGCAACTGAAAAGGAACTTTGTGTTCCCAACAATCTAGTTGAAGGACGGCTTTCACACACACTTATCTCTCAGAACTGAGCATGTGGAGAGACGTTCGTTCATCTAGCACAAAGGGAACGGGTTGCAGGAGAAACTTTTACTCTAGTTTCTCAGTGTGTTTCCTAGTGCCGGTTTGAAGTTCCTGCAGTTTTCACTGTAAAACAGAGTTGGAGCTAGTACCTCCCCATATATATGTATGGAGTGTAGTTTGCAACTGAAAAGGAACTTTGTGTTCCCAACAATCTAGTTGAAGGACGGCTTTCACACACACTTATCTCTCAGAAATGAGCATGTGGAGAGACGTTCGTTCATCTAGCACAAAGGGAACGGGTTGCAGGAGAAACTTTTACACTAGTTTTTCAGTGTGTTTCCTAGTGCCGGTTTGAAGTTCCTGCAGTTTTCACTGTAAAACCGAGTTGGAGCTAGTACCTCCCCATATATATTTATGGTGTGTAGTTTGCAACTGAAAAGGAACTTTGTGTTCCCAACAATCTAGTTGAAGGACGGCTTTCACACACACTTATCTCTCAGAACTGAGCATGTGGAGAGACGTTCGTTCATCTAGCACAAAGGGAACGGGTTGCAGGAGAAACTTTTACTCTAGTTTCTCAGTGTGTTTCCTAGTGCCGGTTTGAAGTTCCTGCAGTTTTCACTGTAAAACCGAGTTGGAGCTAGTACCTCCCCATATATATGTATGGAGTGTAGTTTGCAACTGAAAAGGAACTTTGTGTTCCCAACAATCTAGTTGAAGGACGGCTTTCACACACACTTATCTCTCAGAACTGAGCATGTGGAGAGACGTTCGTTCATCTAGCACAAAGGGAAAGGGTTGCAGGAGAAACTTTTACTCTAGTTTTTCAGTGTGTTTCCTAGTGCCGGTTTGAAGTTCCTGCAGTTTTCACTGTAAAACCGAGTTGGAGCTAGTACCTCCCCATATATATGTATGGAGTGTAGTTTGCAACTGAAAAGGAACTTTGTGTTCCCAACAATCTAGTTGAAGGACGGCTTTCACACACACTTAACTCTCAGAACTGAGCATGTGGAGAGACGTTCGTTCATCTAGCACAAAGGGAACGGGTTGCAGGAGAAACTTTTACTCTAGTTTCTCAGTGTGTTTCCTAGTGCCGGTTTGAAGTTCCTGCAGTTTTCACTGTAAAACCGAGTTGGAGCTAGTACCTCCCCATATATATTTATGGAGTGTAGTTTGCAACTGAAAAGGAACTTTGTGTTCCCAACAATCTAGTTGAAGGCCGGCTTTCACACACACTTATCTCTCAGAACTGAGCATGTGGAGAGACGTTCGTTCATCTAGCACAAAGGGAACGGGTTGCAGGAGAAACTTTTACTCTAGTTTCTCAGTGTGTTTCCTAGTGCCGGTTTGAAGTTCCTGCAGTTTTCACTGTAAAACCGAGTTGGAGCTAGTACATCCCCATATATATGTATGGAGTGTAGTTTGCAACTGGAAAGGAACTTTGTGTTCCCAACAATCTAGTTGAAGGACGGCTTTCACACACACTTATCTCTCAGAACTGAGCATGTGGAGAGACGTTCGTTCATCTAGCACAAAGGGAACGGGTTGCAGGAGAAACTTTTACTCTAGTTTCTCAGTGTGTTTCCTAGTGCCGGTTTGAAGTTCCTGCAGTTTTCACTGTAAAACAGAGTTGGAGCTAGTACCTCCCCATATATATGTATGGAGTGTAGTTTGCAACTGAAAAGGAACTTTGTGTTCCCAACAATCTAGTTGAAGGACGGCTTTCACACACACTTATCTCTCAGAAATGAGCATGTGGAGAGACGTTCGTTCATCTAGCACAAAGGGAACGGGTTGCAGGAGAAACTTTTACACTAGTTTTTCAGTGTGTTTCTTAGTGCCGGTTTGAAGTTCCTGCAGTTTTCACTGTAAAACCGAGTTGGAGCTAGTACCTCCCCATATATATGTATGGAGTGTAGTTTGCAACTGAAAAGGAACTTTGTGTTCCCAACAATCTAGTTGAAGGACGGCTTTCACACACACTTATCTCTCAGAACTGAGCATGTGGAGAGACGTTCTTTCATCTAGCACAAAGGGAACGGGTTGCAGGAGAAACTTTTACTCTAGTTTTTCAGTGTGTTTCCTAGTGCCGGTTTGAAGTTCCTGCCGTTTTCACTGTAAAACCGTGTTGGAGCTAGTACCTCCCCATATATATGAATGGATTGTAGTTTGCAACTGAAAAGGAACTTTGTGTTCCCAACAATCTAGTTGAAGGACGGCTTTCACACACACTTATCTCTCAGAACTGAGCATGTGGAGAGACGTTCGTTCATCTAGCACAAAGGGAACGGGTTGCAGGAGAAACTTTTACTCTAGTTTTTCAGTGTGTTTCCTAGTGCCGGTTTGAAGTTCCTGCAGTTTTCACTGTAAAACCGAGTTGGAGCTAGTACCTCCCCATATATATGTATGGATTGTAGTTTGCAACTGAAAAGGAACTTTGTGTTCACAACAATCTAGTTGAAGGACGGCTTTCACACACACTTATCTCTCAGAACTGAGCATGTGGAGAGACGTTCGTTCATCTAGCACAAAGGGAACGGGTTGCAGGAGAAACTTTTACTCTAGTTTCTCAGTGTGTTTCCTAGTGCCGGTTTGAAGTTCCTGCAGTTTTCACTGTAAAACCGAGTTGGAGCTAGTACCTCCCCATATATATGTATGGAGTTGTGTTTGCAACTGAAAAGGAACTTTGTGTTCCCAACAATCTAGTTGAAGGACGGCTTTCACACACACTTATCTCTCAGAACTGAGCATGTGGAGAGACGTTCGTTCATCTAGCACAAAGGGAACGGGTTGCAGGAGAAACTTTTACTCTAGATTTTCAGTGTGTTTCCTAGTGCCGGTTTGAAGTTCCTGCAGTTTTCACTGTAAAACCGAGTTGGAGCTAGTACCTCCCCATATATATGTATGGAGTGTAGTTTGCAACTGAAAAGGAACTTTGTGTTCCCAACAATCTAGTTGAAGGACGGCTTTCACACACACTTATCTCTCAGAACTGAGCATGTGGAGAGACGTTCGTTCATCTAGCACAAAGGGAACGGGTTGCAGGAGAAACTTTTACTCTAGATTTTCAGTGTGTTTCCTAGTGCCGGTTTGAAGTTCCTGCAGTTTTCACTGTAAAACCGAGTTGGAGCTAGTACCTCCCCATATATATTTATGGAGTGTAGTTTGCAACTGAAAAGGAACTTTGTGTTCCCAACAATCTAGTTGAATGACGGCTTTCACACACACTTATCTCTCAGAACTGAGCATGTGGAGAGACGTTCGTTCATCTAGCACAAAGGGAACGGGTTGCAGGAGAAACTTTTACTCTAGTTTCTCAGTGTGTTTCCTAGTGCCGGTTTGAAGTTCCTGCAGTTTTCACTGTAAAACCGAGTTGGAGCTAGTACCTCCCCATATATATGCATGGAGTGTAGTTTGCAACTGAAAAGGAACTTTGTGTTCCCAACAATCTAGTTGAAGGACGGCTTTCACACACACTTATCTCTCAGAACTGAGCATGTGGAGAGACGTTCGTTCATCTAGCACAGAGGGAACGGGTTGCAGGAGAAACTTTTACTCTAGTTTCTCAGTGTGTTTCCTAGTGCCGGTTTGAAGTTCCTGCAGTTTTCACTGTAAAACCGAGTTGGAGCTAGTACCTCCCCATATATATGTATGGAGTGTAGTTTGCAACTGAAAAGGAACTTTGTGTTCCCAACAATCTAGTTGAAGGACGGCTTTCACACACACTTATCTCTCAGAACTGAGCATGTGGAGAGACGTTCGTTCATCTAGCACAAAGGGAACGGGTTGCAGGAGAAACTTTTACTCTAGTTTTTCAGTGTGTTTCCTAGTGCCGGTTTGAAGTTCCTGCCGTTTTCACTGTAAAACCGAGTTGGAGCTAGTACCTCCCCATATATATGTATGGATTGTAGTTTGCAACTGAAAAGGAACTTTGTGTTCCCAACAATCTAGTTGAAGGACGGCTTTCACACACACTTATCTCTCAGAACTGAGCATGTGGAGAGACGTTCGTTCATCTAGCACAAAGGGAACGGGTTGCAAGAGAATCTTTTACTCTAGTTTTTCAGTGTGTTTCCTAGTGCCGGTTTGAAGTTCCTGCAGTTTTCACTGTAAAACCGAGTTGGAGCTAGTACCTCCCCATATATATGTATGGAGTGTAGTTTGCAACTGAAAAGGAACTTTGTGTTCCCAACAATCTAGTTGAAGGACGGCTTTCACACACACTTATCTCTCAGAACTGAGCATGTGGAGAGACGTTCGTTCATCTAGCACAAAGGGAACGGGTTGCAGGAGAAACTTTTACTCTAGTTTTTCAGTGTGTTTCCTAGTGCCGGTTTGAAGTTCCTGCAGTTTTCACTGTAAAACAGAGTTGGAGCTAGTACCTCCCCATATATATGTATGGAGTGTAGTTTGCAACTGAAAAGGAACTTTGTGTTCCCAACAATCTAGTTGAAGGACGGCTTTCACACACACTTATCTCTCAGAACTGAGCATGTGGAGAGACGTTCGTTCATCTAGCACAAAGGGAACGGGTTGCAGGAGAAACTTTTACTCTAGTTTCTCAGTGTGTTTCCTAGTGCCGGTTTGAAGTTCCTGCAGTTTTCACTGTAAAACCGAGTTGGAGCTAGTACCTCCCCATATATATGTATGGAGTGTAGTTTGCAACTGAAAAGGAACTTTGTGTTCCCAACAATCTAGTTGAAGGACGGCTTTCACACACACTTATCTCTCAGAACTGAGCATGTGGAGAGACGTTCGTTCATCTAGCACAAAGGGAACGGGTTGCAGGAGAAACTTTTACTCTAGTTTTTCAGTGTGTTTCCTAGTGCCGGTTTGAAGTTCCTGCAGTTTTCACTGTAAAACCGAGTTGGAGCTAGTACCTCCCCATATATATGTATGGAGTGTAGTTTGCAACTGAAAAGGAACTTTGTGTTCCCAACAATCTAGTTGAAGGACGGCTTTCACACACACTTATCTCTCAGAACTGAGCATGTGGAGAGACGTTCGTTCATCTAGCACAAAGGGAACGGGTTGCAGGAGAAACTTTTACTCTAGTTTTTCAGTGTGTTTCCTAGTGCCGGTTTGAAGTTCCTGCAGTTTTCACTGTAAAACCGAGTTGGAGCTAGTACCTCCCCATATATATGTATGGAGTGTAGTTGGCAAATGAAAAGGAACTTTGTGTTCCCAACAATCTAGTTGAAGGCCGGCTTTCACACACACTTATCTCTCAGAACTGAGCATGTGGAGAGACGTTCGTTCATCTAGCACAAAAGGAACGGGTTGCAGGAGAAACTTTTACTCTAGTTTCTCAGTGTGTTTCCTAGTGCCGGTATGAAGTTCCTGCAGTTTTCACTGTAAAACCGAGTTGGAGCTAGTACCTCCCCATATATATGTATGGAGTGTAGTTTGCAACTGAAAAGGAACTTTGTGTTCCCAACAATCTAGTTGAAGGACTTCTTTCACACACACTTATCTCTCAGAACTGAGCATGTGGAGAGACGTTCGTTCATCTAGCACAAAGGGAACGGGTTGCAGGAGAAACTTTTACTCTAGATTTTCAGTGTGTTTCCTAGTGCCGGTTTGAAGTTCCTGCACTTTTCACTGTAAAACCGAGTTGGAGCTAGTACCTCCCCATATATATTTATGGAGTGTAGTTTGCAACTGAAAAGGAACTTTGTGTTCCCAACAATCTAGTTGAAGGACGGCTTTCACACACAATTATCTCTCAGAACTGAGCATGTGGAGAGACGTTCGTTCATCTAGCACAAAGGGAACGGGTTGCAGGAGAAACTTTTACTCTAGTTTCTCAGTGTGTTTCCTAGTGCCGGTTTGAAGTTCCTGCAGTTTTCACTGTAAAACCGAGTTGGAGCTAGTACCTCCCCATATATATGTATGGAGTGTAGTTTGCAACTGAAAAGGAACTTTGTGTTCCCAACAATCTAGTTGAAGGACGGCTTTCACACACACTTATCTCTCAGAACTGAGCATGTGGAGAGACGTTCGTTCATCTAGCACAAAGGGAACGGGTTGCAGGAGAAACTTTTACTCTAGTTTCTCAGTGTGTTTCCTAGTGCCGGTTTGAAGTTCCTGCAGTTTTCACTGTAAAACCGAGTTGGAGCTAGTACCTCCCCATATATATGTATGGAGTGTAGTTTGCAACTGAAAAGGAACTTTGTGTTCCCAACAATCTAGTTGAAGGACGGCTTTCACACACACTTATCTCTCAGAACTGAGCATGTGGAGAGACGTTCGTTCATCTAGCACAAAGGGAACGGGTTGCAGGAGAAACTTTTACTCTAGTTTCTCAGTGTGTTTCCTAGTGCCGGTTTGAAGTTCCTGCAGTTTTCACTGTAAAACCGAGTTGGAGCTAGTACCTCCCCATATATATGCATGGAGTGTAGTTTGCAACTGAAAAGGAACTTTGTGTTCCCAACAATCTAGTTGAAGGACGGCTTTCACACACACTTATCTCTCAGAACTGAGCATGTGGAGAGACGTTCGTTCATCTAGCACAAAGGGAACGGGTTGCAGGAGAAACTTTTTCTCTAGTTTCTCAGTGTGTTTCCTAGTGCCGGTTTGAAGTTCCTGCAGTTTTCACTGTAAAACCGAGTTGGAGCTATTACCTCCCCATATATATGTATGGAGTGTAGTTTGCAACTGAAAAGGAACTTTGTGTTCCCAACAATCTAGTTGAAGGACGGCTTTCACACACACTTATCTCTCAGAACTGAGCATGTGGAGAGACGTTCGTTCATCTAGCACAAAGGGAACGGGTTGCAGGAGAAACTTTTACTCTAGTTTCTCAGTGTGTTTCCTAGTGCCGGTTTGAAGTTCCTGCAGTTTTCACTGTAAAACCGAGTTGGAGCTAGTACCTCCCCATATATATGTATGGAGTGTAGTTTGCAACTGAAAAGGAACTTTGTGTTCCCAACAATCTAGTTGAAGGACGGCTTTCACACACACTTATCTCTCAGAACTGAGCATGTGGA
This sequence comes from Camelus bactrianus, assembly GCF_048773025.1. Classification (NCBI taxonomy): domain Eukaryota; kingdom Metazoa; phylum Chordata; class Mammalia; order Artiodactyla; family Camelidae; genus Camelus; species Camelus bactrianus. Next base: position 2,379,344 of record NC_133549.1, on the reverse strand, counting down.
GAGACGTTCGTTCATCTAGCACAAAGGGAACGGGTTGCAGGAGAAACTTTTACTCTAGTTTTTCAGTGTGTTTCCTAGTGCCGGTTTGAAGTTCCTGCAGTTTTCACTGTAAAACCGAGTTGGAGCTAGTACCTCCCCATATATATGTATGGAGTGTAGTTTGCAACTGAAAAGGAACTTTGTGTTCCCAACAATCTAGTTGAAGGACGGCTTTCACACACACTTATCTCTCAGAACTGAGCATGTGGAGAGACGTTCGTTCATCTAGCACAAAGGGAACGGGTTGCAGGAGAAACTTTTACTCTAGTTTTTCAGTGTGTTTCCTAGTGCCGGTTTGAAGTTCCTGCAGTTTTCACTGTAAAACCGAGTTGGAGCTAGTACCTACCCATATATATGTATGGAGTGTAGTTTGCAACTGAAAAGGAACTTTGTGTTCCCAACAATCTAGTTGAAGGACGGCTTTCACACACACTTATCTCTCAGAACTGAGCATGTGGAGAGACGTTCGTTCATCTAGCACAAAGGGAACGGGTTGCAGGAGAAACTTTTACTCTAGTTTTTCAGTGTGTTTCCTAGTGCCTTTTTGAAGTTCCTGCAGTTTTCACTGTAAAACCGAGTTGGAGCTAGTACCTCCCCATATATATGTATGGAGTGTAGTTGGCAAGTGAAAAGGAACTTTGTGTTCCCAACAATCTAGTTGAAGGCCGGCTTTCACACACACTTATCTCTCAGAACTGAGCATGTGGAGAGACGTTCGTTCATCTAGCACAAAGGGAAAGGGTTGCAGGAGAAACTTTTACTCTAGTTTCTCAGTGTGTTTCCTAGTGCCGGTATGAAGTTCCTGCAGTTTTCACTGTAAAACCGAGTTGGAGCTAGTACCTCCCCATATATATGTATGGAGTGTAGTTTGCAACTGAAAAGGAACTTTGTGTTCCCAACAATCTAGTTGAAGGACGGCTTTCACACACAATTATCTCTCAGAACTGAGCATGTGGAGAGACGTTCGTTCATCTAGCACAAAGGGAACGGGTTGCAGGAGAAACTTTTACTCTAGATTTTCAGTGTGTTTCCTAGTGCCGGTTTGAAGTTCCTGCAGTTTTCACTGTAAAACCGAGTTGGAGCTAGTACCTCCCCATATATATTTATGGAGTGTAGTTTGCAACTGAAAAGGAACTTTGTGTTCCCAACAATCTAGTTGAAGGACGGCTTTCACACACACTTATCTCTCAGAACTGAGCATGTGGAGAGACGTTCGTTCATCTAGCACAAAGGGAACGGGTTGCAGGAGAAACTTTTACTCTAGTTTCTCAGTGTGTTTCCTAGTGCCGGTTTGAAGTTCCTGCAGTTTTCACTGTAAAACAGAGTTGGAGCTAGTACCTCCCCATATATATGTATGGAGTGTAGTTTGCAACTGAAAAGGAACTTTATGTTCCCAACAATCTAGTTGAAGGACGGCTTTCACACACACTTATCTCTCAGAACTGAGCATGTGGAGAGACGTTCGTTCATCTAGCACAAAGGGAACGGGTTGCAGGAGAAACTTTTGCTCTAGTTTCTCAGTGTGTTTCCTAGTGCCGGTTTGAAGTTCCTGCAGTTTTCACTGTAAAACCGAGTTGGAGCTAGTACCTCCCCATATATATGTATGGAGTGTAGTTTGCAACTGAAAAGGAACTTTGTGTTCCCAACAATCTAGTTGAAGGACGGCTTTCACACACACTTATCTCTCAGAACTGAGCATGTGGAGAGACGTTCGTTCATCTAGCACAAAGGGAACGGGTTGCAGGAGAAACTTTTACTCTAGTTTCTCAGTGTGTTTCCTAGTGCCGGTTTGAAGTTCCTGCAGTTTTCACTGTAAAACCGAGTTGGAGCTAGTACCTCCCCATATATATGTATGGAGTGTAGTTTGCAACTGAAAAGGAACTTTGTGTTCCCAACAATCTAGTTGAAGGACGGCTTTCACACACACTTAACTCTGAGAACTGAGCATGTGGAGAGACGTTCGTTCATCTAGCACAAAGGGAACGGGTTGCAGGAGAAACTTTTTCTCTAGTTTCTCAGTGTGTTTCCTAGTGCCGGTTTGAAGTTCCTGCAGTTTTCACTGTAAAACCGAGTTGGAGCTAGTACCTCCCCATATATATGTATGGAGTGTAGTTTGCAACTGAAAAGGAACTTTGTGTTCCCAACAATCTAGTTGAAGGACGGCTTTCACACACACTTATCTCTCAGAACTGAGCATGTGGAGAGACGTTCGTTCAACTAGCACAAAGGGAACGGGTTGCAGGGGAAACTTTTACTCTAGTTTCTCAGTGTGTTTCCTAGTGCCGGTTTGAAGTTCCTGCAGTTTTCACTGTAAAACCGAGTTGGAGCTAGTACCTCCCCATATATATGTATGGAGTGTAGTTTGCAACTGAAAAGGAACTTTGTGTTCCCAACAATCTAGTTGAAGGACGGCTTTCACACACACTTATCTCTCAGAACTGAGCATGTGGAGAGACGTTCGTTCATCTAGCACAAAGGGAACGGGTTGCAGGAGAAACTTTTACTCTAGTTTTTCAGTGTGTTTCCTAGTGCCGGTTTGAAGTTCCTGCAGTTTTCACTGTAAAACCGAGTTGGAACTAGTACCTCCCCATATATATGTATGGAGTGTAGTTTGCAACTGAAAAGGAACTTTGTGTTCCCAACAATCTAGTTGAAGGACGGCTTTCACACACACTTATCTCTCAGAACTGAGCATGTGGAGAGACGTTCGTTCATCTAGCACAAAGGGAACGGGTTGCAGGAGAAACTTTTCTCTAGATTTTCAGTGTGTTTCCTAGTGCCGGTTTGAAGTTCCTGCAGTTTTCACTGTAAAACCGAGTTGGAGCTAGTACCTCCCCATATATATGTATGGAGTGTAGTTGGCAAATGAAAAGGAACTTTGTGTTCCCAACAATCTAGTTGAAGGACGGCTTTCACACACACTTATCTCTCAGAACTGAGCATGTGGAGAGACGTTCGTTCATCTAGCACAAAGGGAACGGGTTGCAGGAGAAACTTTTACTCTAGTTTCTCAGTGTGTTTCCTAGTGCCGGTATGAAGTTCCTGCAGTTTTCACTGTAAAACCGAGTTGGAGCTGGTACCTCCCCATATATATGTATGGAGTGTAGTTTGCAACTGAAAAGGAACTTTGTGTTCCCAACAATCTAGTTGAAGGACGGCTTTCACACACACTTATCTCTCAGAACTGAGCATGTGGAGAGACGTTCGTTCATCTAGCACAAAGGGAACGGGTTGCAGGAGAAACTTTTACTCTAGATTTTCAGTGTGTTTCCTAGTGCCGGTTTGAAGTTCCTGCAGTTTTCACTGTAAAACCGAGTTGGAGCTAGTACCTCCCCATATATATTTATGGAGTGTAGTTTGCAACTGAAAAGGAACTTTGTGTTCCCAACAATCTAGTTGAAGGACGGCTTTCACACACAATTATCTCTCAGAACTGAGCATGTGGAGAGACGTTCGTTCATCTAGCACAAAGGGAACGGGTTGCAGGAGAAACTTTTACTCTAGTTTCTCAGTGTGTTTCCTAGTGCCGGTTTGAAGTTCCTGCAGTTTTCACTGTAAAACCGAGTTGGAGCTAGTACCTCCCCATATATATGTATGGAGTGTAGTTTGCAACTGAAAAGGAACTTTATGTTCCCAACAATCTAGTTGAAGGACGGCTTTCACACACACTTATCTCTCAGAACTGAGCATGTGGAGAGACGTTCGTTCATCTAGCACAAAGGGAACGGGTTGCAGGAGAAACTTTTACTCTAGTTTTTCAGTGTGTTTCCTAGTGCCGGTTTGAAGTTCCTGCAGTTTTCACTGTAAAACCGAGTTGGAGCTAGTACCTCCCCATATATATGTATGGAGTGTAGTTTGCAACTGAAAAGGAACTTTGTGTTCCCAACAATCTAGTTGAAGGACGGCTTTCACACACACTTATCTCTCAGAACTGAGCATGTGGAGAGACGTTCGTTCATCTAGCACAAAGGGAACGGGTTGCAGGAGAAACTTTTACTCTAGTTTCTCAGTGTGTTTCCTAGTGCCGGTTTGAAGTTCCTGCAGTTTTCACTGTAAAACCGAGTTGGAGCTAGTACCTCCCCATATATATTTATGGAGTGTAGTTTGCAACTGAAAAGGAACTTTGTGTTCCCAACAATCTAGTTGAAGGACGGCTTTCACACACACTTATCTCTCAGAACTTAGCATGTGGAGAGACGTTCGTTCATCTAGCACAAATGGAACGGGTTGCAGGAGAAACTTTTACTCTAGTTTCTCAGTGTGTTTCCTAGTGCCGGTTTGAAGTTCCTGCAGTTTTCACTGTAAAACCGAGTTGGAGCTAGTACCTCCCCATATATATGTATGGAGTGTAGTTTGCAACTGAAAAGGAACTTTATGTTCCCAACAATCTAGTTGAAGGACGGCTTTCACACACACTTATCTCTCAGAACTGAGCATGTGGAGAGACGTTCGTTCATCTAGCACAAAGGGAACGGGTTGCAGGAGAAACTTTTACTCTAGTTTCTCAGTGTGTTTCCTAGTGCCGGTTTGAAGTTCCTGCAGTTTTCACTGTAAAACCGAGTTGGAGCTAGTACCTCCCCATATATATGTATGGAGTGTAGTTTGCAACTGAAAAGGAACTTTATGTTCCCAACAATCTAGTTGAAGGACGGCTTTCACACACACTTATCTCTCAGAACTGAGCATGTGGAGAGACGTTCGTTCATCTAGCACAAAGGGAACGGGTTGCAGGAGAAACTTTTACTCTAGTTTTTCAGTGTGTTTCCTAGTGCCGGTTTGAAGTTCCTGCAGTTTTCACTGTAAAACCGAGTTGGAGCTAGTACCTCCCCATATATATGTATGGAGTGTAGTTTGCAACTGAAAAGGAACTTTGTGTTCCCAACAATCTAGTTGAAGGACGGCTTTCACACACACTTATCTCTCAGAACTGAGCATGTGGAGAGACGTTCGTTCATCTAGCACAACGGGAACGGGTTGCAGGAGAAACTTTTACTCTAGATTTTCAGTGTGTTTCCTAGTGCCGGTTTGAAGTTCCTGCAGTTTTCACTGTAAAACCGAGTTGGAGCTAGTACCTCCCCATATATATTTATGGAGTGTAGTTTGCAACTGAAAAGGAACTTTGTGTTCCCAACAATCTAGTTGAAGGACGGCTTTCACACACAATTATCTCTCAGAACTGAGCATGTGGAGAGACGTTCGTTCATCTAGCACAAAGGGAACGGGTTGCAGGAGAAACTTTTACTCTAGTTTCTCAGTGTGTTTCCTAGTGCCGGTTTGAAGTTCCTGCAGTTTTCACTGTAAAACCGAGTTGGAGCTAGTACCTACCCATATATATGTATGGAGTGTAGTTTGCAACTGAAAAGGAACTTTATGTTCCCAACAATCTAGTTGAAGGACGGCTTTCACACACACTTATCTCTCAGAACTGAGCATGTGGAGAGACGTTCGTTCATCTAGCACAAAGGGAACGGGTTGCAGGAGAAACTTTTACTCTAGTTTTTCAGTGTGTTTCCTAGTGCCGGTTTGAAGTTCCTGCAGTTTTCACTGTAAAACCGAGTTGGAGCTAGTACCTCCCCATATATATGTATGGAGTGTAGTTTGCAACTGAAAAGGAACTTTGTGTTCCCAACAATCTAGTTGAAGGACGGCTTTCACACACACTTATCTCTCAGAACTGAGCATGTGGAGAGACGTTCGTTCATCTAGCACAAAGGGAACGGGTTGCAGGAGAAACTTTTACTCTAGTTTCTCAGTGTGTTTCCTAGTGCCGGTTTGAAGTTCCTGCAGTTTTCACTGTAAAACCGAGTTGGAGCTAGTACCTCCCCATATATATGCATGGAGTGTAGTTTGCAACTGAAAAGGAACTTTGTGTTCCCAACAATCTAGTTGAAGGACGGCTTTCACACACACTTATCTCTCAGAACTGAGCATGTGGAGAGACGTTCGTTCATCTAGCACAAAGGGAACGGGTTGCAGGAGAAACTTTTACTCTAGTTTCTCAGTGTGTTTCCTAGTGCCGGTTTGAAGTTCCTGCAGTTTTCACTGTAAAACCGAGTTGGAGCTAGTACCTCCCCATATATATGCATGGAGTGTAGTTTGCAACTGAAAAGGAACTTTGTGTTCCCAACAATCTAGTTGAAGGACGGCTTTCACACACACTTATCTCTCAGAACTGAGCATGTGGAGAGACGTTCGTTCATCTAGCACAAAGGGAACGGGTTGCAGGAGAAACTTTTACTCTAGTTTCTCAGTGTGTTTCCTAGTGCCGGTTTGAAGTTCCTGCAGTTTTCACTGTAAAACCGAGTTGGAGCTAGTACCTCCCCATATATATGTATGGAGTGTAGTTGGCAAATGAAAAGGAACTTTGTGTTCCCAACAATCTAGTTGAAGGACGGCTTTCACACACACTTATCTCTCAGAACTGAGCATGTGGAGAGACGTTCGTTCATCTAGCACAAAGGGAACGGGTTGCAGGAGAAACTTTTACTCTAGTTTCTCAGTGTGTTTCCTAGTGCCGGTATGAAGTTCCTGCAGTTTTCACTGTAAAACCGAGTTGGAGCTGGTACCTCCCCATATATATGTATGGAGTGTAGTTTGCAACTGAAAAGGAACTTTGTGTTCCCAACAATCTAGTTGAAGGACGGCTTTCACACACACTTATCTCTCAGAACTGAGCATGTGGAGAGACGTTCGTTCATCTAGCACAAAGGGAACGGGTTGCAGGAGAAACTTTTACTCTAGATTTTCAGTGTGTTTCCTAGTGCCGTTTTGAAGTTCCTGCAGTTTTCACTGTAAAACCGAGTTGGAGCTAGTACCTCCCCATATATATTTATGGAGTGTAGTTTGCAACTGAAAAGGAACTTTGTGTTCCCAACAATCTAGTTGAAGGACGGCTTTCACACACAATTATCTCTCAGAACTGAGCATGTGGAGAGACGTTCGTTCATCTAGCACAAAGGGAACGGGTTGCAGGAGAAACTTTTACTCTAGTTTTTCAGTGTGTTTCCTAGTGCCGGTTTGAAGTTCCTGCAGTTTTCACTGTAAAACCGAGTTGGAGCTAGTACCTCCCCATATATATGTATGGAGTGTAGTTTGCAACTGAAAAGGAACTTTGTGTTCCCAACAATCTAGTTGAAGGACGGCTTTCACACACACTTATCTCTCAGAACTGAGCATGTGGAGAGACGTTCGTTCATCTAGCACAACGGGAACGGGTTGCAGGAGAAACTTTTACTCTAGATTTTCAGTGTGTTTCCTAGTGCCGGTTTGAAGTTCCTGCAGTTTTCACTGTAAAACCGAGTTGGAGCTAGTACCTCCCCATATATATTTATGGAGTGTAGTTTGCAACTGAAAAGGAACTTTGTGTTCCCAACAATCTAGTTGAAGGACGGCTTTCACACACAATTATCTCTCAGAACTGAGCATGTGGAGAGACGTTCGTTCATCTAGCACAAAGGGAACGGGTTGCAGGAGAAACTTTTACTCTAGTTTCTCAGTGTGTTTCCTAGTGCCGGTTTGAAGTTCCTGCAGTTTTCACTGTAAAACCGAGTTGGAGCTAGTACCTACCCATATATATGTATGGAGTGTAGTTTGCAACTGAAAAGGAACTTTATGTTCCCAACAATCTAGTTGAAGGACGGCTTTCACACACACTTATCTCTCAGAACTGAGCATGTGGAGAGACGTTCGTTCATCTAGCACAAAGGGAACGGGTTGCAGGAGAAACTTTTACTCTAGTTTCTCAGTGTGTTTCCTAGTGCCGGTTTGAAGTTCCTGCAGTTTTCACTGTAAAACCGAGTTGGAGCTAGTACCTCCCCATATATATGTATGGAGTGTAGTTTGCAACTGAAAAGGAACTTTGTGTTCCCAACAATCTAGTTGAAGGACGGCTTTCACACACACTTATCTCTCAGAACTGAGCATGTGGAGAGACGTTCGTTCATCTAGCACAAAGGGAACGGGTTGCAGGAGAAACTTTTACTCTAGTTTCTCAGTGTGTTTCCTAGTGCCGGTTTGAAGTTCCTGCAGTTTTCACTGTAAAACCGTGTTGGAGCTAGTACCTCCCCATATATATGTATGGAGTGTAGTTTGCAACTGAAAAGGAACTTTGTGTTCCCAACAATCTAGTTGAAGGACGGCTTTCACACACACTTATCTCTCAGAACTGAGCATGTGGAGAGACGTTCGTTCATCTAGCACAAAGGGAACGGGTTGCAGGAGAAACTATTACTCTAGTTTCTCAGTGTGTTTCCTAGTGCCGGTTTGAAGTTCCTGCAGTTTTCACTGTAAAACCGAGTTGGAGCTAGTACCTCCCCATATATATGCATGGAGTGTAGTTTGCAACTGAAAAGGAACTTTGTGTTCCCAACAATCTAGTTGAAGGACGGCTTTCACACACACTTATCTCTCAGAACTGAGCATGTGGAGAGACGTTCGTTCATCTAGCACAAAGGGAACGGGTTGCAGGAGAAACTTTTACTCTAGTTTCTCAGTGTGTTTCCTAGTGCCGGTTTGAAGTTCCTGCAGTTTTCACTGTAAAACCGAGTTGGAGCTAGTACCTCCCCATATATATGTATGGAGTGTAGTTTGCAACTGAAAAGGAACTTTGTGTTCCCAACAATCTAGTTGAAGGACGGCTTTCACACACACTTATCTCTCAGAACTGAGCATGTGGAGAGACGTTCGTTCATCTAGCACAAAGGGAACGGGTTGCAGGAGAAACTTTTACTCTAGTTTTTCAGTGTGTTTCCTAGTGCCGGTTTGAAGTTCCTGCAGTTTTCACTGTAAAACCGAGTTGGAGCTAGTACCTCCCCATATATATGTATGGAGTGTAGTTTGCAACTGAAAAGGAACTTTGTGTTCCCAACAATCTAGTTGAAGGACGGCTTTCACACACACTTATCTCTCAGAACTGAGCATGTGGAGAGACGTTCGTTCATCTAGCACAAAGGGAACGGGTTGCAGGAGAAACTTTTACTCTAGTTTCTCAGTGTGTTTCCTAGTGCCGGTATGAAGTTCCTGCAGTTTTCACTGTAAAACCGAGTTGGAGCTAGTACCTCCCCATATATATGCATGGAGTGTAGTTTGCAACTGAAAAGGAACTTTGTGTTCCCAACAATCTAGTTGAAGGACGGCTTTCACACACACTTATCTCTCAGAACTGAGCATGTGGAGAGACGTTCGTTCATCTAGCACAAAGGGAACGGGTTGCAGGAGAAACTTTTACTCTAGTTTCTCAGTGTGTTTCCTAGTGCCGGTTTGAAGTTCCTGCAGTTTTCACTGTAAAACCGAGTTGGAGCTAGTACCTCCCCATATATATGTATGGAGTGTAGTTTGCAACTGAAAAGGAACTTTGTGTTCCCAACAATCTAGTTGAAGGACGGCTTTCACACACACTTATCTCTCAGAACTGAGCATGTGGAGAGACGTTCGTTCATCTAGCACAAAGGGAACGGGTTGCAGGAGAAACTTTTACTCTAGTTTCTCAGTGTGTTTCCTAGTGCCGGTTTGAAGTTCCTGCAGTTTTCACTGTAAAACCGAGTTGGAGCTAGTACCTCCCCATATATATGTATGGAGTGTAGTTTGCAACTGAAAAGGAACTTTGTGTTCCCAACAATCTAGTTGAAGGACGGCTTTCACACACACTTATCTCTCAGAACTGAGCATGTGGAGAGACGTTCGTTCATCTAGCACAAAGGGAACGGGTTGCAGGAGAAACTTTTACTCTAGTTTTTCAGTGTGTTTCCTAGTGCCGGTTTGAAGTTCCTGCAGTTTTCACTGTAAAACAGAGTTGGAGCTAGTACCTCCCCATATATATGTATGGAGTGTAGTTTGCAACTGAAAAGGAACTTTGTGTTCCCAACAATCTAGTTGAAGGACGGCTTTCACACACACTTATCTCTCAGAAATGAGCATGTGGAGAGACGTTCGTTCATCTAGCACAAAGGGAACGGGTTGCAGGAGAAACTTTTACTCTAGTTTCTCAGTGTGTTTCCTAGTGCCGGTTTGAAGTTCCTGCAGTTTTCACTGTAAAACCGAGTTGGAGCTAGTACCTCCCCATATATATGTATGGAGTGTAGTTTGCAACTGAAAAGGAACTTTGTGTTCCCAACAATCTAGTTGAAGGACGGCTTTCACACACACTTATCTCTCAGAACTGAGCATGTGGAGAGACGTTCGTTCATCTAGCACAAAGGGAACGGGTTGCAGGAGAAACTTTTACTCTAGTTTCTCAGTGTGTTTCCTAGTGCCGGTTTGAAGTTCCTGCAGTTTTCACTGTAAAACCGAGTTGGAGCTAGTACCTCCCCATATATATGTATGGAGTGTAGTTTGCAACTGAAAAGGAACTTTGTGTTCCCAACAATCTAGTTGAAGGACGGCTTTCACACACACTTATCTCTCAGAACTGAGCATGTGGAGAGACGTTCGTTCATCTAGCACAAAGGGAACGGGTTGCAGGAGAAACTTTTACTCTAGTTTCTCAGTGTGTTTCCTAGTGCCGGTTTGAAGTTCCTGCAGTTTTCACTGTAAAACCGAGTTGGAGCTAGTACCTCCCCATATATATGTATGGAGTGTAGTTCGCAACTGAAAAGGAACTTTGTGTTCCCAACAATCTAGTTGAAGGACGGCTTTCACACACACTTATCTCTCAGAACTGAGCATGTGGAGAGACGTTCGTTCATCTAGCACAAAGGGAACGGGTTGCAGGAGAAACTTTTACTCTAGTTTCTCAGTGTGTTTCCTAGTGCCGGTTTGAAGTTCCTGCAGTTTTCACTGTAAAACCGAGTTGGAGCTAGTACCTCCCCATATATATGTATGGAGTGTAGTTTGCAACTGAAAAGGAACTTTGTGTTCCCAACAATCTAGTTGAAGGACGGCTTTCACACACACTTATCTCTCAGAACTGAGCATGTGGAGAGACGTTCGTTCATCTAGCACAAAGGGAACGGGTTGCAGGAGAAACTTTTACTCTAGTTTCTCAGTGTGTTTCCTAGTGCCGGTTTGAAGTTCCTGCAGTTTTCACTGTAAAACCGAGTTGGAGCTAGTACCTCCCCATATATATGTATGGAGTGTAGTTTGCAACTGAAAAGGAACTTTGTGTTCCCAACAATCTAGTTGAAGGCCGGCTTTCACACACACTTATCTCTCAGAACTGAGCATGTGGAGAGACGTTCGTTCATCTAGCACAAAGGGAACGGGTTGCAGGAGAAACTTTTACTCTAGTTTCTCAGTGTGTTTCCTAGTGCCGGTTTGAAGTTCCTGCAGTTTTCACTGTAAAACCGAGTTGGAGCTAGTACCTCCCCATATATATGTATGGAGTGTAGTTTGCAACTGAAAAGGAACTTTGTGTTCCCAACAATCTAGTTGAAGGACGGCTTTCACACACACTTATCTCTCAGAACTGAGCATGTGGAGAGACGTTCGTTCATCTAGCACAAAGGGAACGGGTTGCAGGAGAAACTTTTACTCTAGTTTCTCAGTGTGTTTCCTAGTGCCGGTTTGAAGTTCCTGCAGTTTTCACTGTAAAACCGAGTTGGAGCTAGTACCTCCCCATATATATGTATGGAGTGTAGTTTGCAACTGAAAAGGAACTTTGTGTTCCCAACAATCTAGTTGAAGGACGGCTTTCACACACACTTATCTCTCAGAACTGAGCATGTGGAGAGACGTTCGTTCATCTAGCACAAAGGGAACGGGTTGCAGGAGAAACTTTTACTCTAGTTTCTCAGTGTGTTTCCTAGTGCCGGTTTGAAGTTCCTGCAGTTTTCACTGTAAAACCGAGTTGGAGCTAGTACCTCCCCATATATATGTATGGAGTGTAGTTTGCAACTGAAAAGGAACTTTGTGTTCCCAACAATCTAGTTGAAGGACGGCTTTCACACACACTTATCTCTCAGAACTGAGCATGTGGAGAGACGTTCGTTCATCTAGCACAAAGGGAACGGGTTGCAGGAGAAACTTTTACTCTAGTTTTTCAGTGTGTTTCCTAGTGCCGGTTTGAAGTTCCTGCAGTTTTCACTGTAAAACCGAGTTGGAGCTAGTACCTCCCCATATATATGTATGGAGTGTAGTTTGCAACTGAAAAGGAACTTTGTGTTCCCAACAATCTAGTTGAAGGACGGCTTTCACACACACTTATCTCTCAGAACTGAGCATGTGGAGAGACGTTCGTTCATCTAGCACAAAGGGAACGGGTTACAGGAGAAATTTTACTCTAGTTTCTCAGTGTGTTTCCTAGTGCCGGTATGAAGTTCCTGCAGTTTTCACTGTAAAACCGAGTTGGAGCTAGTACCTACCCATATATATATATGGAGTGTAGTTCGCAACTGAAAAGGAACTTTGTGTTCCCAACAATCTAGTTGAAGGACGGCTTTCACACACACTTATCTCTCAGAACTGAGCATGTGGAGAGACGTTCGTTCATCTAGCACAAAGGGAACGGGTTGCAGGAGAAACTTTTACTCTAGTTTCTCAGTGTGTTTCCTAGTGCCGGTTTGAAGTTCCTGCAGTTTTCACTGTAAAACCGAGTTGGAGCTAGTACCTCCCCATATATATGTATGGAGTGTAGTTCGCAACTGAAAAGGAACTTTGTGTTCCCAACAATCTAGTTGAAGGACGGCTTTCACACACACTTATCTCTCAGAACTGAGCATGTGGAGAGACGTTCGTTCATCTAGCACAAAGGGAACGGGTTGCAGGAGAAACTTTTACTCTAGTTTCTCAGTGTGTTTCATAGTGCCGGTTTGAAGTTCCTGCAGTTTTCACTGTAAAACCGAGTTGGAGCTAGTACCTCCCCATATATATGTATGGAGTGTAGTTTGCAACTGAAAAGGAACTTTGTGTTCCCAACAATCTAGTTGAAGGACGGCTTTCACACACACTTATCTCTCAGAACTGAGCATGTGGAGAGACGTTCGTTCATCTAGCACAAAGGGAACGGGTTGCAGGAGAAACTTTTACTCTAGTTTCTCAGTGTGTTTCCTAGTGCCGGTTTGAAGTTCCTGCAGTTTTCACTGTAAAACCGAGTTGGAGCTAGTACCTCCCCATATATATGTATGGAGTGTAGTTTGCAACTGAAAAGGAACTTTGTGTTCCCAACAATCTAGTTGAAGGACGGCTTTCACACACACTTAACTCTCAGAACTGAGCATGTGGAGAGACGTTCGTTCATCTAGCACAAAGGGAACGGGTTGCAGGAGAAACTTTTACTCTAGTTTCTCAGTGTGTTTCCTAGTGCCGGTTTGAAGTTCCTGCAGTTTTCACTGTAAAACCGAGTTGGAGTTAGTACATCCCCATATATATGTATGGAGTGTAGTTTGCAACTGAAAAGGAACTTTGTGTTCCCAACAATCTAGTTGAAGGACGGCTTTCACACACACTTATCTCTCAGAACTGAGCATGTGGAGAGACGTTCATTCATCTAGCACAAAGGGAACGGGTTGCAGGAGAAACTTTTACTCTGGATTCTCAGTGTGTTTCCTAGTGCCGGTTTGAAGTTCCTGCAGGTTTCACTGTAAAACCGAGTTGGAGCTACTACCTCCCCATGTATATGTATGGAGTGTAGTTCGCAACTGAAAAGGAACTTTGTGTTCCCAACAATCTAGTTGAAGGACGGCTTTCACACACACTTATCTCTCAGAACTGAGCATGTGGAGAGACGTTCGTTCATCTAGCACAGAGGGAACGGGTTGCAGGAGAAACTTTTACTCTAGTTGCTCAGTGTGTTTCCTAGTGCCGGTTTGAAGTTCCTGCAGTTTTCACTGTAAAACCGAGTTGGAGCTAGTACCTCCCCATATATATGTATGGAGTGTAGTTTGCAACTGAAAAGGAACTTTGTGTTCCCAACAATCTAGTTGAAGGACGGCTTTCACACACACTTATCTCTCAGAACTGAGCATGTGGAGAGACGTTCGTTCATCTAGCACAAAGGGAACGGGTTGCAGGAGAAACATTTACTCTAGTTTTTCAGTGTGTTTCCTAGTGCCGGTTTGAAGTTCCTGCAGTTTTCACTGTAAAACCGAGTTGGAGCTAGTACCTCCCCATATATATGTATGGATTGTAGTTTGCAACTGAAAAAGAACTTTGTGTTCCCAACAATCTAGTTGAAGGACGGCTTTCACACACACTTATCTCTCAGAACTGAGGATGTGGAGAGACGTTCGTTCATCTAGCACAAAGGGAACGGGTTGCAGGAGAAACTTTTACTCTAGTTTTTCAGTGTGTTTCCTAGTGCCGGTTTGAAGTTCCTGCAGTTTTCACTGTAAAAGCGAGTTGGAGCTAGTACCTCCCCATATATATGTATGGAGTGTAGTTTGCAACTGAAAAGGAACTTTGTGTTCCCAACAATCTAGTTGAAGGACGGCTTTCACACACACTTATCTCTCAGAACTGAGCATGTGGAGAGACGTTCGTTCATCTAGCACAAAGGGAACGGGTTGCAGGAGAAACTTTTACTCTAGTTTCTCAGTGTGTTTCCTAGTGCCGGTTTGAAGTTCCTGCAGTTTTCACTGTAAAACCGAGTTGGAGCTAGTACCTCCCCATATATATGTATGGAGTGTATTTCGCAACTGAAAAGGAACTTTGTGTTCCCAACAATCTAGTTGAAGGACGGCTTTCACACACACTTATCTCTCAGAACTGAGCATGTGGAGAGACGTTCGTTCATCTAGCACAAAGGGAACGGGTTGCAGGAGAAACTTTTACTCTAGTTTCTCAGTGTGTTTCCTAGTGCCGGTTTGAAGTTCCTGCAGTTTTCACTGTAAAACCGAGTTGGAGCTAGTACCTCCCCATATATATATATGGAGTGTAGTTTGCAACTGAAAAGGAACTTTGTGTTCCCAACAACCTAGTTGAAGGACGGCTTTCACACACACTTATCTCTCAGAACTGAGCATGTGGAGAGACGTTCGTTCATCTAGCACAAAGGGAACGGGTTGCAGGAGAAACTTTTACTCTAGTTTTTCAGTGTGTTTCCTAGTGCCGGTTTGAAGTTCCTGCAGTTTTCACTGTAAAACCGAGTTGGAGCTAGTACCTCCCCATATATATGTATGGAGTGTAGTTTGCAACTGAAAAGGAACTTTGTGTTCCCAACAATCTAGTTGAAGGATGGCTTTCACACACACTTATCTCTCAGAAATGAGCATGTGGAGAGATGTTCGTTCATCTAGCACTAAGGGAACGGGTTGCAGGAGAAACTTTTACTCTAGTTTTTCAGTTTGTTTCCTAGTGCCGGTTTGAAGTTCCTGCAGTTTTCACTGTAAAACCGAGTTGGGGCTAGTACCTCCCCATATATATGTATGGAGTGTAGTTTGCAACTGAAAAGGAACTTTGTGTTCCCAACAATCTAGTTGAAGGACGGCTTTCACACACACTTATCTCTCAGAACTGAGCATGTGGAGAGACGTTCGTTCATCTAGCACAAAGGGAACGGGTTGCAGGAGAAACTTTTACTCTAGTTTTTCAGTGTGTTTCCTAGTGCCGGTTTGAAGTTCCTGCAGTTTTCACTGTAAAACCGAGTTGGAGCTAGTACCTCCCCATATATATGTATGGAGTGTAGTTTGCAACTGAAAAGGAACTTTGTGTTCCCAACAATCTAGTTGAAGGACGGCTTTCACACACACTTATCTCTCAGAACTGAGCATGTGGAGAGACGTTCGTTCATCTAGCACAAAGGGAACGGGTTGCAGGAGAAACTTTTACTCTAGTTTCTCAGTGTGTTTCCTAGTGCCGGTTTGAAGTTCCTGCAGTTTTCACTGTAAAACCGAGTTGGAGCTAGTACCTCCCCATATATATGTATGGAGTGTAGTTTGCAACTGAAAAGGAACTTTGTGTTCCCAACAATCTAGTTGAAGGACGGCTTTCACACACACTTATCTCTCAGAACTGAGCATGTGGAGAGACGTTCGTTCATCTAGCACAAAGGGAACGGGTTGCAGGAGAAACTTTTACTCTAGTTTTTCAGTGTGTTTCCTAGTGCCGGTTTGAAGTTCCTGCAGTTTTCACTGTAAAACCGAGTTGGAGCTAGTACCTCCCCATATATATGTATGGAGTGTAGTTTGCAACTGAAAAGGAACTTTGTGTTCCCAACAATCTAGTTGAAGGACGGCTTTCACACACACTTATCTCTCAGAACTGAGCATGTGGAGAGACGTTCGTTCATCTAGCACAAAGGGAACGGGTTGCAGGAGAAACTTTTACTCTAGTTTCTCAGTGTGTTTCCTAGTGCCGGTTTGAAGTTAATGCAGTTTTCACTGTAAAACCGAGTTGGAGCTAGTACCTCCCCATATATATGTATGGAGTGTAGTTTGCAACTGAAAAGGAACTTTGTGTTCCCAACAATCTAGTTGAAGGACGGCTTTCACACACACTTATCTCTCAGAACTGAGCATGTGGAGAGACGTTCGTTCATCTAGCACAAAGGGAACGGGTTGCAGGTGAAACTTTTACTCTAGTTTCTCAGTGTGTTTCCTAGTGCCGGTTTGAAGTTCCTGCAGTTTTCACTGTAAAACCGAGTTGGAGCTAGTACCTCCCCATATATATGTATGGAGTGTAGTTTGCAACTGAAAAGGAACTTTGTGTTCCCAACAATCTAGTTGAAGGACGGCTTTCACACACACTTATCTCTCAGAACTGAGCATGTGGAGAGACGTTCGTTCATCTAGCACAAAGGGAACGGGTTGCAGGAGAAACTTTTACTCTAGTTTCTCAGTGTGTTTCCTAGTGCCGGTTTGAAGTTCCTGCAGTTTTCACTGTAAAACCGAGTTGGAGCTAGTACCTCCCCATATATATGTATGGAGTGTAGTTTGCAACTGAAAAGGAACTTTGTGTTCCCAACAATCTAGTTGAAGGACGGCTTTCACACACACTTATCTCTCAGAACTGAGCATGTGGAGAGACGTTCGTTCATCTAGCACAAAGGGAACGGGTTGCAGGAGAAACTTTTACTCTAGTTTTTCAGTGTGTTTCCTAGTGCCGGTTTGAAGTTCCTGCAGTTTTCACTGTAAAACCGAGTTGGAGCTAGTACCTCCCCATATATATGTATGGAGTGTAGTTTGCAACTGAAAAGGAACTTTGTGTTCCCAACAATCTAGTTGAAGAACGGCTTTCACACACACTTATCTCTCAGAACTGAGCATGTGGAGAGACGTTCGTTCATCTAGCACAAAGGGAACGGGTTGCAGGAGAAACTTTTACTCTAGTTTTTCAGTGTGTTTCCTAGTGCCGGTTTGAAGTTCCTGCAGTTTTCACTGTAAAACCGAGTTGGAGCTAGTACCACCCCATATATATGTATGGAGTGTAGTTTGCAACTGAAAAGGAACTTTGTGTTCCCAACAATCTAGTTGAAGGACGGCTTTCACACACACTTATCTCTCAGAACTGAGCATGTGGAGAGACGTTCGTTCATCTAGCACAAAGGAAACGGGTTGCAGGTGAAACTTTTACTCTAGTTTTTCAGTGTGTTTCCTAGTGCCGGTTTGAAGTTCCTGCAGTTTTCACTGTAAAACCGAGTTGGAGCTAGTACCTCCCCATATATATGTATGGAGTGTAGTTTGCAACTGAAAAGGAACTTTGTGTTCCCAACAATCTAGTTGAAGGGCGGCTTTCACACACACTTATCTCTCAGAAATGAGCATGTGGAGAGACGTTCGTTCATCTAGCACAAAGGGAACGGGTTGCAGGAGAAACTTTTACTCTAGTTTTTCAGTGTGTTTCCTAGTGCCTGTTTGAAGTTCCTGCAGTTTTCACTGTAAAACCGTGTTGGAGCTAGTACCTCCCCATTTATATGTATGGAGTGTAGTTTGCAACTGAAAAGGAACTTTGTGTTCCCAACAATCTAGTTGAAGGACGGCTTTCACACACACTTATCTCTCAGAACTGAGCATGTGGAGAGACGTTCGTTCATCTAGCACAAAGGGAACGGGTTGCAGGAGAAACTTTTACTCTAGTTTCTCAGTGTGTTTCCTAGTGCCGGTTTGAAGTTCCTGCAGTTTTCACTGTAAAACCGAGTTGGAGCTAGTACCTCCCCATATATATGTATGGAGTGTAGTTTGCAACTGAAAAGGAACTTTGTGTTCCCAACAATCTAGTTGAAGAATGGCTTTCACACACACTTATCTCTCAGAACTGAGCATGTGGAGAGACGTTCGTTCATCTAGCACAAAGGGAACGGGTTGCAGGAGAAACTTTTACTCTAGTTTCTCAGTGTGTTTCCTAGTGCCGGTTTGAAGTTCCTGCAGTTTTCACTGTAAAACCGAGTTGGAGCTAGTACCTCCCCATATATATGTATGGAGTGTAGTTTGCAACTGAAAAGGAACTTTGTGTTCCCAACAATCTAGTTGAAGGACGGCTTTCACACACACTTATCTCTCAGAACTGAGCATGTGGAGAGACGTTCGTTCATCTAGCACAAAGGGAACGGGTTGCAGGAGAAACTTTTACTCTAGTTTCTCAGTGTGTTTCCTAGTGCCGGTTTTTAAGTTCCTGCAGTTTTCACTGTAAAACCGAGTTGGAGCTAGTACCTCCCCATATATATGTATGGAGTGTAGTTTGCAACTGAAAAGGAACTTTGTGTTCCCAACAATCTAGTTGAAGGACGGCTTTCACACACACTTATCTCTCAGAACTGAGCATGTGGAGAGAAGTTCGTTCATCTAGCACAAAGGGAACGGGTTGCAGGAGAAACTTTTACTCTAGTTTCTCAGTGTGTTTCCTAGTGCCGGTTTGAAGTTCCTGCAGTTTTCACTGTAAAACCGAGTTGGAGCTAGTACCTCCCCATATATATGTATGGAGTGTAGTTTGCAACTGAAAAGGAACTTTGTGTTCCCAACAATCAAGTTGAAGGATGGCTTTCACATACACTTATCTCTCAGAACTGAGCATGTGGAGAGACGTTCGTTCATCTAGCACAAAGGGAACGGGTTGCAGGAGAAACTTTTACTCTAGTTTTTCAGTGTGTTTCCTAGTGCCGGTTTGAAGTTCCTGCAGTTTTCACTGTAAAACCGAGTTGGAGCTAGTACCTCCCCATATATATGTATGGAGTGTAGTTTGCAACTGAAAAGGAACTTTGTTTTCCCAACAATCTAGTTGAAGGACGGCTTTCACACACACTTATCTCTCAGAAATGAGCATGTGGAGAGGCGTTCGTTCATCTAGCACAAAGGGAACGGGTTGCAGGAGAAACTTTTACTCTAGATTTTCAGTGTGTTTCCTAGTGCCGGTTTGAAGTTCCTGCAGTTTTCACTGTAAAACCGAGTTGGAGCTAGTACCTCCCCATATATATGTATGGAGTGTAGTTTGCAACTGAAAAGGAACTTTGTGTTCCCAACAATCTAGTTGAAGGCCGGCTTTCACACACACTTATCTCTCAGAACTGAGCATGTGGAGAGACGTTCGTTCATCTAGCACAAAGGGAACGGGTTGCAGGAGAAACTTTTATTCTAGTTTCTCAGTGTGTTTCCTAGTGCCGGTTTGAAGTTCCTGCAGTTTTCACTGTAAAACCGAGTTGGAGCTAGTACCTCCCCATATATATGTATGGAGTGTAGTTTGCAACTGAAAAGGAACTTTGTGTTCCCAACAATCTAGTTGAAGGACGGCTTTCACACACACTTATCTCTCAGAAATGAGCATGTGGAGAGACGTTCGTTCATCTAGCACAAAGGGAACGGGTTGCAGGAGAAACTTTTACTCTAGTTTCTCAGTGTGTTTCCTAGTGCCGGTTTTTAAGTTCCTGCAGTTTTCAATGTAAAACCGAGTTGGAGGTAGTACCTCCCCATATATATGTATGGAGTGTAGTTTGCAAC
This sequence comes from Camelus bactrianus, assembly GCF_048773025.1. NCBI lineage: Eukaryota > Metazoa > Chordata > Mammalia > Artiodactyla > Camelidae > Camelus > Camelus bactrianus. The sequence goes on along the minus strand of NC_133549.1, from coordinate 2,359,506 downwards.
TGAAAAGGAACTTTGTGTTCCCAACAATCTAGTTGAAGGACGGCTTTCACACACACTTATCTCTCAGAAATGAGCATGTGGAGAGACGTTCGTTCATCTAGCACAAAGGGAACGGGTTGCAGGAGTAACTTTTACTCTAGTTTTTCAGTGTGTTTCCTAGTGCCGGTTTGAAGTTCCTGCAGTTTTCACTGTAAAACTGAGTTGGAGCTAGTACCTCCCCATATATATGTATGGAGTGTAGTTTGCAACTGAAAAGGAACTTTGTGTTCCCAACAATCTAGTTGAAGGACGGCTTTCACACACACTTATCTCTCAGAACTGAGCATGTGGAGAGACGTTCGTTCATCTAGCACAAAGGGAACGGGTTGCAGGAGAAACTTTTACTCTAGTTTTTCAGTGTGTTTCCTAGTGCCGGTTTGAAGTTCCTGCAGTTTTCACTGTAAAACCGAGTTGGAGCTAGTACCACCCCATATATATGTATGGACTGTAGTTTGCAACTGAAAATGAACTTTGTGTTCCCAACAATCTAGTTGAAGGACGGCTTTCACACACACTTATCTCTCAGAACTGAGCATGTGGAGAGACGTTCGTTCATCTAGCACAAAGGGAACGGGTTGCAGGTGAAACTTTTACTCTAGTTTTTCAGTGTGTTTCCTAGTGCCGGTTTGAAGTTCCTGCAGTTTTCACTGTAAAACCGTGTTGGAGCTAGTACCTCCCCATATATATGTATGGAGTGTAGTTTGCAACTGAAAAGGAACTTTGTGTTCCCAACAATCTAGTTGAAGGACGGCTTTCACACACACTTATCTCTCAGAAATGAGCATGTGGAGAGACGTTCGTTCATCTAGCACAAAGGGAACGGGTTGCAGGAGAAACTTTTACTCTAGTGTTTCAGTGTGTTTCCTAGTGCCGGTTTGAAGTTCCTGCAGTTTTCACTGTAAAACCGTGTTGGAGCTAGTACCTCCCCATTTATATGTATGGAGTGTAGTTTGCAACTGAAAAGGAACTTTGTGTTCCCAACAATCTAGTTGAAGGACGGCTTTCACACACACTTATCTCTCAGAACTGAGCATGTGGAGAGACGTTCGTTCATCTAGCACAAAGGGAACGGGTTGCAGGAGAAACTTTTACTCTAGTTTCTCAGTGTGTTTCCTAGTGCCGGTTTGAAGTTCCTGCAGTTTTCACTGTAAAACGGAGTTGGAGCTAGTACCTCCCCATATATATGTATGGAGTGTAGTTTGCAACTGAAAAGGAACTTTGTGTTCCCAACAATCTAGTTGAAGGACGGCTTTCACACACACTTATCTCTCAGAAATGAGCATGTGGAGAGACGTTCGTTCATCTAGCACAAAGGGAACGGTTTGCAGGAGAAACTTTTACTCTAGTTTCTCAGTGTGTTTCCTAGTGCCGGTTTTTAAGTTCCTGCAGTTTTCACTGTAAAACCGAGTTGGAGGTAGTACCTCCCCATATATATGTATGGAGTGTAGTTTGCAACTGAAAAGGAACTTTGTGTTCCCAACAATCTAGTTGAAGGACGGCTTTCACACACACTTATCTCTCAGAACTGAGAATGTGGAGAGACGTTCGTTCATCTAGCACAAAGGGAACGGGTTGCAGGAGTAACTTTTACTCTAGTTTTTCAGTGTGTTTCCTAGTGCCGGTTTGAAGTTCCTGCAGTTTTCACTGTAAAACCGAGTTGGAGCTAGTACCTCCCCATATATATGTATGGAGTGTAGTTTGCAACTGAAAAGGAACTTTGTGTTCCCAACAATCTAGTTGAAGGACGGCTTTCACACACACTTATCTCTCAGAACTGAGCATGTGGAGAGACGTTCGTTCATCTAGCACAAAGGGAACGGGTTGCAGGAGAAACTTTTACTCTAGTTTTTCAGTGTGTTTCCTAGTGCCGGTTTGAAGTTCCTGCAGTTTTCACTGTAAAACCGAGTTGGAGCTAGTACCACCCCATATATATGTATGGATTGTAGTTTGCAACTGAAAAGGAACTTTGTGTTCCCAACAATCTAGTTGAAGGACGGCTTTCACACACACTTATCTCTCAGAACTGAGCATGTGGAGAGACGTTCGTTCATCTAGCACAAAGGGAACGGGTTGCAGGAGAAACTTTTATTCTAGTTTCTCAGTGTGTTTCCTAGTGCCGGTTTGAAGTTCCTGCAGTTTTCACTGTAAAACCGAGTTGGAGCTAGTACCTCCCCATATATATGTATGGAGTGTAGTTTGCAACTGAAAAGGAACTTTGTGTTCCCAACAATCTAGTTGAAGGACGGCTTTCACACACACTTATCTCTCAGAAATGAGCATGTGGAGAGACGTTCGTTCATCTAGCACAAAGGGAACGGGTTGCAGGAGAAACTTTTACTCTAGTTTCTCAGTGTGTTTCCTAGTGCCGGTTTTTAAGTTCCTGCAGTTTTCAATGTAAAACCGAGTTGGAGGTAGTACCTCCCCATATATATGTATGGAGTGTAGTTTGCAACTGAAAAGGAACTTTGTGTTCCCAACAATCTAGTTGAAGGACGGCTTTCACACACACTTATCTCTCAGAAATGAGCATGTGGAGAGACGTTCGTTCATCTAGCACAAAGGGAACGGGTTGCAGGAGTAACTTTTACTCTAGTTTTTCAGTGTGTTTCCTAGTGCCGGTTTGAAGTTCCTGCAGTTTTCACTGTAAAACTGAGTTGGAGCTAGTACCTCCCCATATATATGTATGGAGTGTAGTTTGCAACTGAAAAGGAACTTTGTGTTCCCAACAATCTAGTTGAAGGACGGCTTTCACACACACTTATCTCTCAGAACTGAGCATGTGGAGAGACGTTCGTTCATCTAGCACAAAGGGAACGGGTTGCAGGAGAAACTTTTACTCTAGTTTTTCAGTGTGTTTCCTAGTGCCGGTTTGAAGTTCCTGCAGTTTTCACTGTAAAACCGAGTTGGAGCTAGTACCACCCCATATATATGTATGGAGTGTAGTTTGCAACTGAAAATGAACTTTGTGTTCCCAACAATCTAGTTGAAGGACGTCTTTCACACACACTTATCTCTCAGAACTGAGCATGTGGAGAGACGTTCGTTCATCTAGCACAAAGGGAACGGGTTGCAGGTGAAACTTTTACTCTAGTTTTTCAGTGTGTTTCCTAGTGCCGGTTTGAAGTTCCTGCAGTTTTCACTGTAAAACCGTGTTGGAGCTAGTACCTCCCCATATATATGTATGGAGTGTAGTTTGCAACTGAAAAGGAACTTTGTGTTCCCAACAATCTAGTTGAAGGACGGCTTTCACACACACTTATCTCTCAGAAATGAGCATGTGGAGAGACGTTCGTTCATCTAGCACAAAGGGAACGGGTTGCAGGAGAAACTTTTACTCTAGTGTTTCAGTGTGTTTCCTAGTGCCTGTTTGAAGTTCCTGCAGTTTTCACTGTAAAACCGTGTTGGAGCTAGTACCTCCCCATTTATATGTATGGAGTGTAGTTTGCAACTGAAAAGGAACTTTGTGTTCCCAACAATCTAGTTGAAGGACGGCTTTCACACACACTTATCTCTCAGAACTGAGCATGTGGAGAGACGTTCGTTCATCTAGCACAAAGGGAACGGGTTGCAGGAGAAACTTTTACTCTAGTTTCTCAGTGTGTTTCCTAGTGCCGGTTTGAAGTTCCTGCAGTTTTCACTGTAAAACCGAGTTGGAGCTAGTACCTCCCCATATATATGTATGGAGTGTAGTTTGCAACTGAAAAGGAACTTTGTGTTCCCAACAATCTAGTTGAAGGACGGCTTTCACACACACTTATCTCTCAGAAATGAGCATGTGGAGAGACGTTCGTTCATCTAGCACAAAGGGAACGGGTTGCAGGAGAAACTTTTACTCTAGTTTCTCAGTGTGTTTCCTAGTGCCGGTTTTTAAGTTCCTGCAGTTTTCACTGTAAAACCGAGTTGGAGGTAGTACCTCCCCATATATATGTATGGAGTGTAGTTTGCAACTGAAAAGGAACTTTGTGTTCCCAACAATCTAGTTGAAGGACGGCTTTCACACACACTTATCTCTCAGAACTGAGCATGTGGAGAGACGTTCGTTCATCTAGCACAAAGGGAACGGGTTGCAGGAGTAACTTTTACTCTAGTTTTTCAGTGTGTTTCCTAGTGCCGGTTTGAAGTTCCTGCAGTTTTCACTGTAAAACCGAGTTGGAGCTAGTACCTCCCCATATATATGTATGGAGTGTAGTTTGCAACTGAAAAGGAACTTTGTGTTCCCAACAATCTAGTTGAAGGACGGCTTTCACACACACTTATCTCTCAGAACTGAGCATGTGGAGAGACGTTCGTTCATCTAGCACAAAGGGAACGGGTTGCAGGAGAAACTTTTACTCTAGTTTTTCAGTGTGTTTCCTAGTGCCGGTTTGAAGTTCCTGCAGTTTTCACTGTAAAACCGAGTTGGTGCTAGTACCACCCCATATATATGTATGGATTGTAGTTTGCAACTGAAAAGGAACTTTGTGTTCCCAACAATCTAGTTGAAGGACGGCTTTCACACACACTTATCTCTCAGAACTGAGCATGTGGAGAGACGTTCGTTCATCTAGCACAAAGGGAACGGGTTGCAGGTGAAACTTTTACTCTAGATTTTCAGTGTGTTTCCTAGTGCCGGTTTGAAGTTCCTGCAGTTTTCACTGTAAAACCGTGTTGGAGCTAGTACCTCCCCATATATATGTATGGAGTGTAGTTTGCAACTGAAAAGGAACTTTGTGTTCCCAACAATCTAGTTGAAGGACGGCTTTCACACACACTTATCTCTCAGAAATGAGCATGTGGAGAGACGTTCGTTCATCTAGCACAAAGGGAACGGGTTGCAGGAGAAACTTTTACTCTAGTTTCTCAGTGTGTTTCCTAGTGCCGGTTTTTAAGTTCCTGCAGTTTTCAATGTAAAACCGAGTTGGAGGTAGTACCTCCCCATATATATGTATGGAGTGTAGTTTGCAACTGAAAAGGAACTTTGTGTTCCCAACAATCTAGTTGAAGGACGGCTTTCACACACACTTATCTCTCAGAAATGAGCATGTGGAGAGACGTTCGTTCATCTAGCACAAAGGGAACGGGTTGCAGGAGTAACTTTTACTCTAGTTTTTCAGTGTGTTTCCTAGTGCCGGTTTGAAGTTCCTGCAGTTTTCACTGTAAAACTGAGTTGGAGCTAGTACCTCCCCATATATATGTATGGAGTGTAGTTTGCAACTGAAAAGGAACTTTGTGTTCCCAACAATCTAGTTGAAGGACGGCTTTCACACACACTTATCTCTCAGAACTGAGCATGTGGAGAGACGTTCGTTCATCTAGCACAAAGGGAACGGGTTGCAGGAGAAACTTTTACTCTAGTTTTTCAGTGTGTTTCCTAGTGCCGGTTTGAAGTTCCTGCAGTTTTCACTGTAAAACCGAGTTGGAGCTAGTACCACCCCATATATATGTATGGAGTGTAGTTTGCAACTGAAAATGAACTTTGTGTTCCCAACAATCTAGTTGAAGGACGGCTTTCACACACACTTATCTCTCAGAACTGAGCATGTGGAGAGACGTTCGTTCATCTAGCACAAAGGGAACGGGTTGCAGGTGAAACTTTTACTCTAGTTTTTCAGTGTGTTTCCTAGTGCCGGTTTGAAGTTCCTGCAGTTTTCACTGTAAAACCGTGTTGGAGCTAGTACCTCCCCATATATATGTATGGAGTGTAGTTTGCAACTGAAAAGGAACTTTGTGTTCCCAACAATCTAGTTGAAGGACGGCTTTCACACACACTTATCTCTCAGAAATGAGCATGTGGAGAGACGTTCGTTCATCTAGCACAAAGGGAACGGGTTGCAGGAGAAACTTTTACTCTAGTGTTTCAGTGTGTTTCCTAGTGCCTGTTTGAAGTTCCTGCAGTTTTCACTGTAAAACAGTGTTGGAGCTAGTACCTCCCCATTTATATGTATGGAGTGTAGTTTGCAACTGAAAAGGAACTTTGTGTTCCCAACAATCTAGTTGAAGGACGGCTTTCACACACACTTATCTCTCAGAACTGAGCATGTGGAGAGACGTTCGTTCATCTAGCACAAAGGGAACGGGTTGCAGGAGAAACTTTTACTCTAGTTTCTCAGTGTGTTTCCTAGTGCCGGTTTGAAGTTCCTGCAGTTTTCACTGTAAAACCGAGTTGGAGCTAGTACCTCCCCATATATATGTATGGAGTGTAGTTTGCAACTGAAAAGGAACTTTGTGTTCCCAACAATCTAGTTGAAGGACGGCTTTCACACACACTTATCTCTCAGAAATGAGCATGTGGAGAGACGTTCGTTCATCTAGCACAAAGGGAACGGGTTGCAGGAGAAACTTTTACTCTAGTTTCTCAGTGTGTTTCCTAGTGCCGGTTTTTAAGTTCCTGCAGTTTTCACTGTAAAACCGAGTTGGAGGTAGTACCTCCCCATATATATGTATGGAGTGTAGTTTGCAACTGAAAAGGAACTTTGTGTTCCCAACAATCTAGTTGAAGGACGGCTTTCACACACACTTATCTCTCAGAACTGAGCATGTGGAGAGACGTTCGTTCATCTAGCACAAAGGGAACGGGTTGCAGGAGAAACTTTTACTCTAGTTTCTCAGTGTGTTTCCTAGTGCCGGTTTGAAGTTCCTGCAGTTTTCACTGTAAAACCGAGTTGGAGCTAGTACCTCCCCATATATATGTATGGAGTGTAGTTTGCAACTGAAAAGGAACTTTGTGTTCCCAACAATCTAGTTGAAGGACGGCTTTCACACACACTTATCTCTCAGAACTGAGCATGTGGAGAGACGTTCGTTCATCTAGCACAAAGGGAACGGGTTGCAGGAGAAACTTTTACTCTAGTTTTTCAGTGTGTTTCCTAGTGCCGGTTTGAAGTTCCTGCAGTTTTCACTGTAAAACCGAGTTGGAGCTAGTACCACCCCATATATATGTATGGATTGTAGTTTGCAACTGAAAAGGAACTTTGTGTTCCCAACAATCTAGTTGAAGGACGGCTTTCACACACACTTATCTCTCAGAACTGAGCATGTGGAGAGACGTTCGTTCATCTAGCACAAAGGGAACGGGTTGCAGGTGAAACTTTTACTCTAGTTTTTCAGTGTGTTTCCTAGTGCCGGTTTGAAGTTCCTGCAGTTTTCACTGTAAAACCGTGTTGGAGCTAGTACCTCCCCATATATATGTATGGAGTGTAGTTTGCAACTGAAAAGGAACTTTGTGTTCCCAACAATCTAGTTGAAGGACGGCTTTCACACACACTTATCTCTCAGAACTGAGCATGTGGAGAGACGTTCGTTCATCTAGCACAAAGGGAACGGGTTGCAGGAGAAACTTTTACTCTAGTTTTTCAGTGTGTTTCCTAGTGCCTGTTTGAAGTTCCTGCAGTTTTCACTGTAAAACCGTGTTGGAGCTAGTACCTCCCCATTTATATGTATGGAGTGTAGTTTGCAACTGAAAAGGAACTTTGTGTTCCCAACAATCTAGTTGAAGGACGGCTTTCACACACACTTATCTCTCAGAACTGAGCATGTGGAGAGACGTTCATTCATCTAGCACAAAGGGAACGGGTTGCAGGAGAAACTTTTACTCTAGTTTCTCAGTGTGTTTCCTAGTGCCGGTTTGAAGTTCCTGCAGTTTTCACTGTAAAACCGAGTTGGAGCTAGTACCTCCCCATATATATGTATGGAGTGTAGTTTGCAACTGAAAAGGAACTTTGTGTTCCCAACAATCTAGTTGAAGGACGGCTTTCACACACACTTATCTCTCAGAACTGAGCATGTGGAGAGAAGTTCGTTCATCTAGCACAAAGGGAACGGGTTGCAGGAGAAACTTTTACTCTAGTTTCTCAGTGTGTTTCCTAGTGCCGGTTTGAAGTTCCTGCAGTTTTCACTGTAAAACCGAGTTGGAGCTAGTACCTCCCCATATATATGTATGGAGTGTAGTCTGCAACTGAAAAGGAACTTTGTGTTCCCAACAATCTAGTTGAAGGACGGCTTTCACACACACTTATCTCTCAGAACTGAGCATGTGGAGAGACGTTCGTTCATCTAGCACAAAGGGAACGGGTTGCAGGAGAAACTTTTACTCTAGTGTCTCAGTGTGTTTCCTAGTGCAGGTTTGAAGTTCCTGCAGTTTTCACTGTAAAACCGAGTTGGAGCTAGTACCTCCCCATAATTATGTATGGAGTGTAGTTTGCAACTGAAAAGGAACTTTGTGTTCCCAACAATCTAGTTGAAGGACGGCTTTCACACACACTTATCTCTCAGAACTGAGCATGTGGAGAGAAGTTCGTTCATCTAGCACAAAGGGAACGGGTTGCAGGAGAAACTTTTACTCTAGTTTCTCAGTGTGTTTCCTAGTGCCGGTTTGAAGTTCCTGCAGTTTTCACTGTAAAACCGAGTTGGAGCTAGTACCTCCCCATATATATGTATGGAGTGTAGTTTGCAACTGAAAAGGAACTTTGTGTTCCCAACAATCAAGTTGAAGGATGGCTTTCACACACACTTATCTCTCAGAACTGAGCATGTGGAGAGACGTTCGTTCATCTAGCACAAAGGGAACGGGTTGCAGGAGAAACTTTTACTCTAGTTTTTCAGTGTGTTTCCTAGTGCCGGTTTGAAGTTCCTGCAGGTTTCACTGTAAAACCGAGTTGGAGCTAGTACCTCCCCATATATATGTATGGAGTGTAGTTTGCAACTGAAAAGGAACTTTGTTTTCCCAACAATCTAGTTGAAGGACGGCTTTCACACACACTTATCTCTCAGAAATGAGCATGTGGAGAGACGTTCGTTCATCTAGCACAAAGGGAACGGGTTGCAGGAGAAACTTTTACTCTAGTTTTTCAGTGTGTTTCCTAGTGCCGGTTTGAAGTTCCTGCAGTTTTCACTGTAAAACCGAGTTGGAGCTAGTACCTCCCCATATATATGTATGGAGTGTAGTTTGCAACTGAAAAGGAACTTTGTGTTCCCAACAATCTAGTTGAAGGACGGCTTTCACACACACTTATCTCTCAGAACTGAGCATGTGGAGAGACGTTCGTTCATCTAGCACAAAGGGAACGGGTTGCAGGAGAAACTTTTACTCTAGTTTCTCAGTGTGTTTCCTAGTGCCGGTTTGAAGTTCCTGCAGTTTTCACTGTAAAACCGAGTTGGAGCTAGTACCTCCCCATATATATGTATGGAGTGTAGTTTGCAACTGAAAAGGAACTTTGTGTTCCCAACAATCTAGTTGAAGGACGGCTTTCACACACACTTTTCTCTCAGAAATGAGCATGTGGAGAGACGTTCGTTCATCTAGCACAAAGGGAACGGGTTGCAGGAGAAACTTTTACTCTAGTTTCTCAGTGTGTTTCCTAGTGCCGGTTTTTAAGTTCCTGCAGTTTTCACTGTAAAACCGAGTTGGAGGTAGTACCTCCCCATATATATGTATGGAGTGTAGTTTGCAACTGAAAAGGAACTTTGTGTTCCCAACAATCTAGTTGAAGGACGGCTTTCACACACACTTATCTCTCAGAACTGAGCATGTGGAGAGACGTTCGTTCATCTAGCACAAAGGGAACGGGTTGCAGGTGTAACTTTTACTCTAGTTTTTCAGTGTGTTTCCTAGTGCCGGTTTGAAGTTCCTGCAGTTTTCACTGTAAAACCGAGTTGGAGCTAGTACCTCCCCATATATATGTATGGAGTGTAGTTTGCAACTGAAAAGGAACTTTGTGTTCCCAACAATCTAGTTGAAGGACGGCTTTCACACACACTTATCTCTCAGAACTGAGCATGTGGAGAGACGTTCGTTCATCTAGCACAAAGGGAACGGGTTGCAGGAGAAACTTTTACTCTAGTTTCTCAGTGTGTTTCCTAGTGCCGGTTTGAAGTTCCTGCAGTTTTCACTGTAAAACCGTGTTGGAGCTAGTACCTCCCCATATATATGTATGGAGTGTAGTTTGCAACTGAAAAGGAACTTTGTGTTCCCAACAATCTAGTTGAAGGACGGCTTTCACACACACTTATCTCTCAGAACTGAGCATGTGGAGAGACGTTCGTTCATCTAGCACAAAGGGAACGGGTTGCAGGAGAAACTTTTACTCTAGTTTCTCAGTGTGTTTCCTAGTGCCGGTTTGAAGTTCCTGCAGTTTTCACTGTAAAACCGTGTTGGAGCTAGTACCTCCCCATTTATATGTATGGAGTGTAGTTTGCAACTGAAAAGGAACTTTGTGTTCCCAACAATCTAGTTGAAGGACGGCTTTCACACACACTTATCTCTCAGAACTGAGCATGTGGAGAGACGTTCGTTCATCTAGCACAAAGGGAACGGGTTGCAGGAGAAACTTTTACTCTAGTTTCTCAGTGTGTTTCCTAGTGCCGGTTTGAAGTTCCTGCAGTTTTCACTGTAAAACCGAGTTGGAGCTAGTACCTCCCCATATATATGTATGGAGTGTAGTTTGCAACTGAAAAGGAACTTTGTGTTCCCAACAATCTAGTTGAAGGACGGCTTTCACACACACTTATCTCTCAGATCTGAGCATGTGGAGAGACGTTCGTTCATCTAGCACAAAGGGAACGGGTTGCAGGTGAAACTTTTACTCTAGTTTTTCAGTGTGTTTCCTAGTGCCGGTTTGAAGTTCCTGCAGTTTTCACTGTAAAACCGTGTTGGAGCTAGTACCTCCCCATATATATGTATGGAGTGTAGTTTGCAACTGAAAAGGAACTTTGTGTTCCCAACAATCTAGTTGAAGGACGGCTTTCACACACACTTATCTCTCAGAAATGAGCATGTGGAGAGACGTTCGTTCATCTAGCACAAAGGGAACGGGTTGCAGGAGAAACTTTTACTCTAGTGTTTCAGTGTGTTTCCTAGTGCCTGTTTGAAGTTCCTGCAGTTTTCACTGTAAAACCGTGTTGGAGCTAGTACCTCCCCATTTATATGTATGGAGTGTAGTTTGCAACTGAAAAGGAACTTTGTGTTCCCAACAATCTAGTTGAAGGACGGCTTTCACACACACTTATCTCTCAGAACTGAGCATGTGGAGAGACGTTCGTTCATCTAGCACAAAGGGAACGGGTTGCAGGAGAAACTTTTACTCTAGTTTCTCAGTGTGTTTCCTAGTGCCGGTTTGAAGTTCCTGCAGTTTTCACTGTAAAACCGAGTTGGAGCTAGTACCTCCCCATATATATGTATGGAGTGTAGTTTGCAACTGAAAAGGAACTTTGTGTTCCCAACAATCTAGTTGAAGGACGGCTTTCACACACACTTATCTCTCAGAAATGAGCATGTGGAGAGACGTTCGTTCATCTAGCACAAAGGGAACGGGTTGCAGGGGAAACTTTTACTCTAGTTTCTCAGTGTGTTTCCTAGTGCCGGTTTTTAAGTTCCTGCAGTTTTCACTGTAAAACCGAGTTGGAGGTAGTACCTCCCCATATATATGTATGGAGTGTAGTTTGCAACTGAAAAGGAACTTTGTGTTCCCAACAATCTAGTTGAAGGACGGCTTTCACACACACTTATCTCTCAGAACTGAGCATGTGGAGAGACGTTCGTTCATCTAGCACAAAGGGAACGGGTTGCAGGAGAAACTTTTACTCTAGTTTCTCAGTGTGTTTCCTAGTGCCGGTTTGAAGTTCCTGCAGTTTTCACTGTAAAACCGAGTTGGAGCTAGTACCTCCCCATATATATGTATGGAGTGTAGTTTGCAACTGAAAAGGAACTTTGTGTTCCCAACAATCTAGTTGAAGGACGGCTTTCACACACACTTATCTCTCAGAACTGAGCATGTGGAGAGACGTTCGTTCATCTAGCACAAAGGGAACGGGTTGCAGGAGAAACTTTTACTCTAGTTTTTCAGTGTGTTTCCTAGTGCCGGTTTGAAGTTCCTGCAGTTTTCACTGTAAAACCGAGTTGGAGCTAGTACCACCCCATATATATGTATGGATTGTAGTTTGCAACTGAAAAGGAACTTTGTGTTCCCAACAATCTAGTTGAAGGATGGCTTTCACACACACTTATCTCTCAGAACTGAGCATGTGGAGAGACGTTCGTTCATCTAGCACAAAGGGAACGGGTTGCAGGTGAAACTTTTACTCTAGTTTTTCAGTGTGTTTCCTAGTGCCGGTTTGAAGTTCCTGCAGTTTTCACTGTAAAACCGTGTTGGAGCTAGTACCTCCCCATATATATGTATGGAGTGTAGTTTGCAACTGAAAAGGAACTTTGTGTTCCCAACAATCTAGTTGAAGGACGGCTTTCACACACACTTATCTCTCAGAACTGAGCATGTGGAGAGACGTTCGTTCATCTAGCACAAAGGGAACGGGTTGCAGGAGAAACTTTTACTCTAGTTTTTCAGTGTGTTTCCTAGTGCCTGTTTGAAGTTCCTGCAGTTTTCACTGTAAAACCGTGTTGGAGCTAGTACCTCCCCATTTATATGTATGGAGTGTAGTTTGCAACTGAAAAGGAACTTTGTGTTCCCAACAATCTAGTTGAAGGACGGCTTTCACACACACTTATCTCTCAGAACTGAGCATGTGGAGAGACGTTCGTTCATCTAGCACAAAGGGAACGGGTTGCAGGAGAAACTTTTACTCTAGTTTCTCAGTGTGTTTCCTAGTGCCGGTTTGAAGTTCCTGCAGTTTTCACTGTAAAACCGAGTTGGAGCTAGTACCTCCCCATATATATGTATGGAGTGTAGTTTGCAACTGAAAAGGAACTTTGTGTTCCCAACAATCTAGTTGAAGGACGGCTTTCACACACACTTATCTCTCAGAACTGAGCATGTGGAGAGAAGTTCGTTCATCTAGCACAAAGGGAACGGGTTGCAGGAGAAACTTTTACTCTAGTTTCTCAGTGTGTTTCCTAGTGCCGGTTTGAAGTTCCTGCAGTTTTCACTGTAAAACCGAGTTGGAGCTAGTACCTACCCATATATATGTATGGAGTGTAGTCTGCAACTGAAAAGGAACTTTGTGTTCCCAACAATCTAGTTGAAGGACGGCTTTCACACACACTTATCTCTCAGAACTGAGCATGTGGAGAGACGTTCGTTCATCTAGCACAAAGGGAACTGGTTGCAGGAGAAACTTTTACTCTAGTGTCTCAGTGTGTTTCCTAGTGCAGGTTTGAAGTTCCTGCAGTTTTCACTGTAAAACCGAGTTGGAGCTAGTACCTCCCCATATATATGTATGGAGTGTAGTTTGCAACTGAAAAGGAACTTTGTGTTCCCAACAATCTAGTTGAAGGACGGCTTTCACACACACTTATCTCTCAGAACTGAGCATGTGGAGAGAAGTTCGTTCATCTAGCACAAAGGGAACGGGTTGCAGGAGAAACTTTTACTCTAGTTTCTCAGTGTGTTTCCTAGTGCCGGTTTGAAGTTCCTGCAGTTTTCACTGTAAAACCGAGTTGGAGCTAGTACCTCCCCATATATATGTATGGAGTGTAGTTTGCAACTGAAAAGGAACTTTGTGTTCCCAACAATCAAGTTGAAGGATGGCTTTCACACACACTTATCTCTCAGAACTGAGCATGTGGAGAGACGTTCGTTCATCTAGCACAAAGGGAACGGGTTGCAGGAGAAACTTTTACTCTAGTTTTTCAGTGTGTTTCCTAGTGCCGGTTTGAAGTTCCTGCAGGTTTCACTGTAAAACCGAGTTGGAGCTAGTACCTCCCCATATATATGTATGGAGTGTAGTTTGCAACTGAAAAGGAACTTTGTTTTCCCAACAATCTAGTTGAAGGACGGCTTCCACACACACTTATCTCTCAGAAATGAGCATGTGGAGAGACGTTCGTTCATCTAGCACAAAGGGAACGGGTTGCAGGAGAAACTTTTACTCTAGTTTTTCAGTGTGTTTCCTAGTGCCGGTTTGAAGTTCCTGCAGTTTTCACTGTAAAACCGAGTTGGAGCTAGTACCTCCCCATATATATGTATGGAGTGTAGTTTGCAACTGAAAAGGAACTTTGTGTTCCCAACAATCTAGTTGAAGGACGGCTTTCACACACACTTATCTCTCAGAACTGAGCATGTGGAGAGACGTTCGTTCATCTAGCACAAAGGGAACGGGTTGCAGGAGAAACTTTTACTCTAGTTTCTCAGTGTGTTTCCTAGTGCCGGTTTGAAGTTCCTGCAGTTTTCACTGTAAAACAGAGTTGGAGCTAGTACCTCCCCATATATATGTATGGAGTGTAGTTTGCAACTGAAAAGGAACTTTGTGTTCCCAACAATCTAGTTGAAGGACGGCTTTCACACACACTTTTCTCTCAGAAATGAGCATGTGGAGAGACGTTCGTTCATCTAGCACAAAGGGAACGGGTTGCAGGAGAAACTTTTACTCTAGTTTCTCAGTGTGTTTCCTAGTGCCGGTTTTTAAGTTCCTGCAGTTTTCACTGTAAAACCGAGTTGGAGGTAGTACCTCCCCATATATATGTATGGAGTGTAGTTTGCAACTGAAAAGGAACTTTGTGTTCCCAACAATCTAGTTGAAGGACGGCTTTCACACACACTTATCTCTCAGAACTGAGCATGTGGAGAGACGTTCGTTCATCTAGCACAAAGGGAACGGGTTGCAGGTGTAACTTTTACTCTAGTTTTTCAGTGTGTTTCCTAGTGCCGGTTTGAAGTTCCTGCAGTTTTCACTGTAAAACCGAGTTGGAGCTAGTACCTCCCCATATATATGTATGGAGTGTAGTTTGCAACTGAAAAGGAACTTTGTGTTCCCAACAATCTAGTTGAAGGACGGCTTTCACACACACTTATCTCTCAGAACTGAGCATGTGGAGAGACGTTCGTTCATCTAGCACAAAGGGAACGGGTTGCAGGAGAAACTTTTACTCTAGTTTCTCAGTGTGTTTCCTAGTGCCGGTTTGAAGTTCCTGCAGTTTTCACTGTAAAACCGTGTTGGAGCTAGTACCTCCCCATATATATGTATGGAGTGTAGTTTGCAACTGAAAAGGAACTTTGTGTTCCCAACAATCTAGTTGAAGGACGGCTTTCACACACACTTATCTCTCAGAACTGAGCATGTGGAGAGACGTTCGTTCATCTAGCACAAAGGGAACGGGTTGCAGGAGAAACTTTTACTCTAGTTTCTCAGTGTGTTTCCTAGTGCCGGTTTGAAGTTCCTGCAGTTTTCACTGTAAAACCGAGTTGGAGCTAGTACCTCCCCATATATATGTATGGAGTGTAGTTTGCAACTGAAAAGGAACTTTGTGTTCCCAACAATCTAGTTGAAGGACGGCTTTCACACACACTTATCTCTCAGAACTGAGCATGTGGAGAGACGTTCGTTCATCTAGCACAAAGGGAACGGGTTGCAGGAGAAACTTTTACTCTAGTTTTTCAGTGTGTTTCCTAGTGCCGGTTTGAAGTTCCTGCAGTGTTCACTGTAAAACCGTGTTGGAGCTAGTACCTCCCCATTTATATGTATGGAGTGTAGTTTGCAACTGAAAAGGAACTTTGTGTTCCCAACAATCTAGTTGAAGGACGGCTTTCACACACACTTATCTCTCAGAACTGAGCATGTGGAGAGACGTTCGTTCATCTAGCACAAAGGGAACGGGTTGCAGGAGAAACTTTTACTCTAGTTTCTCAGTGTGTTTCCTAGTGCCTGTTTGAAGTTCTTGCAGTTTTCACTGTAAAACCGAGTTGGAACTAGTACATCACCATATATATGTATGGAGTGTAGTTAGCAACTGAAAAGGAACTTTGTGTTCCCAAAAAGCTAGGTGAAGGACGGCTTTCACACACAATTATCTCTCCGAAATGAGCATGTGGAGAGACGTTCGTTCATCTAGCACAAAAGGCAAGGTTTGCAGGAGGAACTTTTACTCTGGTTTCTCAGTCTGTTTCCTGGTGCCGGTTTGAAGATCCTGCAGTTTTCACTGTAAATCCGATTTGGAGCTAGTACCTACCTATATATATATATGGAGTGTATTTTGCAACTGAAAAGGACCTTTTTCTTTCCAACAAGCTACTTGAAGGATGGCTTTCACACACACTTATTTCTCAGAAATGAGCATGTGGAGAGATGTTCGTTTATGTAGCACAAAATGAAAGGGTTGCAGGAGAAATTTTACTCTGGATTTTCAGTCTCTATCCTAGTGCCGGTTTGAAGTTCCTGCAGTTTTAACTGTATAATCGATTTGGAGCTAGTATCTACCCATATATATATATGGAGTGTAGTTTGCAACTTAAAAGGAAGTTTGTGTTCCCAACAAGCTAGGTGGAAGACGGCATTCACACACACTTATCTCTCAGAACTGAGCATGTGGAGAGTTTTTCGACAACTAACACAAAGGGAAAGATTGCAGGAGAAAATTTTACTCTGGTTTTTCAGTCTGTTTCCTAGTGCCGATTTGAAGTTCGTGCAGTTTTCACAGTAAACCAGAGGTGGAGTTAGTACCTCCCCATATATATGTATGGAGTGTAGGTTGCAACTGAAAAGGAACATTGTTTTCCCAACAAGCTAGGTGAATGACGGCTTTCACACACAATTATCTCTCAGAAGTGAGCATGTGGAGAGACTTTCGTTCATCTAGCACAAAATGCACTGGTTGCAGGAGAAACTTTTACTCTGGATTCTCAGACTCTTTCCTAGTGCCGGTTTGAAGTTCCTGCAATTTTGACTGTAAAACCGAGTTGGAACTAGTACCTACCCATATATATTTATGCATTTTAGTTTGCAACTGAAAAAGAAGTTTGTGTTCCCAACAAGCTAGTTGAAGGACGGCATTCACACACACTTATCTCTCAGATATGAGCATTTGGAGAGACATTCGTTCATCTAACAGAAAAGGAACGGTTTGCAGGAGAAACTTTTACTCTGGTTTCTTAGTCTTTTTCTTAGTTCCGGTTTGAAGTTCTTGCAGTTTTCACTGTAAATTCGAGTTGGAGTTAGTACATCACCATATATAATTATGGCGTGTATTTTGCAACTGAAAAGGAACTTTTTGTTCCCAACAAGCTTGGTGAAGTACGGCATTCACACACACTTATCTCTCAGAAATTAGCATGTGGAGAGATGTTCTTTCATTTTGCACAAAGGGAACGGGTTGCAGTACAAACTTTTACTGTGGTTTCGTAGTCTGTTTCCTAGTGCCGGTTGAAGTTCTTGCATTTTTCACTGGAAAACCGAGTTGGAGCTAGTACAACCCAATATATATGTATGGAGTGTAGTATGCAACTGAAAGGAAGTTTGTATTCCCAATAAGCAAGGTGAAGGGCGGCTTTCACACACAGTTATCTCTCAGACCTTAGCATGTGGAGAGACGTTCGTTCACCTAGCACAAATGGAACGGTCTGCAGGAGAAACTTTTACTCTGTTTTCTCAGTCTGTTTCCTAGTGCCGGTTTGAAGTTCCTGCAGTTTTCACTGTAAAACTGAGTTGGAGCTAGTAACTTCCCAAATATATTTATGGAGTGTAGTTTGCAACTGAAAAGGAACATTGTGTTCCCAACAAGCTAGGTGAAAGTCGGCTTCACACACAATAATTTCTCAGATTTGAGCATGTGGAGAGAAGATCTTTCATCTAGCACAAATGGAAAGGTTTGCAGGAGAAACATTTTCTCTGGTTTTTCAGACTGTTTCCTAGTGCCGGTTTGAAGTTCCTGCAGTTTTCACTGTAAAACGGAGTTGGAGCTAGTATATCCCCATATATATGTATGGAGTGTATTTTGTAACTGAAAAGGATCTATGTGTTCCCAACAAGCTAGGTGAAGGACGGCTTTAACACAAACTTAACTCTCAGAAATGAGCATGTGGAGAGACGTTCCTTCATCTAGCACCAATGGAACGGGTTGCAGGAGAAACTTTTACTGTGGTTTCTCAGTCAGTTTCCTAGTGCCGCTAAAACGTTCCTGGAGTTTTCACTGTAAAATCAAGTTGGAGCTAGTACCTACCCATATATATGTATGGATTGTATTTTGCAACTGGAAAGGAACTTTGTGTTCCCAACATTCTAGTTGAAGGACGGCTTTAACACACACGTATCTCTCAGAAATGAGCATGTGGAGAGACGTTCGTTCATCTAACACAAATGGAACTGGTTGCAGGAGAAATTTTTGTCTGGTATCTCAGTCTGTTTCCTAATGCCTGTTTGAAGTTCTTGCAGTTTTCACTGTAAACCCGAGTTGGAGCTAGTACATACCCATATATATATATGGAGTGTAGTTTGCAACTGAAAAGGAACTTTGTGTTCCCAACAATCTAGTTGAAGGACGGCTTTCACACACAATTATCTCTCAGAACTGAGCATGTGGAGAGACTTTCGTTCATCTAGCGCAAAGTGAACGGGTTGCAGGAGAAACTTTTACTCTGGTTTCTCAGTCTGTTTCCTAGTGCCGGTTGGAAGTTCCTGCAGTTTGCACTGTAAAACCGAGTTGGAGCTAGTACCTCCCCATACATATGTAAGGAGTGTAGTTTGCAACTGAAAAGGAACTTTGTGTTCCCAACAAGCTAGGTGAAAGGCGGCATTCACACACAGTTTTCTGTAAGAACTGAGGAGGTGGAGAGACTTTCGTTCATCTAACACAAATGGAACTGTTTGCAGGAGAAATTTTTGTCTGGTTTCTCAGTTCGTTTCCTAATGCCTGTTTGAAGTTCTTGCAGTTTTCACTGTAAAACCGAGTTGGAACTAGTACATCACCATATATATGTATGGAGTGTAGTTAGCAACTGAAAAGGAACTTTGTGTTCCCAAAAAGCTAGGTGAAGGACGGCTTTCACACACAATTATCTCTCCGAAATGAGCATGTGGAGAGACGTTCGTTCATCTAGCACAAAAGGCAAGGTTTGCAGGAGGAACTTTTACTCTGGTTTCTCAGTCTGTTTCCTGGTGCCGGTTTGAAGATCCTGCAATTTTCACTGTAAATCCGATTTGGAGCTAGTACCTCCCTATATATATATATGGAGTGTATTTTGCAACTGAAAAAGACCTTTTTCTTTCCAACAAGCTACTTGAAGGATGGCTTTCACACACACTTATTTCTCAGAAATGAGCATGTGGAGAGATGTTCGTTTATGTAGCACAAAATGAAAGGGTTGCAGGAGAAATTTTACTCTGGATTTTCAGTCTCTATCCTAGTGCCGGTTTGAAGTTCCTGCAGTTTTAACTGTATAATCGATTTGGAGCTAGTATCTACCCATATATATATATGGAGTGTAGTTTGCAACTTAAAAGGAAGTTTGTGTTCCCAACAAGCTAGGTGGAAGACGGCATTCACAAACACTTATCTCTCAGAACTGAGCATGTGGAGAGATGTTCGACAACTAACACAAAGGGAAAGATTGCAGGAGAAAATTTTACTCTGGTTTTTCAGTCTGTTTCCTAGTGCCGATTTGAAGTTCGTGCAGTTTTCACTGTAAACCAGGGGTGGAGTTAGTACCTCCCCATATATATGTATGGAGTGTAGGTTGCAACTGAAAAGGAACATTGTTTTCCCAACAAGCTAGGTGAATGACGGCTTTCACACACAATTATCTCTCAGAAGTGAGCATGTGGAGAGACTTTCGTTCATCTAGCACAAAATGCACGGGTTGCAGGAGAAACTTTTACTCTGGATTCTCAGACTCTTTCCTAGTGCCGGTTTGAAGTTCCTGCAATTTTGACTGTAAAACCGAGTTGGAGCTAGTACCTACCCATATATATTTATGCATTTTAGTTTGCAACTGAAAAAGAAGTTTGTGTTCCCAACAAGCTAGTTGAAGGACGGCATTCACACACACTTATCTCTCAGATATGAGCATTTGGAGAGACATTCGTTCATCTAAAAGAAAAGGAACGGTTTGCAGGAGAAACTTTTACTCTGGTTTCTCAGTCTGTATGCTTCTGCCGGTGTGAAGTTCCTGCAGTTTTCACTGTAAAACAAAGTTGGAGCTAGTACTTCCACATATATATGTATGGATTGTAGTTTGCAAGTTAAATGCAACTTTGTGTTCCCTACAAGCTTGTTGAAGTGCGGCTTTCTCACACATTTATCTCTCAGAACAGAGCATGTGGAGAGACGTTCTTTTTTTTAGCACAAAGGGAACGGGTTGCAAGAGAAACTTTTACTCTGATTTCTCAGTCTGTTTACTAATGCCGGTTTGAAATTCTTGCAGTTTTCACTCAAAACCGAGTTGGAGCTAGTACATACCCATATATATGTATGGAGTATAGTTTGAAACTGAAAGGAAGTTTGTATTCCCAACAAGCAAAGTGAAGTACGGCATTCACACACAATTATCTCTCAGATCTTAGCATGTGGAGAGACGTTCGTTCACCTAGCACAAATGGAACGGTTTGCACGAGAAACTTTTACTCTGTTTTCTCAGTCTGTTTCCTAGTGCCGGTTTGAAGTTCCTGCAGTTTTCACTGTAAAACTGAGTTGGAGCTAGTAACTTCCCATATATATTTATGGAGTGTAGTTTTCAACTGAAAAGGAACATTGTGTTCCCAACAAGCTAGGTGAAGGACGGCTTTCATACACACTTATCTCTCAGAACTGAGCATGTGGAGAGACGTTCGTTCATCTAGCATAAATGGAACGGTATGCCTGGGAAATTTGTACTCTGGTTTCTGAGTATGTCTCCTAGTGCCGGTATGAAATTGTTGCAGTTTTCACTGTAAAACCGAGTTGGGGCTAGTACATCACCTTATATATAAGAATAGATTGTGGTTTGCAAATGGAAAAGAACTTTGTGTTCTAAAACAACAAGTTGAAGGACGGCTTTCACACACACTTATCTCTCAGAACTGAGCATGTGGAGAGACGTTCGTTCATCTAGCACAAAGCGAACGGGTTGCAGGAAAAACTTTTACTCTGGTATCTTAGTCTGTTTCCTAGTGCCGGTTTGAAGTTCTTGAATTGTTAACTTTAAAACCGATTTGGAGCTAGTACATCCCAATATATATGTATGGAGTGTAGTAAGCAACTGAAAGGAACTTTGTATTCCCAACAAGCTAGGTGAAGGACGGCTTTCACACACACTTATCTCTCAGAACTGAGCATGTGGAGAGACGTTCGTTCATCTAGCACAAAGGAACGGTTTTCAGGAGAAAATTTTAGTCTGGTTACTCAGTCTGTTTCCTAGTGCCGTTTTGAAGTTCATGCAGTTTTCTCTGTAAAACCGAGTTGGAACTTGTACCTCCCCATATATATGTATGGAGTGAAGTTTGCAACTGAAAAGGAACATTGTGTTCCCAACAAGCTAGGTGAAAGTCGGCTTCACACACAATAATTTCTCAGATTTGAGCATGTGGAGAGACTATCTTTCATCTAGCACAAATGGAAAGGTTTGCAGGAGAAACTTTTACTCTGGTTTCTCAGTCTTTTTCTTAGTTCCGGTTTGAAGTTCTTGCAGTTTTCACTGTAAATTCGAGTTGGAGTTAGTACATCACCATATATAATTATGGCGTGTATTTTGCAACTGAAAAGGAACTTTTTGTTCCCAACAAGCTAGGTGAAGTACGGCATTCACACACACTTATCTCTCAGAAATTAGCATGTGGAGAGATGTTCTTTCATTTAGCACAAATGGAACGGGTTGCAGGACAAACTTTTACTGTGGTTTCGTAGTCTGTTTCCTAGTGCCGGTTGAAGTTCTTGGATTTTTCACTGGAAAACCGAGTTGGAGCTAGTACAACCCAATATATATGTATGGAGTGTAGTATGCAACTGAAAGGAAGTTTGTATTCCCAATAAGCAAGGTGAAGGGCGGCTTTCACACACAGTTATCTCTCAGAACTTAGCATGTGGAGAGACGTTCGTTCACCTAGCACAAATGGAACGTTCTGCAGGAGAAACTTTTACTCTGTTTTCTCAGTCTGTTTCCTAGTGCCGGTTTGAAGTTCCTGCAGTTTTCACTGTAAAACTGAGTTGGAGCTAGTAACTTCCCAAATATATTTATGGAGTGTAGTTTGCAACTGAAAAGGAACTTTGTGTTCCCAACAAGCTAGGTGAAAGTCGGCTTCACACACAATAATTTCTCAGATTTGAGCATGTGGAGAGACGATCTTTCATCTAGCACAAATGGAAAGGTTTGCAGGAGAAACTTTTTCTCTGGTTTTTCAGACTGTTTCCTAGTGCCGGTTTGAAGTTCCTGCAGTTTTCACTGTAAAATCGAGTTGGAGTTAGTACATCACCATATATAATTATGGAGTGTATTTTGCAACTGAAAAGGAACTTTTTGTTCCCAACAAGCTAGGTGAAGTACGGCATTCACACACACATATCTCTCAGAAATGAGCATGTGGTGAGATGTTCGTTCATCTAGCACAAAGGGAACTGGTTGCAGGAGAATCTTTTACTGTGGTTTCTCAGTCTGTTTCCGAGTGCCGGTTTTAAGTTCCTGCAGTTTTCAGTGTAAAATTGAGTTGGAGCTGGTACCTCCCCATATATATTTATGGAGTGTTGTTTGCAAATGAAAAGGAACTTTGTGTTCCCAGCAAGCTAGGTGAAGGACGGATTTCATACAAAATTATCACTCAGAACTGAGCATGTGGAGAGACGTTCGTTCATCTAGCACAAAGGGATCGGGTTGCAGTAGAAACTTTTACTCTGGTTTCTCAGACTTTTTCCTAGTGCCGGTTTGAAATTCCTGCAGTTTTCACTGTAAAACCGAGTTGGAGCTAGTAACTCCCCATATATATGTATGGAGTGTAGTTTGCAACTGAAAAGGAACATTGTGTTCCCAACAATCTAGGTGAAGGACAGCTTTCACACACACTTATCTCTCAGAACTGAGCATGTGGAAACACATTCTTTCATCTATTACAAAGGGAAATGTTTGCAGGAGAAACTTTTACACTTTTTTCTCAGTCTTTTTCCTATTGCCTGTTTGAAGATCATGCAGTTTTCACTGTAAAACCGATTTAGGGCTAGTACATCCCAATATATATGTATGGAGTGTAGTATGCAAGTGAAAGGAACTATGTATTCCGAACAAGCTATGTGAAGGGAGGCTTTCACACACAATTATCTCTCAGAACTGAGCATGTGGAGAGACGTTCGTTCAACCTGCACAAAGGGAACGGGTTGCAGGTGACACTTTTACCCTGGTTTCTCAGTCTGTTTCCTAGTGCCGGTTTGAAGTTCCTGCAGAATTCACTGTAAAAAAGATTTGAAGCTAGTATCTCCCCATATATATTTAGGGAGTGCAGTTTGCAACTGAAAAGGAACTTTGTGTTCCCAACAATCTCAGTGAAGGACGGCTTTCACACACACTTATCTCTCAGAACTGAGCATGTGGAGGGACGTTCGTTCATCTAGCACAAATGGAACGTGTTGCATGAGAAATTTTACTCTGGTTTCTCAGTCTGTTTCCTAGTGCCGGTTTGAAGTTCTTGCAGTTTTCACTGTAAATCCGTGTTTTAGCTAGTACATCCCAATATATATGTATGGAGTGTAGTATGCAACTGAAAGGAACTTTGATTCCCCACAAGCTAGGTTAAGAACGGCTTTCACACACAATTATCTCTCAGAACTGAGCATGTTGAGAGACGTTCGTTCACCTAACCCAAATGGAACGGGTTACAGGAGAAATTTTTCTCTGGTTTCTCAGTCTGTTTCCTAGTGCCTGTTTGAAGTTCCTGCAGTTTTCACTGTAAAACCGAGTTGGAGCTAGTATATCCCCATATATATGTATGGAGTGTATTTTGTATCTGAAAAGGATCTATGTGTTCCCAACAAGCTAGGTGAAGGACGGCTTTAACACAAACTTAACTCTCATAAATGAGCATGTGGAGAGACGTTCGTTCATCTAGCCCCAATGGAACGGGTTGCAGGGGAAACTTTTACTGTGGTTTCTCAGTCAGTTTCCTAGTGCCGGTAAAACGTTCCTGGAGTTTTCACTGTAAAATCAAGTTGGAGCTAGTACCTACCCATATATATGTATGGGTTGTAGTTTGCAACTGAAAAGGAACTTTGTTTTCCCAACAAGCTAGTAGAAGTGCGGCTTCCTCACACACTTATCTCTCAGAACTGAGCATGTGGAGAGACGTTCGTTCATATAGCACAAAGGGAACGGATTGCAGAACAAACTTTTATTGTGGTTTCTCAGTGTGTTTCCTAGTGCCGGTTTGAAGTTCTTGCAGTTTTCACTGTAAACCGGAGGTGGAGCTAGTACCTCCCTATATATATGTATGGAGTGTATTTTGCAACTGAAAAGGAACTTTGTCTTCCCAACAAGCTACGTGAAGGATGACTTTCACACACACTTATCTGTCAGAACTGAGCATGTGGAGAGAAGTTCGTTTATCTAACACAAAACGATATTCTATCAGGAGAAACTTTTACTCTGGTTTCTCAGTCTCTTTCCTAATGCCGATTTGAAGTTCCTGCAGTTTTCACTGTAAAACCGAGTTGGAGCTAGTACCTCCCCTTATATATGTATGGAATGTAGTTTGCAACTGAAAAGGAACTTTGT
Source organism: Camelus bactrianus (assembly GCF_048773025.1). Taxonomy (NCBI): domain Eukaryota; kingdom Metazoa; phylum Chordata; class Mammalia; order Artiodactyla; family Camelidae; genus Camelus; species Camelus bactrianus. The sequence continues at coordinate 2,335,102 of NC_133549.1, read as the reverse complement.
GTTCCCAACAATCTAGGTGAAGGTCGGCTTTCACACACAATTATCTCTCAGAACTGAGCATTTAGAGACACATTCGTTCATCTAGCAGAATGGGAACGGGTTGCAGGAGAAACTTTTACTCTGGTTTCTCAGTCTGTATGCTTGTGCCTGTGTGAAGTTCCTGCAGGTTTCACTGTAAACCCGAGTTTGTGCTAGTAGAACCCAATATATATGTATGGAGTGTAGTATGCACCTGAAAGAAACTTTCTATTCCCAACAAGCTAGGTGAAGGACGGCTTTCACACACAATTACCTCTCAGAACTGAGCATGTGGAGAGACGTTCGTTCATCTAGCACAAAGGGAATGGGTTGCAGGAGAAACTTTTACTCTTTTTTCTCAGTCTGTTTCCTAGTGCCGGTTTGAATTTCCTTCAGTTTTCACTATAAAACCGAGTTGGAGCTAGTACATCTCAATATATATGTATGGAGTGTACTATGCAACAGAAAGGAACTTTGTATTCCCAACAAGCTATGTGAAGGATGCTTTCACACACAATTATCTCACAGAACTCTGCATGTGTAGAGACGTTCGTTTATCTAGCACAAAGGGAACGGGTTGCAGGAGAAACTTTTACTCTGGTTTCTCAGTCTGTTTCGTAGTGCTGATTTTAAGTTCCTGCAGTTTTCACTGTAAAACAGAGTTGGAGCTAGTACCAACCCATTTATATGTATGGAGTGTACTATGCAACTGAAAGGAACTTTGTATTCCCAACAAGCTATGTGAAGGATGCTTTCACACACAATTATCTCTCAGAACTGAGCAGGTCAGAGACGTTCGTTCATCTAACACAAATGGAACTGGTTGCAGGAGAAATTTTTGTCTGGTTTCTCAGTCTGTTTCCTAATGCCTGTTTGAAGTTCTTGCAGTTTTCACTGTAAAACCGATTTGGAGCTAGTACATAACCATATATATGTATGGAGTGTAGTTTGCAACTGAAAAGGAATTTTGTGTTCCCAACAAGCTAGGTGAAGGACGGCTTTCACACACAATTATCTCTCAGAAATGAGCATGTGGAGAGACGTTCGTTCAACTATCACAAAAGGCAAGGGTTGCAGGAGAAACTTTTACTCTGGTTTCTCAGTCTGTTTCCTGGTGCCGGTTTGAAGATCCTGCAGTTTTCACTGTAAAACCGAGTTGGAGTTAGTACCTCCCTATATATATATATGGAGTGTATTTTGAAACTGAAAAGGAACTTTTTCTTCCCAACAAGCTACTTCAAGAATGGCTTTCACACACACTTATCTCTCTGAACTGAGCATGTGGAGAGACGTTCGTTTATGTAGCACAAAAGGAAAGGGTTGCAGGAGAAATTTTACTCTGGATTCTCAGTCTCTATCCTAGTGCCATTTTGAAGTTCCTGCAGTTTTCACTGTTAAATCGATTTGTAGCCTGTACTTACCCATATATATATATGGATTGTAGTTTGCAACTGAAAAGGAAGTTTTTGTTCCCAAAAAGCTAGGTGAAGGACGGCATTCACACACACTTATCTCTCATAAATGAGCATTTGGAGAAATATTCGTTCATCTAACAGAAATGGAACGGGTTGCAGGAGAAACTTTTACTGTGGTTTCTCAGTCAGTATGCTTGTGCCGGTGTGAAGTTCCTGCAGTTTTCACTGTAAAACAGAGTTGGAGCTAGTACCTCCCTATATAAATTTATGGAGTGTAGTTTGCAAATGGAAAGGAACTTTGTGTGCCAAACAAGGTAGGTGAAGGACGGCTTCTCACACATTTATCTCTCAGATATATATACTTCCACGTATATATGTATGGATTGTAGTTTGCAAGTTGAAAGGAACTTTGTGTTCCCAACAAGCAATGTGAAAGACGGCTTTCACACACACATATCTCTCAGAACTGAACATGTGGAGAGATGTTCGACAACTAACACAAAGGGAAAGATGGCAGGAGAAAATTTTACTCTGGTTTTTTAGTCTGTTTCCTTGTTCCGGTATGAATTTCCTGGAGTTTTCACTGTAAAACCGAGTTGGAGCTGGTACATCCCCATATATATGTATGGATTGTAGTGTGCAACTGAAAAGGATCTTCATGTTCCCCACAAGCTAGGTGAAGGACGGCTTTCACACACAATTATCTCTCAGAACTGAGCATGTGGAGAGACGTTCGTTCATCTAGCACAAAGGGAACAGGTTGCAGGTGATACTTTTTCTCTGGTTTCTCTGTCTGTTTCCATGTGCCGGTTTGAATTTCCTGCAGTTTTCACTGTAAAACCGAGTTGGAGCTAGTACCTCCCATTTATATGTATGGATTGTAGATTGCAACTGAAAAGTAACTTTGTGTTCCCAACAAGCTAGTTGAAAGACGGTTTTCACAAACATTTATTACTCAGAAATGAGCATGTGGAGAGAATTTCGTTCATCTAGCACAAAGGGAACGGGTTGCAGGAGAAACTTTTACACTGTTTTCTCAGTCTGTATGCTTGTGCCGGTGTGAAATACATGCATTTTTCACTGTAAAACCGAGTTGGAGCTAGTACTTCCCCATATGTATATATGGATTGTATTTTGCAACTTGAAAGGAACTTTGTGTTCCCAACAATCTAGGTGAAGGACGGCTTTAACACACACGTATCTCTCAGAAATGAGCATGGGGAGAGACGTTCGTTCATCTAACACAAATGGAACTGGTTGCAGGAGAAGTTTTTGTCTGGTTTCTCAGTCTGTTTCCTAATGCCTGTTTGAAGTTCTTGCAGTTTTCACTGTAAAACCGAGTTGGATCTAGTACATACCCATATATATATATGGAGTGTAGTTTGCAACTGAAAAGGAACTTTGTGTTCCCAACAAGCTAGGTGAAGTACGGCTTTCACACACAATTATCTCTCAGAACTGAGCATGTGGAGAGACGTTCGTTCATCTAGCGCAAATTGAACGGGTTGCAGGAGAAACTTTTACTCTGGTTTCTCAGTGTGTTTCCTAGTGCCGGTTTGAAGTTCCTGCAGTTTTCACTGTAAAACCGATTTGGAGCTAGTACCTCCCCATATATATGTAAGGAGTGTAGTTTGCAACTGAAAAGGAACTTTGTGTTCCCAACAAGCTAGGTGAAAGGCGGCTTTCACACACACTTTTCTCTAAGAACTGAGGAGGTGGAGAGACTTTCCTTCATCTAAAACAAATGGAACTGTTTGCAGGAGAAATTTTTGTCTGGTTTCTCAGTTCGTTTCCTAATGCCTGTTTGAAGTTCTTGCAGTTTTCACTGTAAAACCGAGTTGGAACTAGTACATCACCATATATATGTATGGAGTGTAGTTAGCAACTGAAAAGGAACTTTGTGTTCCCAAAAAGCTAGGTGAAGGACGGCTTTCACACACAATTATCTCTCAGAAATGAGCATGTGGAGAGACGTTCGTTCATCTAGCACAAAAGGCAAGGTTTGCAGGAGGAACTTTTACTCTGGTTTCTCAGTCTGTTTCCTGGTGCCGGTTTGAAGATCCTGCAGTTTTCACTGTAAATCCGAGTTGGAGCTAGTACCTCCCTATATATATATATGGAGTGTATTTTGCATTTGAAAAGGACCTTTTTTTTTCCAACAAGCTACGTGAAGGATGGCTTTCACACACACTTATTTCTCAGAAATGAGCATGTGGAGAGATGTTCGTTTATGTAGCACAAAATGAAAGGGTTGCAGGAGAAATTTTACTCTGGATTTTCAGTCTCTATCCTAGTGCCGGTTTGAAGTTCCTGCAGTTTTAACTGTATAATCGATTTGGAGCTAGTACCTACCCATATATATATATGGAGAGTAGTTTGCAACTTAAAAGGAAGTTTGTGTTCCCAACAAGCTAGGTGGAAGACGGCATTCACACACACTTACCTCTCAGAACTGAGCATGTGGAGAGATGTTCGACAACTAACACAAAGGGAAAGATTGCAGGAGAAAATTTTACTCTGGTTTTTCATTCTGTTTCCTAGTGCCGATTTGAAGTTCGTGCAGTTTTCACTGTAAACCAGAGGTGGAGTTAGTACCTCCCCATATATATGTATGGAGTGTAGGTTGCAACTGAAAAGGAACATTGTTTTCCCAACAAGCTAGGTGAATGACGGCTTTCACACACAATTATCTCTCAGAAGTGAGCATGTGGAGAGACTTTCGTTCATCTAGCAAAAAATGAACGGGTTGCAGGAGAAACTTTTACTCTGGATTCTCAGACTCTTTCCTAGTGCCGGTTTGAAGTTCCTGCAATTTTGACTGTAAAACCGAGTTGGAGCTAGTACCTACCCATATATATTTATGCATTTTAGTTTGCAACTGAAAAAGAAGTTTGTGTTCCCAACAAGCTAGTTGAAGGACGGCATTCACACACACTTATCTCTCAGATATGAGCATTTGGAGAGACATTCGTTCATCTAACAGAAAAGGAACGGTTTGCAGGAGAAACTTTTACTCTGGTTTCTCAGTCTGTATGCTTCTGCCGGTGTGAAGTTCCTGCAGTTTTCACTGTAAAACAAAGTTGGAGCTAGTACTTCCACATATACATGTATGGATTGTAGTTTGCAAGTTGAATGCAACTTTGTGTTCCCTACAAGCTTGTTGAAGTGCGGCTTTCTCACACATTTATCTCTCAGAAAAGAGCATGTGGAGAGACGTTCTTTTTTTTAGCACAAAGGGAACGGGTTGCAAGAGAAACTTTTACTGTGGTTTCTCATTCTGTTTCCTAGTTCCGGAATGAATTTCCTGGAGTTTTCACTGTAAAACCGATTGGAGCTTGTACCACCCCATATATATGTATGGAGTGTAGTTAGCAACTGGAAAGGAACTATGTGTTCCCAACAAGCTAGTTGAAGGAGGGCTTTCACACACACTTATCTCTCAGAAATGAGCATGTCGCGAGACATTCATTCATCTAACACAAATGGAACGGGTTGCAGGGGAAATTATTGTCTGATTTCTCAGTCTGTTTCCTAATGCCTGTTAGAAGTTCCAGCAGTTTTCACTGTAAAACCGAGTTGGAGCTAGTACATACCAATATATATGTATGGAGTGTAGTATGCCACTGAAAGGAACTTTGTATTCCCAACAAGCTAGTTGAAGGACGGCTTTCACACACAATTATCTCTCAGAACTGAGCATGTGGAGAGACGTTCGTTTATCTAGCACAAAGGGAAAGGTTTGCAGGAGAAACTTTTACTCTGGTTTCTCAGTCTGTTTCCTATTGTCGGTTTGAACTTTCTGCAGTTTTCACTGTAAAACAGATTTGGAGCTAGTACCTCCCCATATATATGTAAGGAGTGTAGTTTGCAACTGAAAGGAACTTTGTCTTCCCAACAAGCTAGGTGAAAGACGGCTTTCACACACACGAATCTCTCAGAATTGAGCATGTGGAGAGACGTTCGTTCATCTAGCACAAATGGAACGCGTTGCAGGAGAAACTTTAGCTCTGGTTTCTCAGTGTGTTTCCTAGTGCCGGATTGAATTTCCTGCAGAATTCACTGTAAAACAGATTTGGAGCTTGTACCAACCCATATAAATGTATGGAGTGTAGTTTGCAACTGGAAAGAACTTTGTGTTCCCAACAAGCTAGTTGAAGTACGGCTTCCACACACACTTATCTCTCAGATCTGAGCATGTGGAGAGTCTTTCGTTCATCTAGCACAAATGGAACGGGTTGCAGGGGAAATTTTTACTCAGGTTTCTCAGTCTGTTTCCTAGTGCCGGTTTGAAGTTCTTGCAGTTTTCACTGTAATACCGAGTTGGAGCTAGTACATCCCAATATATATGTATGGAGTGTAGTATGCAACTGAAAGGAACTTTGTATTCCCAACAAGCTAGGTGAAGGCGGCTTTCACACACACTTATCTCTCCGAACTGAGCATGTGGAGAGACGTACGTTCATCTAGAACAAAGGGAACGGGTTGCAGGAGAAACTTTTACTCTGGTTTCTCAGTCTGTTTCCTAGTGCTGGTTTGAATTTCCTGCAGTTTTCAATGTAAAACGGATTTGGAACTAGTACCTCCCCATATATATGTAAGGAGTGTAGTTTGCAACTGAAAAGGAACTTTGTGTTCCCAACAAGGTTGGTGAAAGTCGGCTTTCACACACACTTATCTCTCAGAACTGAGCATGTGGAGAGACTTTCGTTCATCTAGCACAAAGGGAACGGGTTGCAGGGGAAACTTTTACTGTGGTTTCTCAGTCTGTTTCCTAATGCCGGTTTGAAGTTCTTGCAGTTTTCAAAGTAAAACCGAGTTGGAACTAGTACATCCCAATATATATGTATGGAATGTAGTATGCAACTTAAAGGAACTTTGTATTCCCAACAAGCTAGGTGAAGGACGGCATTCACACACACGTATCTCTCAGAACTGAGCATGTGGAGAGACGTTCGTTCATCTAGCACAAAGTGAACGGGTTGCAGGAGAAACTTTTTCTCTGGTTTCTCAGTCTGTTTCCTAGTGCCGGTTGGAAGTTCCTGCAGTTTTCAGTGTAAAACCGAGTTGGAGCTTGTACCTCCCCATATATATGTATGGATTGTAGTTTGCAATTTGAATGGAACTTTGTGTTCCCTACAAGCTTGTTGAAGTGCGGCTTTCTCACACATTTATCTCTCAGAACAGAGCATGTGGAGAGACGTTCTTTCATTTAGCACAAAGGCAACGGGTTGCAAGAGAATCTTTTACTGTGGTTTCTCAGTCTGTTTCCTAGTTCCGGAATGAATTTCCTGGATTTTTTCACTGTAAAACCGATTTGAGCTTGTACCACCCCATATATATTTATGGAGTGTAGTTTGCAACTGGAAAGGGACTATGTGTTCCCAACAAGCTAGTTGAAGGACGGCTTTCACACACACTTATCTCTCCGAAATGAGCTTGTGGAGAGATATTCGTTCATCTAACACAAATGGAACGGGTTGCAGGAGAAATTTTTGTCTGATTTATCAATCTGTTTCCTAATGCCTGTTAGATGTTCCAGCAGATTTCACTGTAAAACCGATTTGGAACTAGTACATCCCCATAAATATTTATGGAGTGTAGTTTGCAAATGAAAAGGAACTTTGTGTTCTCAACAAGCTAGGTGAAGCCCGCCTTTCACACACACATATCTCTCAGAACTGAGCATGAGGAGAGACGTTCGTTCATCTAGCACAAAGGGAACGGTTTGCAGGAGAAATTTTTCTCTTGTTTCTCAGTCTGTTTCCTTTTCCTGTTTGAAGTTCTTGCAGTTTTCACTGTAAAACCGAGTTGGAGCTAGTACATACCAATATATATGTATGGAGTGCAGTATGTCAGTGAAAGGAACTTTGTATTCCCAACAAGCTAGGTGAAGGACGGCTTTCACACACAATTACCTCTCAGAACTGAGCATGTGGAGAGACGTTCATTTATATAGCACAAAGGGAAAGGATTGCAGGAGAAACTGTTACTCTGGTTTCTCAGTCTGTTTCCTATTGCCGGTTTGAACTTTCTGCAGTTTTCACTGTAAAACAGAGTTGGAGCTAGTACCTCCCGATATATATGTAAGGAGTGTAGTTTGCAACTGAAAAGGAACTTTGTGTTCCCAACAATCTAGTTGAAGGACGGCTTTCACACACAGTTATCTCTCAGATATGAGCATGTGGAGAGACGTTCGTTCATCTAGCACAAAGGGAACAGGTTGCAGGAGAAACTTTTATTCTAGTTTCTCAGTGTGTTTCCTAGTGCCGGTTTGAAGTTCCTGAAGTTTTCACTGTAAAACCGAGTTGGAGCTAGTACCTCCCCATATATATGTAAGGAGTGTAGTTTGCAACTGAAAAGGATATTTGTATTCCCAACAAGCTTGTTGAAGGACGGCTTTCAAACACACTATTCTCTCAGAAATGAGCATGTGTAGAGACTTTCGTTCATCTAGCACAAATGGCACGGTTTGCAGGAGAAACTTTTACTCTGGTTACTAAGTCTGTTTCCTAGTGCAGGATTGAAGATCCTGCCGTTTTCACTGTAAAACTGAGGTGGAGAAATTCTTCCCCATATATTTGTATGGAGTGTAGTTTGCAACTGAAAAGGAACTCTGTGTTCACAACAAGCTAGGTGAAAGGCGGCATTCACACACACTTATCTCTCAGAACTGAGCATGTGGAGAGACGTTCGTTCATCTAGCACAAATGGAATGCGTTGCAGGAGAAACTTTTACACTGGTTTCTCAGTCTGTTTCCTATGGCCGGTTTGATGTTCCTGCACTTTTCACTGTAAAACAGATTTGGAGCTAGTACCTCCCGATATATATATAAGGAGTGTAGTTTGCAACTGCAAATGAACATTGTTTTCCCAACAAGCTAGGTGAAAGACGGCTTTCACACACACTTATCTCTCAGAACTGAGCATGTGTAGAGACTTTCGTTCATCTAGCACAAAGGGAACGGTTTGCAGGGGAAACTTTTACTCTAGTTTCTCAGTCTGTTTCCTAGTGCCGGTTTGAATTTCTTGCAGTTTTCACATTAAAACCGAGTTGGAGCTACTACATCCCAATATATATGTATTGAATGTAGTATGCAACTGAAAGGAACTTTGTATTCCCAACAAGCTATGTGAAGTACGATATTCACACACACGTATCTCTCAGAACTGAGCATGTGGAGAGACGTTCGTTCATCTAAAACAAATGGAACGGATTGCAGTAGAAATTTTTGTCTGGTTTCTCAGTCTGTTTCCTACTGCCTGTTGGAAGTTCCAGCAGTTTCACTGTGAAACCGATGTGGATCTAGTACATCCCCATATATATATATATATATTGTTGTTTGCAACTGAAAAGGAACTTTGTGTTCCCAACAAGCTAGGTGAAGTCCGGCTTTCACACACACTTATCTTTCAGAAATGAGCATGTGGAGAGACGTTCGTTCATCTAGCACAAAATGAACGGGTTGCAGGAGAAACTTTTTCTCTGGTTTCTCAGTCTGTTTCCTAGAGCCTGTTGGAACTTCCTGCAGTTTTCACTGTAAAACCGAGTTGGAGCTTGTAACTCCCCATATATATGTATGGAGAGTAGTTTGCAAATGGAAAGGAACTTTGTGTTCCCAACAAGCTAGGTTAAATACGGCTTTCAAACACACTTATCTCTCAGAACTGAGCATGTGGAGAAACGTTCGTTCATTTAGCACAAATGGAACGTGGTGGAGGAGAAATTTTTCTCTGGTTTCTCAGTCTGTTTCCTAGTGCCTGTTTGAAATTCCTGCAGTTTTCACTGTAAAACAGATTTGGAGCTAGTACTTCCCCATATATATGTAAAGAGTTTAGTTTGCATCTGAAAAGGAACATTGTGTTCCCAACAAGCTAGGTTAAATACGGCTTTCAAACACACTTATCTCTCAGAACTGAGCATGTGTAGAGACTTTCGTTCATCTAGCACAAAGGGAACGGTTTGCAGGGGAAACTTTTACTCTAGTTTCTCAGTCTGTTTCCTAGTGCCGGTTTGAATTTCTTGCAGTTTTCACATTAAAACCGAGTTGGAGCTAGTACATCCCAATATATATGTATTGAATGTAGTATGCAACTGAAAGGAACTTTGTATTCCCAACAAGCTATGTGAAGTACGATATTCACACACACGTATCTCTCAGAACTGAGCATGTGGAGAGACGTTCGTTCATCTAAAACAAATGGAACGGATTGCAGTAGAAATTTTTGTCTGGTTTCTCAGTCTGTTTCCTACTGCCTGTTAGAAGTTCCAGCAGTTTCACTGTGAAACCGATGTGGATCTAGTACATCCCCATATATATATATATATTGTTGTTTGCAACTGAAAAGGAACTTTGTGTTCCCAACAAGCTAGGTGAAGTCCGGCTTTCACACACACTTATCTTTCAGAAATGAGCATGTGGAGAGACGTTCGTTCATCTAGCACAAAATGAACGGGTTGCAGGAGAAACTTTTTCTCTGGTTTCTCAGTCTGTTTCCTAGAGCCTGTTGGAACTTCCTGCAGTTTTCACTGTAAAACCGAGTTGGAGCTTGTAACTCCCCATATATATGTATGGAGAGTAGTTTGCAAATGGAAAGGAACTTTGTGTTCCCAACAAGCTAGGTTAAATACGGCTTTCAAACACACTTATCTCTCAGAACTGAGCATGTGGAGAAACGTTCGTTCATTTAGCACAAATGGAACGTGGTGCAGGAGAAATTTTTCTCTGGTTTCTCAGTCTGTTTCCTAGTGCCTGTTTGAAATTCCTGCAGTTTTCACTGTAAAACAGATTTGGAGCTAGTACTTCCCCATATATATGTAAAGAGTTTAGTTTGCATCTGAAAAGGAACATTGTGTTCCCAACAAGCTAGGTTAAATACGGCTTTCAAACACACTTATCTCTCAGAACTGAGCATGTGGAGAGACGTTCATTCATCTAGCACAAAGGGAACTGGTTGCAGGAGAAAATTTTTCTCTGGATTCTCAGTCTGTTTCCTAGTTCCGGTTTGAAGTTTTTGCAGTTTTCACTGTAAAACCGAGTTGGAGTTAGTACATACCAATATATATGTATGGAGTGTAGTATGCCACTGAAAGGAACTATGTATTCCCAACAAGCTAGGTGAAGGACGGCTTTCACACACAATTATCTCTCAGAAATGAGCATGTGGAAAGACGTTCATTCATCTAGAACAAAGGGAACGGGTTGCAGGAGAAAGTTTTACTGTGGTTTCTCAGTCTGTTTCCTAGTGCCGGTTGGAAGTTCCTGCAGTTTTCAGTGTAAAACCGAGTTGGAGCTTGTACCTCCCCATATATATGTATGAATTGTAGTTTGCAATTTGAATGGAACTTTGTGTTCCCTACAAGCTTGGTGAAGTGCGGCTTTCTCACACATTTATCACTCAGAACAGAGCTTGTGGAGAGACGTACTTTCATTTAGCACAAATGGAACGGGTTGCAAGAGAATCTTTTATTGTGGTTTCTCAGTCTGTTTCCTAGTTCCGGAATGAATTTCCTGGAGTTTTCACTGTAAAAACGATTGGAGCTTGTACCACACCATATATATTTATGGAGTGTAGTTTGCAACTGGAAAGGAACTATGTGTTCCCAACAAGCTAGTTAAAGGACGGCTTTCTCACACACGTATCTCTCAGAATTGAGTATGTGGATAGACGTTCGTTCATCTAACACAAATGGAACGCGTTGCAGGAGAAACTTTTTCTCTGGTTTCTCAATCTGTCTCCTAGTGCCGGTTTGAAGTTCTTGCAGTTTTAACAGTAAAACCGATTTGGAGCTAGTATATCCCAATATATATGTATGGAGTGTAGTATGCAACTGAAAGGAAATTTGTATTCCCAACAAGCTATGTGAAGGACGGCTTTCACAGACACTTATCTCTCCGAAATGAGCATGTGGAGAGACTTTCGTTCATCTAACACAAATGGAACGGTTTGCAGGAGAAATTTTTTTCTGATTTCTCAGTCTGTTTTCTAATGCCTGTTAGATGTTCCAGCTGTTTTCACTGTAAAACCGATTTGGAACTAGTACATCCCCATATATATGTATGGAGTGTAGTTTGCAAATGAAAAGGAACTTTGTGTTCTCAACAAGCTAGGTGAATCCCGGCTTACACACACACATATCTCTCAGATCTGAGCATGTGGAGAGATGTTCGTTCATCTAACACAAAGGGAACGGTTTGCAGGAGAAATTTTTCTCTGTTTTCTCAGTCTGTTTCCTAGTTCCGGTTTGAAGTTCTTGCAGTTTTCACTGTAAAACCGAGTTGGAGCTAGTACATACCAATATATATGTATGGAGTGTAGTATGCCACTGAAAGGAACTTTGTATTCCAAACAAGCTAGGTGAAGGACGGCTTTCACACACAATTACCTCTCAGAACTGAGCTTGTGGAGAGACGTTCGTTTATCTAGCACAAAGGGAAAGGTTTGCTGGAGAAACTTTTACTCTGGTTTCTCAGTCTGTTTCCTATTGCCGGTTGGAACTTTCTGCAGTTTTCACTGTAAAACAGAGTTGGAGCTAGTACCTACCGATATATATGTAAGGAGTGTAGTTTGCAACTGAAAAGGAACTTTGTGTTCCCAACAAGCTAGGTGAAAAACGGCTTTCACACACAATTATCTCTCAGAACTGAGCATGTGGAGAGACTTTCGTTCATCTAGCACAAATGGAACGTGTTGCAGGAGAAACTTTTACTCTGGCTTCTCAGTCTGTTTTCTAGTGCCGGTTTGAAGTTCTTGCAGTTTTCACTGTAAAACAGATTTGCAGCTAGTACATCCCCATATATATGTAAGGAGTGTAGTTTGCAACTGAAAAGGAACTTTGTGTCCCAACAAGCAAGGTGAAAGATGGATTTCACACACACTTAACTCTCAGAACTGAGCAGGTGGAGAGACGTTCGTTCATCTAGCACAAAGGGAACGGGTTGCAGTAGAAACTTTTACTCTGGTTTCTCAGTCTGTTTCCTAGTGCCGGTTTGAATTTCTTGCAGTTTTCACTGTAAAACCGTATTGGAGCTAGTACATCCTAATATATATATATGGATTGTAGTATGCAACTGAAAGGAACTTTGTATTCCCAACAAGCTAGGTGAAGGACGGATTTCACACACACTTATCTCTCTGAACTGAGCGTGTGGAGAGTCGTTCGTTCATCTAGCACAAAAGAAACGGGTTGCAGGAGAATTTTTACTCTGGATTCTCAGTCTGATTCCTATTGCCTTTTTGAAGTTCCTGCACTTTTCTCTGTAAAACGGAGTTGGATCTAGTACCTCCCCATATATATTTACGGAGTGTAGTTTGCAAATGAAAAGTAATTTTGTGTTCCCAACAAGCTAGGTGAAGGACGGCTTTCACACACAATTATCGCTGAGAACTGAGCATGTGGAAAGACGTTCGTTCATCTAGCACAAAAGAACGGTTTGCAGGGGAATTTTTTACTCTGGTTTCCCAGGCTGTTTCCTAGTTCCGTTTAGAAGTTCCTGCAGTTTTCACTGTAAAACAGAGTTGGAGCTAGTACCAAGCCATATATATGTATGGAGTGTCGATTGCAAATGAAAAGGAACTTTGTGTTCCCAACAATCTAGGTGAAAGACGGCTTTCACACACACTTATCTCTCAGAAATGAGCATGTGGAGAGACGTTATTTCATCTAGCACAAATGGACCTGGTTGCAGGAGAAACTTTTACTCTGGTTTCTCTGTGTGTTTCCTAGTGCCGATTTGAAGTTCCTGCAGTTTTCACTGTAAAACCGATTTGGAGCTAGTACGTCCCCATATATATGTATGGAGTGTAGTTTGCAACAGAAAATGAATTTTGTGTTCCATACAAACTATGTGAAGGACGGCTTTCACACACACTTATCTCTCAGAATAGAGCATGTGGAGAGATGTTCGTTCATCTACCAAAAATGGAAAGGGTTGCAGGAGAAAATTTTACACTGGTTTCTCAGTTTTTTTCCTAGTGCCTGTTAGAAGTTCCTGCAGTTTTCACTATAAAACCGAATTTTAGCTAGTACCACCAGATATATATTTATGGAGTGTAGATTGCAAGTGAAAAGGAACTTTGTTTTCCCAACAAGCTAGTTGAACAACGGCTTTCACACACACTTATCTCTCAGAACTGAGCATGTGGAGAGACGTTCGTTCATCGAGCACAAAGGGAAAGGGTTGCAGAAGAAACTTTTACTGTGTTTTCTCAGTCTGTTTCTAAGTGCCGGTTTGAAGTTCCTGCAGTTTTCACTTTAAAACCGAGTTGGAGCTAGTACCTACCAATATAAATGTATGGAGTGTAGTTTGCAACTGAAAAGGAACTTAGTGTTCCAAATAAGCTACGTGACAGACAGCTTTCACACACACTTATCTCTCAGAAATCAGCATGTGGAGAGAAGTTCTTTCATCCAGCACAAAGGGAACGGTATGCAGGAGAAACTTTTACTCTGGTTTCTCAGTCTGTTTCCTAGTGCCGGTTTGGATTTCCTGCAGTTTTCACTGTAAAATAGTGTTGGAGCTAGTACCTCCCCATATATATGTATTGAGTGTAGTTTGCAACTTAAAAGGAACTTTGTGTTCCCAACAATCTAGGTGTAGGACGGCTTTAACACACACTTATCTCTCAGAACTGAACAGGTGGAGAGACGTTCGTTCATCAAGAGAAAGGGAACGGTTTGCAGGAGGAACTTTTACTCTGTTTTCTCTGTCTGTTTCTTACTAACGGGTGGAAGGTACTGTAGTTTTCACTGTAAACCGAGTTGGAGATTGTACCTCCCCATATATATGTATGGAGTGTAGTTTGCAACTGAAAAGGAACTTTGTGTTCCCAACAATCTAGGAGAAGGACGACTTTCACACACACTTATCTCTCAGAAATGAGCATGTGAAGAGACGTTCGTTCATCTAGCACAACGGGAACGGGTTGCAGAAAAACTTTTACTCTGGTTTCTCAGTTTGTTTCCTAGTGCCGAATTGAAGTTCCTGCAGTTTTCTATATAAAAACGATTTGGAGCTTGTATTTACCCTATATATGTATGGAGTGTAGTTTGCAACTGAAAAGGAACTTTGTGTTCCCAACAATCAAGGTGAAGGACGGCTTTAACACACATTTACCTCTCAGAACTGAGCATGTGGAGAGACGTACGTTCATCGAGCACAAAGGGAACGGGTAGCAGGAGAAACTTTTTCTCCGGTTTCTCAGTCTGTTTCCTAGTGCCGTGTTGAATTTCCTGCAGTTTTCACAGCAAAAAAGAGTTGGAGGTCTTAGATCCACATATATATGTATGGATTGTAGTTTGCAACTGAAAAGTACCTTTGTGTTCCCAACAATCTAAGTGAAGGACGGCTTTCACACACACTTATCTCTCAGAAATGAGCATGTGGTGAGACGTTCGTTCATCTAGCACAAAGGGAACGGTTTGCAGGGGAAACTTTTACTGAGGTTTCTCAGTCTGTTTCCTAGAGCCGATTTGAAGTTCCTGCAGTTTTCACTGTAAAACCGATTTGGAGCTAGTACCACCCCATATATATTTATGGAGTGTAGATTGCAACTGAAAAGGAATTTTGTGTTCCCAACTAACTAGGTGAAGGACGGTTTTCACACACACGTATCTCTCAGAACTGAGCATGTGGAGAGACGTTCATTCATCTAGCACAAAGGGAAAGGGTTGCAGGAGAAACTTTTACTCTAGTTTCTCAGTCTGTTTCCTAGTGCTGGTTTGAAGTTCCTGCAGTTTTCACTGTAAAACCGAGTTGGAGATTGTACCTCCCCATATATATGTATGGATTGTAGTTTGCAACTGAAAAGGAACTTTGTGTTCCCAACAATCTAGGTGAAGGACGGCTTTAACACACACTTATCTCTCAGAACTGAACAGGTGGAGAGACGTTCGTTCATCTATCAGAAAGGGAACGGTTTGCAGGAGAAACTATTACTCTGTTTTCTGAGTCCGGTTCCTACTAATGAGTTGAACGTACTGCAGTTATCACTGTAAAACAGATTTGGAGCTAGTACCTCCCCATATATATGTATGGAGTGCAGTTGGCAACTGAAAAGTAACTTAGTGTTCCCAACAATCTAGGTGAAGGACGGATTTCACACACACTTATCTCTCAGAAATGAGCATTTGGAGACACGTTCATTCATCTAGCACAAAGGGAACGGTTTGCAGGAGAAACTTTTACTGTGGTTTCTCAGTCTGTTTCCTAGTGCCGGTTTGAAGTTCCTGCAGTTTTCACTGTAAATCCGAGTTGGAGCTAGTACCTCCCCATATATTTGTATGGAGTGTAGTTTGCAACTGAAAAGGAACTTTGTGTTCCCAGCAATCAAGGTGAAGGACGGCTTTAACACACAATTATCTCTCAGAATTGAGCATGTGGAGAGACGTTCGTTCATGTAGCAGAAATGGAACGGTTTTCAGGAGAAACTTTTCTCTGTTTTCTCAGTTTGTTTCCTACTGCCGTGTTGAATGTACTGCAGTTTTCACTGTAAAACCGAGTTGGAGCTAGAAACTCCCCATATATATGCATGGAGTGCAGTTTGCAACTGAAAAGGAACTTTGTGTTCCCAACAATCTAATTGAAGGACGGCTTTCACACACACTTATCTCTCAGAACTGAGTATGTGGAGAGACGTTCGTTCATGTAGCACAAAGGGACCTGGTTGCAGAAGAATCTTTTACTGTGGTTTCTCAGTTTGTTTCCTAGTGCCTGTTAGAAGTTCCTGCAGTTTTCACTGTAAAACCGAATTTTAGCTAGTACCACCATATATATATTTATGGAGTGTAGATTGCAAATGAAAAGGAACATTGTGTTCCCAACAAGTTAGTTGAACAACGGCTTTCACACACAGTTATCTCTCAGAACTGAGCATGTGGAGAAACGTTCGTTCATCTAGCACAAAAGGAAAGGGTTGCAGAAGAAACTTTTACTGTGTTTTCTCAGTCTGTTTCTAAGTACCGGTTTGAAGTTCCTGCAGTTTTCACTTTAAAACCGAGTTGGAGCTAGTACCTACCAATATAAATGTATGGAGTGTAGTTTGCTACTGAAAAGGAACTTAGTGTTTCCAATAAGCTAGGTGAAAGACAGCTTTCAAACACAATTAACTCTCAGAAATCAGCATGTGGAGAGAAGATCTTTCATACAGCACAAAGGGAACGGTATGCAGGAGAAACTTTTACTCTGGTTTCTCAGTCTGTTTCCTAGTGCCGGTTTGGATTTCCTGCTGTTTTCACTGTAAAACCGAGTTGGAGCTAGTACCTCCCCATAAAAATGTATGGACTGATGTTTGCAACTGAAAAGGAACTTTGTGTTCCCAACAAGCTGGGTGAAGGACGGCTTTCACAGACACTTATCTCTCTGAACTGAGCGTGTGGAGAGTCGTTCGTTCATCTAGCACCAAAGGAACGGGTTGCAGGAGAATTTTTACTCTGGATTCTCAGTCTGATTCCTAGTGCCTGTTTGAAGTTCCTGCACTTTTCACTGTAAAACAGAGTTGGAGCTAGTAACTCCCCTTATATATTTATGGAGTGTAGTTTGCAAATGAAAAGTAATTTTGGGTTCCCATCAAGCTAGGTGAAGGACGGCTCTCACACACAATTATCGCTGAGAACTGAGCATGTGGAGAGACGTTCGTTCATCTAGCACAAAAGAACGGTTTGCAGGGGAATATTTACTCTGGTTTCCCAGGCTGTTTCCTAGTTCCGGTTACAAGTTCCTGCAGTTTTCACTGTAAAACAGAGTTGGAGCTAGTACCAAGCCATATATATGTATGGAGTGTTGATGGCAACTGAAAAGGAACTTTGTGTTCCCAACAATCTAGGTGAAGGACGGCTTTCACACACAATTATCTCTCAGAATTGAGCATGTGGAGAGACGTTCTTTCATCTAGCAAAAATGGACTTGGTTGCAGGAGAAACTTTTACTCTGGTTTCTCAGTTTGTTTCCTAGTGCCGATTTGAAGTTCCTGCAGTTTTCACTGTAAAACCGATTTGGAGCTAGTACCTCCCCATATATATGTATGGAGTGTAGTTTGCAACAGAAAATGAATTTTGTGTTCCATACAAACTATGTGAAGGACGGCTTTCACACACACTTATCTCTCAGAATAGAGCATGTGGAGAGATGTTTGTTCATCTACCAAAAATGGAAAGGGTTGCAGGAGAAAATTTTACCCTGGTTTCTCAGTTTGTTTCCTAGTGCCTGTTAGAAGTTCCTGCAGGTTTCACTGTAAAACCGAATTTTAGCTAGTACCACCAGATATATATTTATGGAGTGTAGATTGCAAATGAAAAGGAACTTTGTTTTCCCAACAAACTAGTTGAACAACGGCTTTCACACACACTTATCTCTCAGAACTGAGCATGTGGAGAGACGTTCGTTCATCTAGCACAAAGGGAAAGGGTTGCAG
The DNA here is from genome assembly GCF_048773025.1 of Camelus bactrianus. Classification (NCBI taxonomy): domain Eukaryota; kingdom Metazoa; phylum Chordata; class Mammalia; order Artiodactyla; family Camelidae; genus Camelus; species Camelus bactrianus. The sequence goes on along the minus strand of NC_133549.1, from coordinate 2,317,259 downwards.
AAGAAACTTTTACTGTGTTTTCTCAGTCTGTTTCTAAGTGCCTGTTTGAAGTTCCTGCAGTTTTCACTTTAAAACCGAGTTGGAGCTAGTACCTACCAATATAAATATATGGAGTTAATTTGCAACTGAAAAGGAACTTAGTGTTCCCAATAAGCTATGTGAAAGACAGATTTCACACACAGTTATCTCTCAGAAATCAGCATGTGGAGAGAAGTTCTTTCATCCAGCACAAATGGAACGGTATGCAGGAGAAACTTTTACTCTGGTTTCTCAGTCTGTTTCCTAGTGCCGGTTTGGATTTCCTGCTGTTTTCACTGTAAAACCGAGTTGGAGCTAGTACCTCCCCATATAAATGTATGGACTGTTGTTTGCAACTGAAAAGGAACTTTGTGTTCCCAACAAGCTGGGTGAAGAACGGCTTTCACACACACTTTTCTCTCTGAACTGAGCGTGTGGAGAGACGTTCGTTCATCTAGCACAAAAGGAAAGTTTGCCGGAGAATTTTTACTCTGGATTCTCAGTCTGTTTCCTAGTGCCTGTTTGAAGTTCCTGCACTTTTCACTGTAAAAACGAGTTGGAGCTATTACCTCCGCAGATATATGTATGGAGTGTAGTTTGCAAATGAAAAGTAATTTTGGGTTCCCAACAAGCTTGGTGAAGGACGGCTTTCACACACAATTATCGCTCAGAACTGAGCATGGGGAGAGACGTTCGTTCATCTAGCACAAAAGAACTGTTTGCAGGGGAATCTTTTACACTGGTTTCCCAGTCTGTTTCCTAGTGCCGGTTTGAAATTCATGCTTTTTTCACTTTAAAACAGAGTTGGAGCTAGTACCAACCCATATATATTTATGGAGTTTAGTTTGCAACTGAGAAGGAACATTGTGTTCCCAACAAGCTAGATGAAGGACGGCTTTCACACACACTTATCTCTCAGAACTGAGCATGTGGAGAGACATTCGTTCATCTTGTAGAAAGGGAACTGGTTGCAGGAGAAACTATTTCTCTGGATTCTAGTCTGTTTCCTAGTGCCTGTTTGAAGTTCCTGCAGTTTTCACTGTAAAATGGTTTTGGAGCTTGTACCTCCCCATATATATGTATGGATTGTAGTTTGCAACTGAAAAAAACTTTGTGTTCCTAACAAACTAGGTGAAGGACGGCTTTCACACACACTTATCTCTCAGAACAGAGCATGTGGAGAGACGTTCGTTCATCTAGCACAAGAGGAACGGTTTGCAGAATGATCTTTTACTCTGGTTTCTCTGTATGTTTCCTAGTGCCGGTTAGAAGTTCCTGCAATTTTCACTGTAATACCGAGTTGGAGCTAGTACCAACCCATATATATATATGGAGTGTAGATTGCAACTGAAAAGGAACTTTGTGTTCCCAACAATCTAGGTTAAGCACGGCTTTCACACACACTTATTTCTCAGAAATGAGCATGTGGATAGACATTCGTTCATCTAGCACAAAGGGACCTGGTTGCAGGAGAAACTTTTACTCTGGTTTCTCAGTTTGTTTCCTAGTGCCGGTTTGGATTTCCTGCTGTTTTCACTGTAAAACCGAGTTGGAGCTTGTACCTCCCCATATAAATGTATGGACTGATGTTTGCAACTGAAAATTAATTTTGGGTTCCCAACAAGCTAGGTGAAGGACGGCTTTCACACACAATTATCGCTGAGAACTGAGCATGTGGAGAGACGTTCGTTCATCTAGCACAAAAGAACGGTTTGCAGCGGAATCTTTTACTCTGTATTCCCAGGCTGTTTCCTAGTGCCGGTTAGAAGTTCCTGCAGTTTTCACTGTAAAACCGATTTGAAGCTAGTACCAAGCCATATATATCTATGGATTGTTGATTGCAACTGAAAAGGAACTTTGTGTTCCCAACAATCTAGGTGAAGGACGGCTTTCACACACACTTATCTCTCAGAAATGAGCATGTGGAGAGACGTTCTTTCATCTAGCACAAAGGTACCTGGTTGCACGAGAAACTTTTACTCTGGTTTCTCAGTTTGTTTCCTAGTGCCGATTTGAAGTTCCTGCAGTTTTCACTGTAAAACCGATTTGGAGCTAGTACCTCCCCATATATATGTATGGAGTGTAGTTTGCAACTGAAAATGAATTTTGTGTTCCATACAAACTATGTGAAGGACGGCTTTCACACACACTTATCTCTCAGAATAGAGCATGTGGAGAGACGTTCGTTCATCTAGCACAAATGGAAAGGGTTGCAGGGGAAACTTTTACTCTGGTTTCTCAGTTTGTTTCCTAGTGCCTGTTAGAAGTTCCTGCAGTTTCACTGTAAAACCGAATTTTAGCTAGTACCACCAGATATATATTTATGGAGTGTAGATTGCAAATTAAAAGGAACTTTGTTTTCCCAACAAGCTAGTTGAACAACGGCTTTCACACACACTTATCTCTCAGAACTGAGCATGTGGAGAGACGTTCGTTCATCTAGCACAAAGGGAAAGGGTTGCAGAAGAAACTTTTACTGTGTTTTCTCAGTCTGTTTCTAAGTGCCGGTTTGAAGTTCCTGCAGTTTTCACTTTAAAACCGAGTAGGAGCTAGTACCTACCAATATAAATGTATGGAGTGTAGTTTGCAACTGAAAAGGAACTTAGTGTTCCCAATAAGCTAGTTGAAAGACAGCTTTCACACACACTTATCTCTCAGAAATCAGCATGTGGAGAGAAGTTCTTTCATCCAGCACAAAGGGAACGGTATGCAGGGAAACTTTTACTCTGGTTTCTCAGTCTGTTTCCTAGGGCCGGTTTGGATATCCTGTTGTTTTCACTGTAAAACCGAGTTGGAGCTAGTACTTCCCCATATAAATGTATGGACTGTTGTTTGCAACTGAAAAGGAACTTTGTGTTCCCAACAATATAGATGAAGGACGGCTTTAACACACACTTATCTCTCAGAACTAAGCATGTGGAGAGACATTCGTTCATCTTGTAGAAAGGGAAATGGTTGCAGGAGAAACTATTTCTCTGGATTCTAGTCTGTTTCCTAGTGCCTGTTTGAAGTTCCTGCAGTTTTCACTGTAAAATGGATTTGGAGCTAGTACCTCCCCATATATATGTATGGAATGTAGTTTGCAACTGAAAAAGAACTTTGTGTTCCTAACAAACTAGGTGAAGGACGGCTTTCACACACACTTATCTCTCAGAACAGAGCATGTGGAGAGACGTTCGTTCATCTAGCAAAAGAGGAACGGTTTGCAGGTTGATCTTTTACTCTGGATTCTCTGTATGTTTCCTAGTGCCGGTTAGAAGTTCCTGCAATTTTCACTGTAATACCGAGTTGGAGCTAGTACCAACCCATATATATATATGGAGTGTAGATTGAAACTGAAAAGGAACTTTGTGTTCCCAACAATCTAGGTGAAGGACGGCTTTCACACACACTTATCTCTCAGAATTGAGCATGTGGAGAGACGTTCTTTCATCTAGCAAAAATGGACTTGGTTGCAGGAGAAACTTTTACTCTGGTTTCTCAGTTTGTTTCCTAGTGCCGATTTGAAGTTCCTGCAGTTTTCACTGTAAAACCGATTTGGAGCTAGTACCTCCCCATATATATGTATGGAGTGTAGTTTGCAACAGAAAATGAATTTTGTGTTCCATACAAACTATGTGAAGGACGGCTTTCACACACACTTATCTCTCAGAATAGAGCATGTGGAGAGATGTTTGTTCATCTACCAAAAATGGAAAGGGTTGCAGGAGAAAATTTTACCCTGGTTTCTCAGTTTGTTTCCTAGTGCCTGTTAGAAGTTCCTGCAGTTTTCACTGTAAAACCGAATTTTAGCTAGTACCACCAGATATATATTTATGGAGTGTAGATTGCAAATGAAAAGGAACTTTGTTTTCCCAACAAACTAGTTGAACAACGGCTTTCACACACACTTATCTCTCAGAACTGAGCATGTGGAGAGACGTTCGTTCATCTAGCACAAAGGGAAAGGGTTGCAGAAGAAACTTTTACTGTGTTTTCTCAGTCTGTTTCTAAGTGCCTGTTTGAAGTTCCTGCAGTTTTCACTTTAAAACCGAGTTGGAGCTAGTACCTACCAATATAAATATATGGAGTTAATTTGCAACTGAAAAGGAACTTAGTGTTCCCAATAAGCTATGTGAAAGACAGATTTCACACACACTTATCTCTCAGAAATCAGCATGTGGAGAGAAGTTCTTTCATCCAGCACAAATGGAACGGTATGCAGGAGAAACTTTTACTCTGGTTTCTCAGTCTGTTTCCTAGTGCCGGTTTGGATTTCCTGCTGTTTTCACTGTAAAACCGAGTTGGAGCTAGTACCTCCCCATATAAATGTATGGACTGTTGTTTGCAACTGAAAAGGAACTTTGTGTTCCCAACAAGCTGGGTGAAGAACGGCTTTCACACACACTTTTCTCTCTGAACTGAGCGTGTGGAGAGACGTTCGTTCATCTAGCACAAAAGGAAAGTTTGCCGGAGAATTTTTACTCTGGATTCTCAGTCTGTTTCCTAGTGCCTGTTTGAAGTTCCTGCACTTTTCACTGTAAAAACGAGTTGGAGCTATTACCTCCGCAGATATATGTATGGAGTGTAGTTTGCAAATGAAAAGTAATTTTGGGTTCCCAACAAGCTTGGTGAAGGACGGCTTTCACACACAATTATCGCTCAGAACTGAGCATGGGGAGAGACGTTCGTTCATCTAGCACAAAAGAACTGTTTGCAGGGGAATCTTTTACACTGGTTTCCCAGTCTGTTTCCTAGTGCCGGTTTGAAATTCATGCTTTTTTCACTTTAAAACAGAGTTGGAGCTAGTACCAACCCATATATATTTATGGAGTTTAGTTTGCAACTGAGAAGGAACATTGTGTTCCCAACAAGCTAGATGAAGGACGGCTTTCACACACACTTATCTCTCAGAACTGAGCATGTGGAGAGACATTCGTTCATCTTGTAGAAAGGGAACTGGTTGCAGGAGAAACTATTTCTCTGGATTCTAGTCTGTTTCCTAGTGCCTGTTTGAAGTTCCTGCAGTTTTCACTGTAAAATGGATTTGGAGCTAGTACCTCCCCATATATATGTATGGAATGTAGTTTGCAACTGAAAAAGAACTTTGTGTTCCTAACAAACTAGGTGAAGGACGGCTTTCACACACACTTATCTCTCAGAACAGAGCATGTGGAGAGACGTTCGTTCATCTAGCAAAAGAGGAACGGTTTGCAGGTTGATCTTTTACTCTGGATTCTCTGTATGTTTCCTAGTGCCGGTTAGAAGTTCCTGCAATTTTCACTGTAATACCGAGTTGGAGCTAGTACCAACCCATATATATATATGGAGTGTAGATTGCAACTGAAAAGGAACTTTGTGTTCCCAACAATCTAGGTGAAGGACGGCTTTCACACACACTTATCTCTCAGAATTGAGCATGTGGAGAGACGTTCTTTCATCTAGCAAAAATGGACTTGGTTGCAGGAGAAACTTTTACTCTGGTTTCTCAGTTTGTTTCCTAGTGCCGATTTGAAGTTCCTGCAGTTTTCACTGTAAAACCGATTTGGAGCTAGTACCTCCCCATATATATGTATGGAGTGTAGTTTGCAACAGAAAATGAATTTTGTGTTCCATACAAACTATGTGAAGGACGGCTTTCACACACACTTATCTCTCAGAATAGAGCATGTGGAGAGATGTTTGTTCATCTACCAAAAATGGAAAGGGTTGCAGGAGAAAATTTTACCCTGGTTTCTCAGTTTGTTTCCTAGTGCCTGTTAGAAGTTCCTGCAGTTTTCACTGTAAAACCGAATTTTAGCTAGTACCACCAGATATATATTTATGGAGTGTAGATTGCAAATGAAAAGGAACTTTGTTTTCCCAAAAAACTAGTTGAACAACGGCTTTCACACACACTTATCTCTCAGAACTGAGCATGTGGAGAGACGTTCGTTCATCTAGCACAAAGGGAAAGGGTTGCAGAAGAAACTTTTACTGTGTTTTCTCAGTCTGTTTCTAAGTGCCTGTTTGAAGTTCCTGCAGTTTTCACTTTAAAACCGAGTTGGAGCTAGTACCTACCAATATAAATATATGGAGTTAATTTGCAACTGAAAAGGAACTTAGTGTTCCCAATAAGCTATGTGAAAGACAGATTTCACACACACTTATCTCTCAGAAATCAGCATGTGGAGAGAAGTTCTTTCATCCAGCACAAATGGAACGGTATGCAGGAGAAACTTTTACTCTGGTTTCTCAGTCTGTTTCCTAGTGCCGGTTTGGATTTCCTGCTGTTTTCACTGTAAAACCGAGTTGGAGCTAGTACCTCCCCATATAAATGTATGGACTGTTGTTTGCAACTGAAAAGGAACTTTGTGTTCCCAACAAGCTGGGTGAAGAACGGCTTTCACACACACTTTTCTCTCTGAACTGAGCGTGTGGAGAGACGTTCGTTCATCTAGCACAAAAGGAAAGTTTGCCGGAGAATTTTTACTCTGGATTCTCAGTCTGTTTCCTAGTGCCTGTTTGAAGTTCCTGCACTTTTCACTGTAAAAACGAGTTGGAGCTATTACCTCCGCAGATATATGTATGGAGTGTAGTTTGCAAATGAAAAGTAATTTTGGGTTCCCAACAAGCTTGGTGAAGGACGGCTTTCACACACAATTATCGCTCAGAACTGAGCATGGGGAGAGACGTTCGTTCATCTAGCACAAAAGAACTGTTTGCAGGGGAATCTTTTACACTGGTTTCCCAGTCTGTTTCCTAGTGCCGGTTTGAAATTCATGCTTTTTTCACTTTAAAACAGAGTTGGAGCTAGTACCAACCCATATATATTTATGGAGTTTAGTTTGCAACTGAGAAGGAACATTGTGTTCCCAACAAGCTAGATGAAGGAAGGCTTTCACACACACTTATCTCTCAGAACTGAGCATGTGGAGAGACATTCGTTCATCTTGTAGAAAGGGAACTGGTTGCAGGAGAAACTATTTCTCTGGATTCTAGTCTGTTTCCTAGTGCCTGTTTGAAGTTCCTGCAGTTTTCACTGTAAAATGGTTTTGGAGCTTGTACCTCCCCATATATATGTATGGATTGTAGTTTGCAACTGAAAAAAACTTTGTGTTCCTAACAAACTAGGTGAAGGACGGCTTTCACACACACTTATCTCTCAGAACAGAGCATGTGGAGAGACGTTCGTTCATCTAGCACAAGAGGAACGGTTTGCAGGATGATCTTTTACTCTGGTTTCTCTGTATGTTTCCTAGTGCCGGTTAGAAGTTCCTGCAATTTTCACTGTAATACCGAGTTGGAGCTAGTACCAACCCATATATATATATGGAGTGTAGATTGCAACTGAAAAGGAACTTTGTGTTCCCAACAATCTAGGTTAAGCACGGCTTTCACACACACTTATTTCTCAGAAATGAGCATGTGGATAGACATTCGTTCATCTAGCACAAAGGGACCTGGTTGCAGGAGAAACTTTTACTCTGGTTTCTCAGTTTGTTTCCTAGTGCCGGTTTGGATTTCCTGCTGTTTTCACTGTAAAACCGAGTTGGAGCTTGTACCTCCCCATATAAATGTATGGACTGATGTTTGCAACTGAAAATTAATTTTGGGTTCCCAACAAGCTAGGTGAAGGACGGCTTTCACACACAATTATCGCTGAGAACTGAGCATGTGGAGAGACGTTCGTTCATCTAGCACAAAAGAATGGTTTGCAGCGGAATCTTTTACTCTGTATTCCCAGGCTGTTTCCTAGTGCCGTTTAGAAGTTCCTGCAGTTTTCACTGTAAAACCGATTTGAAGCTAGTACCAAGCCATATATATCTATGGATTGTTGATTGCAACTGAAAAGGAACTTTGTGTTCCCAACAATCTAGGTGAAGGACGGCTTTCACACACACTTATCTCTCAGAAATGAGCATGTGGAGAGACGTTCTTTCATCTAGCACAAAGGTACCTGGTTGCACGAGAAACTTTTACTCTGGTTTCTCAGTTTGTTTCCTAGTGCCGATTTGAAGTTCCTGCAGTTTTCACTGTAAAACCGATTTGGAGCTAGTACCTCCCCATATATATGTATGTAGTGTAGTTTGCAACTGAAAATGAATTTTGTGTTCCATACAAACTATGTGAAGGACGGCTTTCACACACACTTATCTCTCAGAATAGAGCATGTGGAGAGACGTTCGTTCATCTAGCACAAATGGAAAGGGTTGCAGGAGAAACTTTTACTCTGGTTTCTCAGTTTGTTTCCTAGTGCCTGTTAGAAGTTCCTGCAGTTTCACTGTAAAACCGAATTTTAGCTAGTACCACCAGATATATATTTATGGAGTGTAGATTGCAAATTAAAAGGAACTTTGTTTTCCCAACAAGCTAGTTGAACAACGGCTTTCACACACACTTATCTCTCAGAACTGAGCATGTGGAGAGACGTTCGTTCATCTAGCACAAAGGGAAAGGGTTGCAGAAGAAACTTTTACTGTGTTTTCTCAGTCTGTTTCTAAGTGCCGGTTTGAAGTTCCTGCAGTTTTCACTTTAAAACCGAGTAGGAGCTAGTACCTACCAATATAAATGTATGGAGTGTAGTTTGCAACTGAAAAGGAACTTAGTGTTCCCAATAAGCTAGGTGAAAGACAGCTTTCACACACACTTATCTCTCAGAAATCAGCATGTGGAGAGAAGTTCTTTCATCCAGCACAAAGGGAACGGTATGCAGGGAAACTTTTACTCTGGTTTCTCAGTCTGTTTCCTAGGGCCGGTTTGGATATCCTGTTGTTTTCACTGTAAAACCGAGTTGGAGCTAGTACTTCCCCATATAAATGTATGGACTGTTGTTTGCAACTGAAAAGGAACTTTGTGTTCCCAACAAGCTGGGTGAAGGACGGCTTTCAAACACACATATCTGTCTGAACTGAGCGTGTGGAGAGACGTTCGTTCATCTAGCACAAAAGGAACGGGTTGCAGGGGAATATTTACTCTGGATTCTCAGTCTGTTTCCTAGTGCCTGTTTGAAGTTCCTGCACTTTTCACTGTAAAAACGAGTTGGAGCTATTACCTCCCCATATATATGAATGGAGTGTAGTTTGCAAATGAAAAGTAATTTTGGGTTCCCAACAAGCTATGTGAAGGACGGCTTTCACACACAATAATCGCTCAGAAATGAGCATGTGGAGAGACGTTCGTTCATCTAGCACAAAAGAACTGTTTGCAGGGGAATATTTTAGTCTGGTTTCCCAGTCTGTTTCCTAGTGCCGGTTTGAAATTCATGCTTTTTTCACTTTAAAACAGAGTTGGAGCTAGTACCTACCCATATATATGTATGGAATTTAGTTTGCAACTGAGAAGGAACTTTGTGTTCCCAACAAGTTAGATGAAGGACGGCTTTCACACACACTTATCTCTCAGAATTGAGCATGTGGAGAGAAAATCGTTCATCTTGCAGAAAGGGAACTGGTTGCAGGAGAAACTATTTCTCTAGTTTCTAGTCTGTTTCCTAGTGCCTGTTTGAAGTTCCTGCAGTTTTCACTGTAAAACCGATTTGGAGCTAGTACCTCCCCATATATATGTATGGAGTGTAGTTTGCAACTGAAAAGGAACTTAGTGTTCCAAATAAGCTACGTGAAAGACAAGTTTCACACACACTTATCTCTCAGAAATCAGCATGTGGAGAGAAGTTCTTTCATCCAGCACAAAGGGAACGGTATGCAGGAGAAACTTTTACTCTGGTTTCTCAGTCTGTTTCCTAGTGCCGGTTTGGATTTCCTGCAGTTTTCACTGTAAAATAGTGTTGGAGCTAGTACCTCCCCATATATATGTATTAAGTGTAGTTTGCAACTGAAAAGGAACTTTGTGTTCCCAACAATATAGATGAAGGACGGCTTTAACACACACTTATCTCTCAGAACTAAGCATGTGGAGAGACATTCGTTCATCTTGTAGAAAGGGAAATGGTTGCAGGAGAAACTATTTCTCTGGATTCTAGTCTGTTTCCTAGTGCCTGTTTGAAGTTCCTGCAGTTTTCACTGTAAAATGGATTTGGAGCTAGTACCTCCCCATATATATGTATGGAATGTAGTTTGCAACTGAAAAAGAACTTTGTGTTCCTAACAAACTAGGTGAAGGACGGCTTTCACACACACTTATCTCTCAGAACAGAGCATGTGGAGAGACGTTCGTTCATCTAGCAAAAGAGGAACGGTTTGCAGGTTGATCTTTTACTCTGGATTCTCTGTATGTTTCCTAGTGCCGGTTAGAAGTTCCTGCAATTTTCACTGTAATACCGAGTTGGAGCTAGTACCAACCCATATATATATATGGATTGTAGATTGCAACTGAAAAGGAACTTTGTGTTCCCAACAATCTAGGTGAAGGACGGCTTTCACACACACTTATCTCTCAGAATTGAGCATGTGGAGAGACGTTCTTTCATCTAGCAAAAATGGACTTGGTTGCAGGAGAAACTTTTACTCTGGTTTCTCAGTTTGTTTCCTAGTGCCGATTTGAAGTTCCTGCAGTTTTCACTGTAAAACCGATTTGGAGCTAGTACCTCCCCATATATATGTATGGAGTGTAGTTTGCAACAGAAAATGAATTTTGTGTTCCATACAAACTATGTGAAGGACGGCTTTCACACACACTTATCTCTCAGAATAGAGCATGTGGAGAGATGTTTGTTCATCTACCAAAAATGGAAAGGGTTGCAGGAGAAAATTTTACCCTGGTTTCTCAGTTTGTTTCCTAGTGCCTGTTAGAAGTTCCTGCAGTTTTCACTGTAAAACCGAATTTTAGCTAGTACCACCAGATATATATTTATGGAGTGTAGATTGCAAATGAAAAGGAACTTTGTTTTCCCAACAAACTAGTTGAACAACGGCTTTCACACACACTTATCTCTCAGAACTGAGCATGTGGAGAGACGTTCGTTCATCTAGCACAAAGGGAAAGGGTTGCAGAAGAAACTTTTACTGTGTTTTCTCAGTCTGTTTCTAAGTGCCTGTTTGAAGTTCCTGCAGTTTTCACTTTAAAACCGAGTTGGAGCTAGTACCTACCAATATAAATATATGGAGTTAATTTGCAACTGAAAAGGAACTTAGTGTTCCCAATAAGCTATGTGAAAGACAGATTTCACACACACTTATCTCTCAGAAATCAGCATGTGGAGAGAAGTTCTTTCATCCAGCACAAATGGAACGGTATGCAGGAGAAACTTTTACTCTGGTTTCTCAGTCTGTTTCCTAGTGCCGGTTTGGATTTCCTGCTGTTTTCACTGTAAAACCGAGTTGGAGCTAGTACCTCCCCATATAAATGTATGGACTGTTGTTTGCAACTGAAAAGGAACTTTGTGTTCCCAACAAGCTGGGTGAAGAACGGCTTTCACACACACTTTTCTCTCTGAACTGAGCGTGTGGAGAGACGTTCGTTCATCTAGCACAAAAGGAAAGTTTGCCGGAGAATTTTTACTCTGGATTCTCAGTCTGTTTCCTAGTGCCTGTTTGAAGTTCCTGCACTTTTCACTGTAAAAACGAGTTGGAGCTATTACCTCCGCAGATATATGTATGGAGTGTAGTTTGCAAATGAAAAGTAATTTTGGGTTCCCAACAAGCTTGGTGAAGGACGGCTTTCACACACAATTATCGCTCAGAACTGAGCATGGGGAGAGACGTTCGTTCATCTAGCACAAAAGAACTGTTTGCAGGGGAATCTTTTACACTGGTTTCCCAGTCTGTTTCCTAGTGCCGGTTTGAAATTCATGCTTTTTTCACTTTAAAACAGAGTTGGAGCTAGTACCAACCCATATATATTTATGGAGTTTAGTTTGCAACTGAGAAGGAACATTGTGTTCCCAACAAGCTAGATGAAGGACGGCTTTCACACACACTTATCTCTCAGAACTGAGCATGTGGAGAGACATTCGTTCATTTTGTAGAAAGGGAACTGGTTGCAGGAGAAACTATTTCTCTGGATTCTAGTCTGTTTCCTAGTGCCTGTTTGAAGTTCCTGCAGTTTTCACTGTAAAATGGTTTTGGAGCTTGTACCTCCCCATATATATGTATGGATTGTAGTTTGCAACTGAAAAAAACTTTGTGTTCCTAACAAACTAGGTGAAGGACGGCTTTCACACACACTTATCTCTCAGAACAGAGCATGTGGAGAGACGTTCGTTCATCTAGCACAAGAGGAACGGTTTGCAGGATGATCTTTTACTCTGGTTTCTCTGTATGTTTCCTAGTGCCGGTTAGAAGTTCCTGCAATTTTCACTGTAATACCGAGTTGGAGCTAGTACCAACCCATATATATATATGGAGTGTAGATTGCAACTGAAAAGGAACTTTGTGTTCCCAACAATCTAGGTTAAGCACGGCTTTCACACACACTTATTTCTCAGAAATGAGCATGTGGATAGACATTCGTTCATCTAGCACAAAGGGACCTGGTTGCAGGAGAAACTTTTACTCTGGTTTCTCAGTTTGTTTCCTAGTGCCGGTTTGGATTTCCTGCTGTTTTCACTGTAAAACCGAGGTGGAGCTTGTACCTCCCCATATAAATGTATGGACTGATGTTTGCAACTGAAAATTAATTTTGGGTTCCCAACAAGCTAGGTGAAGGACGGCTTTCACACACAATTATCGCTGAGAACTGAGCATGTGGAGAGACGTTCGTTCATCTAGCACAAAAGAACGGTTTGCAGCGGAATCTTTTACTCTGTATTCCCAGGCTGTTTCCTAGTGCCGGTTAGAAGTTCCTGCAGTTTTCACTGTAAAACCGATTTGAAGCTAGTACCAAGCCATATATATCTATGGATTGTTGATTGCAACTGAAAAGGAACTTTGTGTTCCCAACAATCTAGGTGAAGGACGGCTTTCACACACACTTATCTCTCAGAAATGAGCATGTGGAGAGACGTTCTTTCATCTAGCACAAAGGTACCTGGTTGCACGAGAAACTTTTACTCTGGTTTCTCAGTTTGTTTCCTAGTGCCGATTTGAAGTTCCTGCAGTTTTCACTGTAAAACCGATTTGGAGCTAGTACCTCCCCATATATATGTATGGAGTGTAGTTTGCAACTGAAAATGAATTTTGTGTTCCATACAAACTATGTGAAGGACGGCTTTCACACACACTTATCTCTCAGAATAGAGCATGTGGAGAGACGTTCGTTCATCTAGCACAAATGGAAAGGGTTGCAGGAGAAACTTTTACTCTGGTTTCTCAGTTTGTTTCCTAGTGCCTGTTAGAAGTTCCTGCAGTTTCACTGTAAAACCGAATTTTAGCTAGTACCACCAGATATATATTTATGGAGTGTAGATTGCAAATTAAAAGGAACTTTGTTTTCCCAACAAGCTAGTTGAACAACGGCTTTCACACACACTTATCTCTCAGAACTGAGCATGTGGAGAGACGTTCGTTCATCTAGCACAAAGGGAAAGTGTTGCAGAAGAAACTTTTACTGTGTTTTCTCAGTCTGTTTCTAAGTGCCGGTTTGAAGTTCCTGCAGTTTTCACTTTAAAACCGAGTAGGAGCTAGTACCTACCAATATAAATGTATGGAGTGTAGTTTGCAACTGAAAAGGAACTTAGTGTTCCCAATAAGCTAGGTGAAAGACAGCTTTCACACACACTTATCTCTCAGAAATCAGCATGTGGAGAGAAGTTCTTTCATCCAGCACAAAGGGAACGGTATGCAGGGAAACTTTTACTCTGGTTTCTCAGTCTGTTTCCTAGGGCCGGTTTGGATATCCTGTTGTTTTCACTGTAAAACCGAGTTGGAGCTAGTACTTCCCCATATAAATGTATGGACTGTTGTTTGCAACTGAAAAGGAACTTTGTGTTCCCAACAAGCTGGGTGAAGGACGGCTTTCAAACACACATATCTGTCTGAACTGAGCGTGTGGAGAGACGTTCGTTCATCTAGCACAAAAGGAACGGGTTGCAGGGGAATATTTACTCTGGATTCTCAGTCTGTTTCCTAGTGCCTGTTTGAAGTTCCTGCACTTTTCACTGTAAAAACGAGTTGGAGCTATTACCTCCCCATATATATGAATGGAGTGTAGTTTGCAAATGAAAAGTAATTTTGGGTTCCCAACAAGCTATGTGAAGGACGGCTTTCACACACAATAATCGCTCAGAAATGAGCATGTGGAGAGACGTTCGTTCATCTAGCACAAAAGAACTGTTTGCAGGGGAATATTTTAGTCTGGTTTCCCAGTCTGTTTCCTAGTGCCGGTTTGAAATTCATGCTTTTTTCACTTTAAAACAGAGTTGGAGCTAGTACCTACCCATATATATGTATGGAATTTAGTTTGCAACTGAGAAGGAACTTTGTGTTCCCAACAAGTTAGATGAAGGACGGCTTTCACACACACTTATCTCTCAGAATTGAGCATGTGGAGAGAAAATCGTTCATCTTGCAGAAAGGGAACTGGTTGCAGGAGAAACTATTTCTCTAGTTTCTAGTCTGTTTCCTAGTGCCTGTTTGAAGTTCCTGCAGTTTTCACTGTAAAACCGATTTGGAGCTAGTACCTCCCCATATATATGTATGGAGTGTAGTTTGCAACTGAAAAGGAACTTAGTGTTCCAAATAAGCTACGTGAAAGACAAGTTTCACACACACTTATCTCTCAGAAATCAGCATGTGGAGAGAAGTTCTTTCATCCAGCACAAAGGGAACGGTATGCAGGAGAAACTTTTACTCTGGTTTCTCAGTCTGTTTCCTAGTGCCGGTTTGGATTTCCTGCAGTTTTCACTGTAAAATAGTGTTGGAGCTAGTACCTCCCCATATATATGTATTAAGTGTAGTTTGCAACTGAAAAGGAACTTTGTGTTCCCAACAATATAGATGAAGGACGGCTTTAACACACACTTATCTCTCAGAACTAAGCATGTGGAGAGACATTCGTTCATCTTGTAGAAAGGGAAATGGTTGCAGGAGAAACTATTTCTCTGGATTCTAGTCTGTTTCCTAGTGCCTGTTTGAAGTTCCTGCAGTTTTCACTGTAAAATGGATTTGGAGCTAGTACCTCCCCATATATATGTATGGAATGTAGTTTGCAACTGAAAAAGAACTTTGTGTTCCTAACAAACTAGGTGAAGGACGGCTTTCACACACACTTATCTCTCAGAACAGAGCATGTGGAGAGACGTTCGTTCATCTAGCAAAAGAGGAACGGTTTGCAGGTTGATCTTTTACTCTGGATTCTCTGTATGTTTCCTAGTGCCGGTTAGAAGTTCCTGCAATTTTCACTGTAATACCGAGTTGGAGCTAGTACCAACCCATATATATATATGGAGTGTAGATTGCAACTGAAAAGGAACTTTGTGTTCCCAACAATCTAGGTTAAGCATGGCTTTCACACACACTTATTTCTCAGAAATGAGCATGTGGATAGACATTCGTTCATCTAGCACAAAGGGACCTGGTTGCAGGAGAAACTTTTACTCTGGTTTCTCAGTTTGTTTCCTAGTGCCGGTTTGGATTTCCTGCTGTTTTCACTGTAAAACCGAGTTGGAGCTTGTACCTCCCCATATAAATGTATGGACTGATGTTTGCAACTGAAAAGTAATTTTGGGTTCCCAACAAGCTAGGTGAAGGACGGCTTTCACACACAATTATCGCTGAGAACTGAGCATGTGGAGAGACGTTCGTTCATCTATCACAAAAGAACGGTTTGCAGCAGAATCTTTTACTCTGGATTCCCAGGCTGTTTCCTAGTGCCGGTTAGAAGTTCCTGCAGTTTTCACTGTAAAACCGATTTGAAGCTAGTACCAAGCCATATATATGTATGGAGTGTCGATTGCAACTGAAAAGGAACTTTGTGTTCCCAACAATCTAGGTGAAGGACGGCTTTCACACACACTTTTCTCTCAGAAATGAGCATGTGGAGAGACGTTCTTTCATCTATCACAAAGGGACCTGGTTGCAGGAGAAACTTTTACTCTGGTTTCTCAGTTTGTTTCCTAGTGCCGATTTGAAGTTCCTGCAGTATTCACTGTAAAACATATTTGGAGCTAGTACCTCCCCATATATATGTATGGAGTGTAGTTTGCAACTGAAAATGAATATTGTGTTCCATACAAACTATGTGAAGGACGGTTTTCACACACACTTATCTCTCAGAATAGAGCATGTGGAGAGACGTTCGTTCATCTAGCACAAATGGAAAGGGTGGCAGGAGAAACTTTTACTCTGCTTTCTCAGTTTGTTTCCTAGTGCCTGTTAGAAGTTCCTGCAGTTTCACTGTAAAACCGCATTTTAGCTAGTACCACCAGATATATATGTATGGAGTGTAGATTGCAAATGTAAAGGAACTTTGTTTTCCCAACAAGATAGTTGAACAACGGCTTTCACACACACTTATCTCTCAGAACTGAGCATGTGGAGAGACGTTCGTTCATCTAGCACAAAAGGAAAGGGTTGCAGAAGAAACTTTTACTGTGTTTTCTCAGTCTGTTTCTAAGTGCCGGTTTGAAGTTCCTGCAGTTTTCACTTTAAAACCGAGTTGGAGCTAGTACCTACCAATATAAATGTATGGAGTGTAGTTTGCAACTGAAAAGGAACTTAGTGTTCCCAATAAGCTAGGTGAAAGACAGATTTCACACACACTTATCTCTCAGAAATCAGCATGTGGAGAGAAGTTCTTTCATCCAGCACAAAGGGAACGGTATGCAGGGAAACTTTTACTCTGGTTTCTCAGTCTGTTTCCTAGGGCCGGTTTGGATATCCTGTTGTTTTCACTGTAAAACCGAGTTGGAGCTAGTACTTCCCCATATAAAAGTATGGACTGTTGTTTGCAACTGAAAAGGAACTTTGTGTTCCCAACAAGCTGGGTGAAGGACGGCTTTCACACACACATATCTCTCTGAACTGAGCGTGTGGAGAGACGTTCGTTCATCTAGGACGAAAAGGAACGGGTTGCAGGAGAATATTTACTCTGGATTCTCAGTCTGTTTCCTAGTGCCTGTTTGAAGTTCCTGCACTTTTCACTGTAAAAATGAGTTGGAGCTATTACTTCCCCATATATATGAATGGAGTGTAGTTTGCAAATGAAAAGTAATTTTGGGTTCCCAACAAGCTAGGTGAAGGACGGCTTTCACACACAATTATCGCTCAGAAATGAGCATGTGGAGAGACGTTCGTTCATCTAGCACAAAAGAACTGTTTGCAGGGGAATCTTTTACTCTGGTTTCCCAGTCTGTTTCCTAGTGCCGGTTTGAAATTCATGCTTTTTTCACTTTAAAACAGAGTTGGAGCTAGTACCTACCCATATATATGTATGGAGTTTAGTTTGCAACTGAGAAGCAACTTTGTGTTCCCAACAAGTTAGATGAAGGACGGCTTTCACACACACTTATCTCTCAGAATTGAGCATGTGGAGAGAAAATCGTTCATCTTGCAGAAAGGGAACTGGTTGCAGGAGAAACTATTTCTCTGGTTTCTAGTCAGTTTCCTAGTGCCTGTTTGAAGTTCCTGCAGTTTTCACTGTAAAACCGATTTGGAGCTACTACCTCCCCATATATATGTATGGAGTGTAGTTTGCAACTGAAAAGGAACTTAGTGTTCCAAGTAAGCTACGTGAAAGACAGCTTTCACACACACTTATCTCTCAGAAATCAGCATGTGGAGAGAAGTTCTTTCATCCAGCACAAAGGGAACGGTATGCAGGAGAAACTTTTACTCTGGTTTCTCAGTCTGTTTCCTAGTGCCGGTTTGGATTTCCTGCAGTTTTCACTGTAAAATAGTGTTGGAGCTATTACCTCCCCATATATATGTATTGAGTGTAGTTTGCAACTGAAAAGGAACTTTGTGTTCCCAACAATCTAGGTGTAGGACGGCTTTAACACACACTTATCTCTCAGAACTGAACAGGTGGAGAGACGTTCGTTCATCAAGAGAAAGGGAACGGTTTGCAGGAGGAACTTTTACTCTGTTTTCTCAGTCTGTTTCCTACTAACGGGTGGAAGGTACTGTAGTTTTCACTGTAAACCGAGTTGGAGCTAGTACCTCCCCATATATATGTATGGAGTGTAGTTTGCAACTGAAAAGCAACTTTGTGTTCCCAACAATCTAGGAGAAGGACGACTTTCACACACACTTATCTCTCAGAAATGAGCATGTGAAGAGACGTTCGTTCATCTAGCACAACGGGAACGGGTTGCAGATAAACTTTTACTCTGGTTTCTCAGTGTGTTTCCTAGTGCCTATTTGAAGTTCCTGCAGTTTTCAATGTAAAAACGATTTGGAGCTTGTATTTCCCCTATATATGTATGGAGTGTAGTTTGCAACTGAAAAGGAACTTTGTGTTCCCAACAATCAAGGTGAAGGACGGCTTTAACACACATTTACCTCTCAGAACTGAGCATGTGGAGAGACGTACGTTCATCGAGCACAAAGGGAACGGGTAGCAGGAGAAACTTTTTCTCCGGTTTCTCAGTCTGTTTCCTAGTGCCGTGTTGAATTTCCTGCAGTTTTCACAGCAAAACAGAGTTGGAGGTCTTAGATCCCCATATATATTTATGGATTGTAGTTTGCAACTGAAAAGGACCTTTGTGTTCCCAACAATCTAAGTGAAGGACGGCTTTCACACACACTTATCTCTCAGAAATGAGCATGTGGTGAGACGTTCGTTCATCTAGCACAAAGGGAACGGGTTGCAGGAGAAACTTTTACTGTGGTTTCTCACTCTGTTTCCTAGTGCCGGTTTGAAGTTCCTGCAGTTTTCACTGTAAATCCGAGTTGGAGCTAGTACCTCCAAATATATATGTATGGAGTGTAATTTGCAACTGAAAAGGAACTTTGTGTTCCCAGAAATCAAGGTGAAGGACGGCTTTAACACACACTGATCTCTCAGAACTGAACAGGTGGAGAGACGTTCGTTCATGTAGCAGAAATGGAACGGTTTTCAGGAGAAACTTTTATCTGTATTCTCAGTTTGTTTCCTACTGCCGGGTTGAATGTACTGCAGTTTTCACTGTAAAACCGAGTTGGAGCTTGTACCTCCCCATATATATGTATGGAGTGTAGTTAGCAACTGAAAAGGAACTTTGTGTTCCCACCAATCTAAATGAAGGACGGCTTTCACACACACATATCTCTCAGAACTGAGCATGTGGAGAGACGTTCGTTCATCTTGCACAAAGGGAACGGGTTGCAGGAGAAACTTTTACTCTGGTTTCTCAGTCTGTTTCCTAGTGCCGATTTGAAGTTCCTGCAGTTTTCACTGTAAAACAGAGTTGGAGCTAGTACCTCCCCATATATATGCATGGAGTGCAGTTTGCAACTGAAAAGGAACTTTGTGTTCCCACCAATCTAAATGAAGGACGGCTTTCACACACACATATCTCTCAGAACTGAGCATGTGGAGAGACGTTCGTTCATCTTGCACAAAGGGAACGGGTTGCAGGAGAAACTTTTACTCTGGTTTCTCAGTCTGTTTCCTAGTGCCGATTTGAAGTTCCTGCAATTTTCACTGTAAAACAGAGTTGGAGCTAGTACCTCCCCATATATATGCATGGAGTGCAGTTTGCAACTTAAAAGGAACTTTGTGTTCCCAACAATCTAATTGAAGGACGGCTTTCACACACACTTATCTCTCAGAACTGAGTATGTGGAGAGACGTTCGTTCATCTAGCACAAAGGGAACGGGTAGCAGGAGAAACTTTTACTCCGGTTTCTCAGTCTGTTTCCTAGTGCCGTGTTGAACTTCCTGCAGTTTTCACTGCAAAACAGATTTGGAGGACTTACCTCCCCATATATATGTATGGATTGCAGTTTACAACTGAAAAGGAACTTTGTGTTCCCAACAATCTAGGTGAAGGACGGCTTTCACTCACACTTATCTCTCAGAACTGAGCATGTGGAGAGACGTTCGTTCATCTAGCACAAAGGGAACGGGTTGCAGGAGAAACTTTTTCTCCGGTTTCTCAGTCTGTTTCCTAGTGCCGTGTTGAATTTCCTGCAGTTTTCACAGCAAAACAGAGTTGGAGGTCTTAGATCCCCATATATATGTATGGATTGTAGTTTGCAACTGAAAAGGACCTTTGTGTTCCCAACAATCTAAGTGAAGGACGGCTTTCACACACACTTATCTCTCAGAAATGAGCATGTGGTGAGACGTTCGTTCATCTAGCACAATGGGAACGGTTTGCAGGAGAAACTTTTACTGTGGTTTCTCAGTATGTTTCCTAGTGCCGGTTTGAAGTTCCTGCAGTTTTCACTGTAAATCCGAGTTGGATCTAGTACCTCCCCATATATATGTATGGAGTGTAGTTTGCAACTGAAAAGGAACTTTGTGTTCCCAGAAATCAAGGTGAAGGACGGCTTTAACACACACTTATCTCTCAGAACTGAGCATGTGGAGAGACATTCGTTCATCTAGCACAAAGGGAACGGGTTGCAGGAGAAACTTTTACTCTGGTTTCTCAGTTTGTTTCCTAGTGCCTGTTAGAAGTTCCTGCAGTTTTCACTGTAATACCGAATTGGAGCTAGTACCACCAGATATATATTTATGGAGTGTAGATTGCAAATGAAAAGGAACTTTGTGTTCCCAACAAGCTAGTTGAACGACGGCTTTCACACACACTTATCTCTCAGAACTGATCATGTGGAGAGACTTTCGTTCATCTAGCCCAAATGGAAAGTTTTGCAGAAGAAACTTTTCTGTGTTTTCTCAGTCTCTTTCTAAGTTCCGGTTTGAAGTTTCTGCAGTTTTCACTTTAAAATAGAGTTGGAGCTAGTACCTCCCCATATATATGTATGGAGTGTTGTTTGCAACTGAAAAGCAACTTTGTGTTCCCAACAATCTAGGAGAAGGACGACTTTCACACACACTTATCTCTCAGAAATGAGCATGTGAAGAGACGTTCGTTCATCTAGCACAACGGGAACGGGTTGCAGATAAACTTTTACTCTGGTTTCTCAGTGTGTTTCCTAGTGCCTATTTGAAGTTCCTGCAGTTTTCAATGTAAAAACGATTTGGAGCTTGTATTTCCCCTATATATGTATGGAGTGTAGTTTGCAACTGAAAAGGAACTTTGTGTTCCCAACAATCAAGGTGAAGGACGGCTTTAACACACATTTACCTCTCAGAACTGAGCATGTGGAGAGACGTACGTTCATCGAGCACAAAGGGAACGGGTAGCAGGAGAAACTTTTTCTCCGGTTTCTCAGTCTGTTTCCTAGTGCCGTGTTGAATTTCCTGCAGTTTTCACAGCAAAACAGAGTTGGAGGTCTTAGATCCCCATATATATTTATGGATTGTAGTTTGCAACTGAAAAGGACCTTTGTGTTCCCAACAATCTAAGTGAAGGACGGCTTTCACACACACTTATCTCTCAGAAATGAGCATGTGGTGAGACGTTCGTTCATCTAGCACAAAGGGAACGGGTTGCAGGAGAAACTTTTACTGTGGTTTCTCACTCTGTTTCCTAGTGCCGGTTTGATGTTCCTGCAGTTTTCACTGTAAATCCGAGTTGGAGCTAGTACCTCCAAATATATATGTATGGAGTGTAATTTGCAACTGAAAAGGAACTTTGTGTTCCCAGAAATCAAGGTGAAGGACGGCTTTAACACACACTGATCTCTCAGAACTGAACAGGTGGAGAGACGTTCGTTCATGTAGCAGAAATGGAACGGTTTTCAGGAGAAACTTTTCTCTATTTTCTCAGTTTGTTTCCTACTGCCGGGTTGAATGTACTGCAGTTTTCACTGTAAAACCGAGTTGGAGCTTGTACCTCCCCATATATATGTATGGAGTGTAGTTTGCAACTGAAAAGGAACTTTGTGTTCCCACCAATCTAAATGAAGGACGGCTTTCACACACACATATCTCTCAGAACTGAGCATGTGGAGAGACGTTCGTTCATCTTGCACAAAGGGAACGGGTTGCAGGAGAAACTTTTACTCTGGTTTCTCAGTCTGTTTCCTAGTGCCGATTTGAAGTTCCTGCAGTTTTCACTGTAAAACAGAGTTGGAGCTAGTACCTCCCCATATATATGCATGGAGTGCAGTTTGCAACTGAAAAGGAACTTTGTGTTCCCAACAATCTAATTGAAGGACGGCTTTCACACACACTTATCTCTCAGAACTGAGTATGTGGAGAGACGTTCGTTCATCTAGCACAAAGGGAACGGGTAGCAGGAGAAACTTTTACTCCGGTTTCTCAGTCTGTTTCCTAGTGCCGTGTTGAATTTCCTGCAGTTTTCACTGCAAAACAGATTTGGAGGACTTACCTCCCCATATATATGTATGGATTGCAGTTTACAACTGAAAAGGAACTTTGTGTTCCCAACAATCTAGGTGAAGGACGGCTTTCACTCACACTTATCTCTCAGAACTGAGCATGTGGAGAGACGTTCGTTCATCTAGCACAAAGGGAACGGGTTGCAGGAGAAACTTTTTCTCCGGTTTCTCAGTCTGTTTCCTAGTGCCGTGTTGAATTTCCTGCAGTTTTCACAGCAAAACAGAGTTGGAGGTCTTAGATCCCCATATATATGTATGGATTGTAGTTTGCAACTGAAAAGGACCTTTGTGTTCCCAACAATCTAAGTGAAGGACGGCTTTCACACACACTTATCTCTCAGAAATGAGCATGTGGTGAGACGTTCGTTCATCTAGCACAATGGGAACGGTTTGCAGGAGAAACTTTTACTGTGGTTTCTCAGTCTGTTTCCTAGTGCCGGTTTGAAGTTCCTGCATTTTTCACTGTAAATCCGAGTTGGAACTAGTACCTCCCCATATATATGTATGGAGTGTAGTTTGCAACTGAAAAGGAACTTTGTGTTCCCAGAAATCAAGGTGAAGGACGGCTTTAACACACACTTATCTCTCAGAACTGAGCATGTGGAGAGACATTCGTTCATCTAGCACAAAGGGAACGGGTTGCAGGAGAAACTTTTACTCTGGTTTCTCAGTTTGTTTCCTAGTGCCTGTTAGAAGTTCCTGCAGTTTTCACTGTAATACCGAATTGGAGCTAGTACCACCAGATATATATTTATGGAGTGTAGATTGCAAATGAAAAGGAACTTTGTGTTCCCAACAAGCTAGTTGAACGACGGCTTTCACACACACTTATCTCTCAGAACTGATCATGTGGAGAGACTTTCGTTCATCTAGCCCAAATGGAAAGTTTTGCAGAAGAAACTTTTCTGTGTTTTCTCAGTCTCTTTCTAAGTTCCGGTTTGAAGTTTCTGCAGTTTTCACTTTAAAATAGAGTTGGAGCTAGTACCTCCCCATATATATGTAGGGAGTGTAGTTTGCAACTGAAAGGAACGTTGTGTTCCCAACAAGCTAGGTGAAGGACAGCATTCACACACTTATATCTCAGTAATGAGCATGTGGAGAGAAGTTCTTTCATCTAGCACAAACAGAAAGGATTGCAGGAGAAACTTTTACTCTGGTTTCTCAGTATGTTTCCTAGTGCTGGTTTGAAATTCCTGCATTTTTCACTGTAAACCCGAGTTGGAGCTAGTATCTCCCCATATATATGTATGGAGTGTAGTTAGACACTGAAAATGATCTTTGTGTTCCCAAAAAGCTAGGTTAAGGACGGCTTTCACACACAATTATTTCTCAGAATAGAGCATGTGGAGAGAGGTTCGTTCATCTAGCACAAAGGGAACGGTTTGCAGGAGAAACTTTTACTATGGTTTCTCAGTCTGTTTCCTAGTGCCGGTTTGAAGTTCCTGCAGTTTTCACTGTAAAACCGAGTTGGAGCTTGTACCTCCACATATATATTTATGGAGTGTAGTTTGCCACTGAAAAGGATCTTTGTGTTCCCAACCAGCTAGGTGAAAGACGGCATTCACACACACTTATCTCTCAGAACTGAGCATGTGGGGAGACGTTCGTTCATCTTGCAGAAAGGGAATTGGTTGCAGGGGAAACTAATTCTCTGGTTTCTACTCTGTTTCCTAGTTCCTGTTTGAAGTTCCTGCAGTTTTCACTGTAAAATGGAGTTGGAGCTAGTACCTCCACATATAAATGTATGGATTGTAGTTTGCAACTGAAAAGGAATTTTGTGTTCCTAACAAACTAGGTGAAGTACGGCTTTCACACTCACTTATCTCTCAGAACAGAGCATGTGGAGAAACGTTCGTTCATCTAGCACAAGAGGAACGGTTTGCAGGAGAATCTTTTACTCTGGTTTCTCTGTATGTTTCCTAGTGTTGGTAAGAATTTCCTGCAGTTTTCATTGTAAAACCGTGTTGGAGCTAGTACCAACCCATATAGATGTATGGATTGTAGATTGCAACTGAAAAGGAAATTTGTGTTCCCAACAATCTAGGTGAAGGACGGCTTTCACACACACTTATCTCTCAGAAATGAGCAGGTGGAGGGACATTCGTTCATCTAGCACAAAGGGACCTGGTTGCAGGAGAAACTTTTACTCTGGTTTCTCAGTTTGTTTCCTAGTGCCGATTTTAAGTTCCTGCAGTTTTCACTGTAAAGCCGATTTGGAGTTTGTACCCCTCATATATATGTATGGAGTGTAGTTTGCAACTGAAAATATATTTTGTTTTCCATACAAACTATGTGAAGGACGGCTTTCACACACACTTATCCCTCAGAACAGAGCATTTGGAGAGATGTTCGTTCATCTAGCACAAAGGGACCTGGTTGCATGAGAATCTTTTACTGTGGTTTCTCAGTTTGTTTCCTAGTGCTGTTAGAAGTTCCGGCAGTTTTCAGTGTAAAACCGAATTTTAGCTAGTACCACCAGATATATATTTATGGGGTGTAGATTGCAAATGAAAAGGAACATTGTGTTCCCAACAAGTTAGTTGAACAACGGCTTTCACACACAGTTATCTCTCAGAACTGAGCATGTGCAGAGACGTTCGTTCATCTAGCACAAAAGGAAAGGGTTGCAGAAGAAACTTTTACTGTGTTTTCTCAGTCTGTTTCTAAGTACCGGTTTGAAGTTCCTGCAGTTTTCACTTTAAAACCGAGTTGGAGCTAGTACCTAACAATATAAATGTATGGAGTGTAGTTTGCAACTGAAAAGGAACTTAGTGTTTCAAATAAGCTAGGTGAAAGACAGCTTTCAAACACAATTATCTCTCAGAAATCAGCATGTGGAGAGATGTTCTTTCATACAGCACAAAGGGAAAAGTATGAAGGAGAAACTTTTACTCTGGTTTCTCAGTCTGTTTCCTAGTGCCGGTATGGATTTCCTGCTGTTTTCACTGTAAAACCGAGTTGGAGCTAGTACCTCCCCATAAAAATATATGGACTGATGTTTGCAACTGAAAAGGAACTTTGTGTTCCCAACAAGCTGGGTGAAGGACGGCTTTCACACACACTTATCTCTCTGAACTGAGCGTGTGGAGAGTCGTTCGTTCATCTAGCACAAAAGGAACGGATTGCAGGAGAATTTTTACTCTGGATTCTCAGTCTGATTCCTAGTGCCTGTTTGAAGTTCCTGCACTTTTCACTGTAAAACAGAGTTGGAGCTAGTACCTCCCCATATATATTTATGGAGTGTAGTTTGCAAATGAAAAGTAATTTTGGGTTCCCAACTAGCTAGGTGAAGAACGGCTCTCACACACAATTATCGCTGAGAACTGAGCATGTGGAGAGACGATCGTTCATCTAGCACAAAAGAACGGTTTGCAGGGGAATATTTACTCTGGTTTCCCAGGCTGTTTCCTAGTTCCGGTTACAAGTTCCTGCAGTTTTCACTGTAAAACCGAGTTGGAGCTAGTACCAAGCCATATATATGTATGGAGTGTCGATTGCAACTGAAAAGGAACTTTGTGTTCCCAACAATCTAGGTGAAGGACGGCTTTCACACACACTTATCTCTCAGAAATGAGCATGTGGAGAGACGTTCTTTCATCTAGCACAAATGGAACTGGTTGCAGGAGAAACTTTTACTCTGGTTTCTCAGTTTGTTTCCTAGTGCCGATTTGAAGTTCCTGCAGTTTTCACTGTAAAACCGATTTGGAGCTAGTACCTCCCCATATATATGTATGGAGTGCAGTTTGCAACAGAAAATGAATTTTGTGTTCCATACAAACTATGTGAAGGACGGCTTTCACACACACTTATCTCTCAGAATAGTGCATGTGGAGAGATGTTTGTTCATCTACCACAAATGGAAAGGGTTGCAGGAGAAAATTTTACCCTGGTTTCTCAGTTTGTTTCCTAGTGCCTGTTAGAAGTTCCTGCAGTTTTCACTGTAAAACCGAATTTTAGCTAGTACCACCAGATATATATTTATGGCGTGTAGATTGCAAATGAAAAGGAACTTTGTTTTCCCAACAAACTAGTTGAACAACGGCTTTCACACACACTTATCTCTCAGAACTGAGCATGTGGAGAGACGTTCGTTCATCTAGCACAAAGGGAAAGGGTTGCAGAAGAAACTTTTACTGTGTTTTCTCAGTCTGTTTCCTAGTGCCGGTTTGGATTTCCTGCTGTTTTCACTGTAAAATCGAGTTGGAGCTAGTACCTACCAATATAAATATATGGAGTTTAGTTTGCAACTGAAAAGGAACTTAGTGTTCCCAATAAGCTATGTGAAAGACAGCTTTCACACACAGTTATCTCTCAGAAATCAGCATGTGGAGAGAAGTTCTTTCATCCAGCACAAATGGAACGGTATGCAGGAGAAACTTTTACTCTGGTTTCTCAGTCTGTTTCCTAGTGCCGGTTTGGATTTCCTGCTGTTTTCACTGTAAAACCGAGTTGGAGCTAGTACCTCCCCATATAAATGTATGGACTGTTGTTTGCAACTGAAAAGGAATTTGTGTTCCCAACAAGCTGGGTGAAGAACGGCTTTCACACACACTTTTCTCTCTGAACTGAGCGTGTGGAGAGACGTTCGTTCATCTAGCACAAAAGGAACTTTTTGCAGGAGAATTTTTACTCTGGATTCTCAGTCTGTTTCCTAGTGCCTGTTTGAAGTTCCTGCACTTTTCACTGTAAAAATGAGTTGGAGCTATTACCTCCCCATATATATATATGGAGTGTAGTTTGCAAATGAAAAGTAATTTTGGGTTCCCAACAAGCTTGGTGAAGGACGGCTTTCACACACAATTATCGCTCAGAACTGAGCATGGGGAGAGACGTTCGTTCATCTAGCACAAAAGAACTGTTTGCAGGGGAATCTTTTACACTGATTTCCCAGTCTGTTTCCTAGTGCCGGTTTGAAATTCATGCTTTTTTCACTTTAAAACAGAGTTGGAGGTAGTACCTACACATATATATGTATGGAATTTAGTTTGAACTGAGAAGGAATTTTGTGTTCCCAACAAGCTAGATGAAGGACGGCTTTCACACACACTTATCTCTCAGAACTGAGCATGTGTAGAGACATTTGTTCATCTTGCAGAAAGGGAACTGGTTGCAGGAGAAACTATTTCTCTGGATTCTAGTCTGTTTCCTAGTGCCTGTTTGAAGTTCCTGCAGTTTTCACTGTAAAATGGATTTGGAGCTAGTACCTCCCCATATATATGTATGGATTGTAGTTTGCAACTGAAAAGGAACTTTGTGTTCCTAACAAACTAGGTGAAAGACGGCTTTCACACACACTTATCTCTCAGAACAGAGCATGTGGAGAGACGTTCGTTCATTTAGCACAAGAGGAACGGTTTGCAGGATGATCTTTTACTCTGGTTTCTCTGTATGTTTCCTAGTGCCGGTTAGAAGTTCCTGCAATTTTCACTGTAATACCGAGTTGAAGCTAGTACCAACCCATATATATATATGGAGTGTAGATTGCAACTGAAAAGGAACTTTGTGTTCCCAACAATCTAGGTTAAGCACGACTTTCACACACACTTATTTCTCAGAAATGAGCATGTGGATTGACATTCGTTCATCTAGCACAAAGGGACCTGGTTAAAGGAAAGCTTTTACTCTGGTTTCTCAGTTTGTTTCCTAGTGCCTGTTAGAAGTTCCTGCAGTTTCACCGTAAAACCGAATTTTAGCTAGTACCACCAGGTATATATTTATGGAGTGTTGATTGCAAATGAAAAGGAACTTTGTTTTCCCAACAAGCTAGTTGAACAACGGCTTTCACACACACTTATCTCTCAGAACAGAGCATGCGGAGAGACGTTCGTTCATCTAGCACAAGAGGAAATGTTTGCAGGAGAAACTTTTACTCTGGTTTCTCTGTGTGTTTCCTAGTGCCGGTTTGAAGTTCCTGCATTTTTCACTTTGAAACAGATTTGGAGCAGGTACTTCCACATATATATGTATGGAGTGCAGTTTGCAACTGAAAATGAACTTTGTGTTCCCAACAATCTAAGTGAAGGACGGCTTTCACACACACTTATCTCTCAGAACTGATCATGTGGAGAGACGTTCGTTCATCTAGCACAAAGGGAACGGTTTGCAGGAGAAATTTTACTCCAGTTTCTCAGTCTTTTTCCTAGTGCCGTGTTGAAGTTCCTGCAGTTTTCACTTTAAAACAGATTTGGATGTCTTACCTCCCCATATATATGTACGGATTGTAGTTTGCAACTGAAATGGAAGTTTGTGTTCCCAACAATCTAAGTGAAGGACGGAATTCACACACACTTATCTCTCAGAAATGAGCATGTGGAGAGACGTTCGTTCATCTAGCACAAAGGGAAAGGTTTGCAGAAGAAACTTTTCTGTGTTTTCTCAGTCTCTTTCTAAGTGCCGGTTTGAAGTTCCTGCAGTTTTCACTTTAAAACAGAGTTGGAGCTAGTACCTCGCCATATATATGTATGGAGTGTAGTTTGCAACTGAAAGGAACGTTGTGTTCCCAACAAGCTAGGTGAAGGACAGCTTTCACACAAACTTATGTCTCAGTAATGAGCATGTGGAGAGAAGTTCTTTCATCTAGCACAAACTGAAAGGATTGCAGGAGATACTTTTACTCTGGTTTCTCAGTATGTTTCCTAGTGCTGGTTTGAATTTCCTGCATTTTTCACTGTAAACCGAGTTGGAGCTAGTACCTCCCCATATATATGTATGGAGTGTAGTTAGACACTGAAAAAGAACTTTGTGTTCCCAAAAAGCTAGGTTAAGGACGGCTTTCACACACAATTATTTCTCAGAATAGAGCATGTGGAGAGAGGTTCGTTCATCTAGCACAAAGGGAACGGTTTGCAGGAGAAACTTTTACTATGTTTTCTCTGTCTGTTTCCTAGTGCTGGTTTGAAGTTCCTGCAGTTATCACTGTAAAACCGAGTTGGAGCTTGTACCACCACATATATATGTATGGAGTGTAGTTTGCCACTGAAAAGGTTCTTTGTGTTCCCAACCAGCTAGGTGAAAGACGGCATTCACACACACTTATCTCTCAGAACTGAGCATGTGGAGAGGCGTTCGTTCAACTTGCAGAAAGGGAACTGGTTGCAGGAGAAGCTATTTCTCTGGTTTCTAGTCTGTTTCCTAGTGCCTGTTTGAAGTTCCTGCAGTTTTCACTGTAAAATGGATTTGGAGTTAGTACCTCCCCATATAAATGTATGGATTGTAGTTTGCAACTAAAAAGGAATTTTGTGTTCCTAACAAACTAGGTGAAGAACGGCTTTCACACACACTTATCTCTCAGAACAGAGCATGTGGAGAGACGTTCGTTCATCTAGCACAAGAGGAAATGTTTGCAGGAGAAACTTTTACTCTGGTTTCTCAGTCTGTTTCCTAGTGCCGAGTTGAAGTTCCTGCAGTTTTCACTGTAAAACCGAGTTGGAGCTAGAACTTCCCCATATATATGTATGGAGTGTAGTTTGCAACTGAAAAGGAACTTTGTGTTCCCAACAATCTAGGTGAAGGACGGCTTTTACACACACATATCACTCAGAACTGAGCATGTGGAGAGACGTTCGTTCATTTAGCACAAGAGGAACGGTTTGCAGGATGATCTTTTACTCTGGTTTCTCTGTATGTTTCCTAGTGCCGGTTAGAAGTTCCTGCAATTTTCACTGTAATACCGAGTTGAAGCTAGTACCAACCCATATATATATATGGAGTGTAGATTGCAACTGAAAAGGAACTTTGTGTTCCCAACAATCTAGGTTAAGCACGGCTTTCACACACACTTATTTCTCAGAAATGAGCATGTGGAGAGAAGTTCTTTCATCCAGCACAAAGGGAACGTTATGCAGGGAAACTTTTACTCTGGTTTCTCAGTCTGTTTCCTAGTGCCTGTTAGAAGTTCCTGCAGTTTCACTGTAAAACCGAATTTTAGCTAGTACCACCAGGTATATATTTATGGAGTGTTGATTGCAAATGAAAAGGAACTTTGTTTTCCCAACAAGCTAGTTGAACAACGGCTTTCACACACACATATCTCTCAGAACTGAGCATGTGGAGAGTCGTTCGTTCATCTAGCACAAAGGGAAAGGGTTGCAGAAGAAACTTTTACTGTGTTTTCTCAGTCTGTTTCTAAGTGCCGGTTTGAAGTTCCTGCAGTTTTCACTTTAAAACCGAGTTGGATCTAGTACCTACCAATATAAATGTATGGAGTGTAGTTTGCAACTGAAAAGGATCTTAGTGTTCCCAATAAGCTAGGTGAAAGACAGCTTTCACACACACTTATCTCTCAGAAATCAGCATGTGGAGAGAAGTTCTTTCATCCAGCACAAAGGGAACGTTATGCAGGGAAACTTTTACTCTGGTTTCTCAGTCTGTTTCCTAGGGCCGGTTTGGATTTCCTGCTGTTTTCACTGTAAAACCGAGTTGGAGCTAGTACTTCCCCATATAAATGTATGGACTGTTGTTTGCAACTGAAAAGGAACTTTGTGTTCCCAACAAGCTGGGTGAAGGACGGCTTTCACACACAAATATCTCTCTGAACTGAGCGTGTGGAGAGACTTTCGTTCATCTAGCACAAAAAGAACGGGTTGCAGGAGAATATTTACTCTGGATTCTCAGTCTGTTTCCTAGTGCCGGTTTGAAGTTCCTGCACTTTTCACTGTAAAAACGAGTTGGAGCTATTACCTCCCCATATATATGTATGGAGTGTAGTTTGCAAATGAAAAGTAATTTTGGGTTCCCAACAAGCTAGGTGAAGGACGGCTTTCACACACAATTATCGCTCAGAAATGAGCATGTGGAGAGACGTTCGTTCATCTAGCACAAAAGAACTGTTTGCAAGGGAATCTTTTACTCTGGTTTCCCAGTCTGTTTCCTAGTGCCGGTTTGAAATTCATGCTTTTTTCACTTTAAAACAGAGTTGGATCTAGTACCTACCCATATATATGTATGGAGTTTAATTTGCAACTGAGAAGGAACTTTGTGTTCCCAACAAGTTAGATGAAGGACGGCTTTCACACACACTTATCTCTCAGAATTGAGCATGTGGAGAGAAAATCGTTCATCTTGCAGAAAGGGAAATGGTTGTAGGAGAAACTATTTCTCTGGTTTCTAGTCTGTTTCCTAGTGCCTGTTTGAAGTTCCTGCAGTTTTCACTGTAAAACCGATTTGGAGCTAGTACCTCCCCATATATTTGTATGGAGTGTAGTTTGCAACTGAAAATGAATTTTGTGTTCCAAATAAGCTACGTGAAAGACGGCTTTCACACACACTTATCTCTCAGAAATCAGCATGTGGAGAGATGTTCGTTCATCTAGCACAAATGGAAAGGGTTGCCGGAGAAAATTTTACTCTGATTTCTCAGTTTGTTTCCTAGTGCCTGTTAGAAGTTCCTGCAGTTTTCACTGTAAAACCGAATTTTTGCTAGTACCACCAGATATATATTTATGGTGTGTAGATTGCAAATGAAAAAGAACTTTGTTTTCCCAACAAGCTAGTTGAACAATGGCTTTCACACACACTTATCTCTCAGAACTGAGCATGTGGAGAGACGTTCGTTCATCTAGCACAAAGGGAAAGGGTTGCAGAAGAAACTTTTACTGTGTTTTCTCAGTCTGTTTCTAAGTGCCGGTTTGAAGTTCCTGCAGTTTTCACTTTAAAACCGAGTTGGAGCTAGTACCTACCAATATAAATGTATGGAGTGTAGTTTGCAACTGAAAAGGAACTTAGTATTCCCAATAAGCTAAGTGAAAGACAGCTTTCACACACACTTATCTCTCAGAAATCAGCATGTGGAGAGAAGTTCTTTCATCCAGCACAAAGGGAACGGTATGCAGGAGAAACTTTTACTCTGGTTTCTCAGTCTGTTTCCTAGTGCCGATTTGGATTTCCTGCTGTTTTCACTGTAAAATTGAGTTGGAGCTAGTACCACCCCATATAATTGTATGGACTGTTGTTTGCAACTGAAAAGGAACTTTTTGTTCCCAACATGCTGGGTGAAGTAAGGCTTTCACACACACTTATCTCACTGAACTGAGCGTGTGGAGAGACGTTCGTTCATCTAGCACAAAAGGAACGGGTTGCAGGAGAAATTTTACTCTGGATTCTCAGTCTGTTTCCTAGTGCCTGTTTGAAGTTCTTGCACTTTTCACTGTAAAAACGAGTTGGAGCTATTACCTCCCCATATATATGTATGGAGTGTAGTTTGCAAATGAAAAGTAATTTTGGGTTATCAACAAGCTAGTTGAAGGACGGCTTTCACACACAATTATCGATCTGAACTGAGCATGTGGAGAGACGTTCGTTCATCTAGCACAAGAGGAAAGGTTTGCAGGAGGATCTTTTACTCTGGTTTCTCTGTATGTTTCCTAGTGCCGGTTAGAAGTTCCTGCAATTTTCACTCTAAAACCGAGTTGGAGCTTGTACCAACCCATATATATTTATGGAGTGTAGATTGCAACTGAAAAGGAAGTTAGTGTTCCCAACAATCTAGGTGAAGGACGGCTTTCACACACACTTTTCTCTCAGAAATGAGCATGTGGAGAGACGTTCGTTCATCTTGCAGAAAAGGAACTGTTTGCAGGGAAACTATTTCTCTGTTTTCTAGTCTGTTTCCTAGTGCCTGTATGAAGTTCCTGCAGTTTTCACTGTAAAATGGAGTTGGAGGTAGTACCTCCCCATATAAATGTATGGATTGTAGTTTGCAACTAAAAATGAATTTTGTGTTCCTAACAAACTAGGTGAAGAACGGCTTTCACACACACTTTTCTCTCAGAACAGAGCATGTGGAGAGACGTTCGTTCATCTAGCACAAGAGGAACGGTTTGCAAGAGAATCTTTTACTCTGGTTTCTCTGTATGTTTCCTAGTGCCGGTTAGAAGTTCCTGCAGTTTTCACTGTAAAACAGATTTTGAGCTAGTACATCCCCATATATATGTATGGACTGTAGTTTGCAAATGAAAAGTAATTTTGTGTTCCCAACAATCTTGGTGAATGACGGCTTTCACACATAAATATCGCTCAGAACAGAGCATATGGAGAGACGTTCGTTCATCTTGCAAAAAGGGAACTGGTTGCAGGAGAAACTATTTCTCTGTTTTCTAGTCTGTTTCCTAGTGCCTGTATGAAGTTCCTGCAGTTTTCACTGTAAAATGGAGTTGGAGCTAGTACCTCCCCATATAAATATATGGATTGTATTTTGCAACTAAAAAGGAATTTTGTGTTTCTAACAAACTAGGTGAAGAATGGCTTTCACACACACTTATCTCTCAGAACAGAGCAAGTGGAGAGACGTTCGTTCATCTAGCACAATGGGAACTTGTTTAGGAGAAACTTTTACTCTGGTTTCTCTGTGTGTTTCCTAGTGCCGGTTTGAAGTTCCTGCATTTTTCACTTTGAAACAGATTTGGAGCAGGTACTTCCACATATATATGTATGGAGTGCAGTTTGCAACTGAAAAGGAACTTTGTGTTCCCAACAATCTAAGTGAAGGACGGCTTTCACACACACTTATCTCTCAGAACTGATCATGTGGAGAGACGTTCGTTCATCTAGCACAAAGGGAACGGTTTGCAGGAGAAATTTTACTCCAGTTTCTCAGTCTTTTTCCTAGTGCCGTGTTGAAGTTCCTGCAGTTTTCACTTTAAAACAGATTTGGATGTCTTACCTCCCCATATATATGTACGGATTGTAGTTTGCAACTGAAATGGAAGTTTGTGTTCCCAACAATCTAGGTGAAGGACGGAATTCACACACACTTATCTCTCAGAAATGAGCATGTGGAGAGACGTTCGTTCATCTAGCACAAAGGGAAAGGTTTGCAGAAGAAACTTTTCTGTGTTTTCTCAGTCTCTTTCTAAGTGCCGGTTTGAAGTTCCTGCAGTTTTCACTTTAAAACAGAGTTGGAGCTAGTACCTCGCCATATATATGTATGGAGTGTAGTTTGCAACTGAAAGGAACGTTGTGTTCCCAACAAGCTAGGTGAAGGACAGCTTTCACACAAACTTATGTCCCAGTAATGAGCATGTGGTGATAAGTTCTTTCATCTAGCACAAACTGAAAGGATTGCAGGAGATACTTTTACTCTGGTTTCTCAGTATGTTTCCTAGTGCTGGTTTGAATTTCCTGCATTTTTCACTGTAAACCGAGTTGGAGCTAGTACCTCCCCATATATATGTAAGGAGTGTAGTTAGACACTGAAAAAGAACTTTGTGTTCCCAAAAAGCTAGGTTAAGGACGGCTTTCACACACAATTATTTCTCAGAATAGAGCATGTGGAGAGAGGTTCGTTCATCTAGCACAAAGGGAACGGTTTGCAGGAGAAACTTTTACTATGTTTTCTCTGTCTGTTTCCTAGTGATGGTTTGAAGTTCCTGCAGTTATCACTGTAAAACCGAGTTGGAGCTTGTACCTCCACATATATATGTATGGAGTGTAGTTTGCCACTGAAAAGGTTCTTTGTGTTCCCAACCAGCTAGGTGAAAGACGGCATTCACACACACTTATCTCTCAGAACTGAGCATGTGGAGAGGCGTTCGTTCAACTTGCAGAAAGGGAACTGGTTGCAGGAGAAGCTATTTCTCTGGTTTCTAGTCTGTTTCCTAGTGCCTGTTTGAAGTTCCTGCAGTTTTCACTGTAAAATGGATTTGGAGTTAGTACCTCCCCATATAAATGTATGGATTGTAGTTTGCAACTAAAAAGGAATTTTGTGTTCCTAACAAACTAGGTGAAGAACGGCTTTCACACACACTTATCTCTCAGAACAGAGCATGCGGAGAGACGTTCGTTCATCTATCACAAGAGGAAATGTTTGCAGGAGAAACTTTTACTCTGGTTTCTCTGTGTGTTTCCTAGTGCCGGTTTGAAGTTCCTGCATTTTTCACTTTGAAACAGATTTGGAGCAGGTACTTCCACATATATATGTATGGAGTGCAGTTTGCAACTGAAAATGAACTTTGTGTTCCCAACAATCTAAGTGAAGGACGGCTTTCACACACACTTATCTCTCAGAACTGATCATGTGGAGAGACGTTCGTTCATCTAGCACAAAGGGAACGGTTTGCAGGAGAAATTTTACTCCAGTTTCTCAGTCTTTTTCCTAGTGCCGTGTTGAAGTTCCTGCAGTTTTCACTTTAAAACAGATTTGGATGTCTTACCTCCCCATATATATGTACGGATTGTAGTTTGCAACTGAAATGGAAGTTTGTGTTCCCAACAATCTAAGTGAAGGACGGAATTCACACACACTTATCTCTCAGAAATGAGCATGTGGAGAGACGTTCGTTCATCTAGCACAAAGGGAAAGGTTTGCAGAAGAAACTTTTCTGTGTTTTCTCAGTCTCTTTCTAAGTGCCGGTTTGAAGTTCCTGCAGTTTTCACTTTAAAACAGAGTTGGAGCTAGTACCTCGCCATATATATGTATGGAGTGTAGTTTGCAACTGAAAGGAACGTTGTGTTCCCAACAAGCTAGGTGAAGGACAGCTTTCACACAAACTTATGTCTCAGTAATGAGCATGTGGAGAGAAGTTCTTTCATCTAGCACAAACTGAAAGGATTGCAGGAGATACTTTTACTCTGGTTTCTCAGTATGTTTCCTAGTGCTGGTTTGAATTTCCTGCATTTTTCACTGTAAACCGAGTTGGAGCTAGTACCTCCCCATATATATGTATGGAGTGTAGTTAGACACTGAAAAAGAACTTTGTGTTCCCAAAAAGCTAGGTTAAGGACGGCTTTCACACACAATTATTTCTCAGAATAGAGCATGTGGAGAGAGGTTCGTTCATCTAGCACAAAGGGAACGGTTTGCAGGAGAAACTTTTACTATGTTTTCTCTGTCTGTTTCCTAGTGCTGGTTTGAAGTTCCTGCAGTTATCACTGTAAAACCGAGTTGGAGCTTGTACCACCACATATATATGTATGGAGTGTAGTTTGCCACTGAAAAGGTTCTTTGTGTTCCCAACCAGCTAGGTGAAAGACGGCATTCACACACACTTATCTCTCAGAACTGAGCATGTGGAGAGGCGTTCGTTCAACTTGCAGAAAGGGAACTGGTTGCAGGAGAAGCTATTTCTCTGGTTTCTAGTCTGTTTCCTAGTGCCTGTTTGAAGTTCCTGCAGTTTTCACTGTAAAATGGATTTGGAGTTAGTACCTCCCCATATAAATGTATGGATTGTAGTTTGCAACTAAAAAGGAATTTTGTGTTCCTAACAAACTAGGTGAAGAACGGCTTTAACACACATTTACCTCTCAGAACTGAGCATGTGGAGAAACGTACGTTCATCGAGCACAAAGGGAACGGGTAGCAGGAGAAACTTTTTCTCCGGTTTCTCAGTCTGTTTCCTAGTGCCGTGTTGAATTTCCTGCAGTTTTCACAGCAAAACAGAGTTGGAGGTCTTAGATCCCCATATATATGTATGGATTGTAGTTTGCAACTGAAAAGGACCTTTGTGTTCCCAACAATCTAAGTGAAGGGCGGTTTCACACACACTTATCTCTCAGAAATGAGCATGTGGTGAGACGTTCGTTCATCTAGCACAAAGGGAACGGGTTGCAGGAGAAACTTTTACTGTGGTTTCTCACTCTGTTTCCTAGTGCCGGTTTGAAGTTCCTGCAGTTTTCACTGTAAATCCGAGTTGGAGCTAGTACCTCCCCATATATATGTATGGAGTGTAATTTGCAACTGAAAAGGAACTTTGTGTTAACAGAAATCAAGGTGAAGGACGGCTTTAACACACACTGATCTCTCAGAACTGAACAGGTGGAGAGACGTTCGTTCATGTAGCAGAAATAGAACGGTTTTCAGGAGAAACTTTTCTCTATTTTCTCAGTTTGTTTCCTACTGCCGGGTTGAATGTACTGCAGTTTTCACTGTAAAACCGAGTTGGAGCTTGTACCTTCCCATATATATGTATGGAGTGTAGTTTGCAACTGAAAAGGAACTTTGTGTTCCCACCAATCTAAATGAAGGACGGCTTTCACACACACATATCTCTCAGAACTGATCATGTGGAGAGACGTTCGTTCATCTAGCACAAAGGGAACGGGTTGCAGGAGAAACTTTTACTCTGGTTTCTCAGTCTGTTTCCTAGTGCCGATTTGAAGTTCCTGCAGTTTTCACTGTAAAACAGAGTTGGAGCTAGTACCTCCCCATATATATGCATGGAGTGCAGTTTGCAACTGAAAAGGAACTTTGTGTTCCCAACAATCTAATTGAAGGACGGCTTTCACACACACTTATCTCTCAGAACTGAGCATGTGGAGAGACGTTCGTTCATCTAGCACAAAGGGAACGGGTAGCAGGAGAAACTTTTACTCCGGTTTCTCAGTCTGTTTCCTAGTGCCGTGTTGAATTTCCTGCAGTTTTCACTGCAAAACAGATTTGGAGGACTTACCTCCCCATATATATGTATGGATTGCAGTTTACAACTGAAAAGGAACTTTGTGTTCCCAACAATCTAGGTGAAGGACGGCTTTCACTCACACTTATCTCTCAGAACTGAGCATGTGGAGAGACGTTCGTTCATCTAGCACAAAGGGAACGGGTTGCAGGAGAAACTTTTTCTCCAGTTTCTCAGTCTTTTTCCTAGTGCCGTGTTGAATTTCCTGCAGTTTTCACAGCAAAACAGAGTTGGAGGTCTTAGATCCCCATATATATGTATGGATTGTAGTTTGCAACTGAAAAGGACCTTTGTGTTCCCAACAATCTAAGTGAAGGACGGCTTTCACACACACTTATCTCTCAGAAATGAGCATGTGGTGAGACGTTCGTTCATCTAGCACAATGGGAACGGTTTGCAGGAGAAACTTTTACTGTGGTTTCTCAGTCTGTTTCCTAGTGCCGGTTTGAAGTTCCTGCAGTTTTCACTGTAAATCCGAGTTGGAGCTAGTACCTCCCCATATATATGTATGGAGTGTAATTTGCAACTGAAAAGGAACTTTGTGTTCCCAGAAATCAAGGTGAAGGACGGCTTTAACACACACTTATCTCTCAGAACTGAGCATGTGGAGAGACATTCGTTCATCTAGCACAAAGGGAACGGGTTGCAGGAGAAACTTTTACTCTGGTTTCTCAGTTTGTTTCCTAGTGCCTGTTAGAAGTTCCTGCAGTTTTCACTGTAATACCGAATTGGAGCTAGTACCACCAGATATATATTTATGGAGTGTAGATTGCAAATGAAAAGGAACTTTGTGTTCCCAACAAGCTAGTTGAACGACGGCTTTCACACACACTTATCTCTCAGAACTGATCATGTGGAGAGACTTTCGTTCATCTAGCC
Organism: Camelus bactrianus; assembly: GCF_048773025.1. Taxonomy (NCBI): domain Eukaryota; kingdom Metazoa; phylum Chordata; class Mammalia; order Artiodactyla; family Camelidae; genus Camelus; species Camelus bactrianus. Next base: position 2,278,783 of record NC_133549.1, on the reverse strand, counting down.
CAAATGGAAAGTTTTGCAGAAGAAACTTTTCTGTGTTTTCTCAGTCTCTTTCTAAGTTCCGGTTTGAAGTTCCTGCAGTTTTCACTTTAAAATAGAGTTGGAGCTAGTACCTCCCCATATATATGTAGGGAGTGTAGTTTGCAACTGAAAGGAACGTTGTGTTCCCAACAAGCTAGGTGAAGGACAGCATTCACACACTTATATCTCAGTAATGAGAATGTGGAGAGAAGTTCTTTCATCTATCACAAACAGAAAGGATTGCAGGAGAAACTTTTACTCTGGTTTCTCAGTATGTTTCCTAGTGCTGGTTTGAAATTCCTGCATTTTTCACTGTAAACCCGAGATGGAGCTAGTATCTCCCCATATATATGTATGGAGTGTAGATAGACACTGAAAAGGATCTTTGTGTTCCCAAAAATCTAGGTTAAGGACGGCTTTCACACACAATTATTTCTCAGAATAGAGCATGTGGATAGAGGTTCGTTCATCTAGCACAAAGGGAACGGTTTGCAGGAGAAACTTTTACTATGGTTTCTCAGTCTGTTTCCTAGTGCCGGTTTGAAGTTCCTGCAGTTTTCACTGTAAAACCGAGTTGGAGCTTGTACCTCCACATATATATGTATGGAGTGTAGTTTGCCACTGAAAAGGATCTTTGTGTTCCCAACCAGCTAGGTGAAATACGGCATTCACACACACTTATCTCTCAGAAATGAGCATGTGGGGAGACGTTCGTTCATCTTGCAGAAAGGGAATTGGTTGCAGGGGAAACTAATTCTCTGGTTTCTACTCTGTTTCCTAGTTCCTGTTTGAAGTTCCTGCAGTTTTCACTGTAAAATGGAGTTGGAGCTAGTACCTCCACATATAAATGTATGGATTGTAGTTTGCAACTGAAAAGGAATTTTGTGTTCCTAACAAACTAGGTGAAGGACGGCTTTCACACACACTTATCTCTCAGAACAGAGCATGTGGAGAAACGTTCGTTCATCTAGCACAAGAGGAACGGTTTGCAGGAGAATCTTTTACTCTGGTTTCTCTGTATGTTTCCTAGTGTTGGTAAGAATTTCCTGCATTTTTCACTGTAAAACCGAGTTGGAGCTAGTACCAACCCATATATATGTATGGATTGTAGATTGCAACTGAAAAGGAAATTTGTGTTCCCAACAATCTAGGTGAAGGACGGCTTTCACACACACTTATCTCTCAGAAATGAGCAGGTGGAGAGACATTCGTTCATCTAGCACAAAGGGACCTGGTTGCAGGAGAAACTTTTACTCTGGTTTCTCAGTTTGTTTCCTAGTGCCGATTTTAAGTTCCTGCAGTTTTCACTGTAAAGCCGATTTTGAGTTTGTACCCCTCATATATATGTATGGAGTGTAGTTTGCAACTGAAAATGTATTTTGTTTTCCATACAAACTATGTGAAGGACGGCTTTCACACACACTTATCCCTCAGAACAGAGCATTTGGAGAGACGTTCGTTCATCTAGCACAAAGGGTCCTGGTTGCAGGAGAATCTTTTACTGTGGTTTCTCAGTTTGTTTCCTAGTGCTGTTAGAAGTTCCGGCAGTTTTCACTGTAAAACCGAATTTTAGCTAGTACCACCAGATATATATTTATGGAGTGTAGATTGCAAATGAAAAGGAACATTGTGTTCCCAACAAGTTAGTTGAACAACGGCTTTCACACACAGTTATCTCTCAGAACTGAGCATGTGGAGAGACGTTCGTTCATCTAGCACAAAAGGAAAGGGTTGGAGAAGAAACTTTTACTGTGTTTTCTCAGTCTGTTTCTAAGTACCGGTTTGAAGTTCCTGCAGTTTTCACTTTAAAACCGAGTTGGAGCTAGTACCTACCAATATAAATGTATGGAGTGTAGTTTGCAACTGAAAAGGAACTTAGTGTTTCCAATAAGCTAGGTGAAAGACAGCTTTCAAACACAATTATCTCTCAGAAATCAGCATGTGGAGAGAAGTTCTTTCATACAGCACGAAGGGAAAAGTATGAAGGAGAAACTTTTACTCTGGTTTCTCAGTCTGTTTCCTAGTGCCGGTATGGATTTCCTGCTGTTTTCACTGTAAAACCGAGTTGGAGCTAGTACCTCCCCATAAAAATATATGGACTGATGTTTGCAACTGAAAAGGAACTTTGTGTTCCCAACAAGCTGGGTGAAGGACGGCTTTCACACACACTTATCTCTCTGAACTGAGCGTGTGGAGAGTCGTTCGTTCATCTAGCACAAAAGGAACGGGTTGCAGGAGAATTTTTACTCTGGATTCTCAGTCTGATTCCTAGTGCCTGTTTGAAGTTCCTGCACTTTTCACTGTAAAACAGAGTTGGAGCTAGTACCTCCCCATATATATTTATGGAGTGTAGTTTGCAAATGAAAAGTAATTTTGGGTTCCCAACTAGCTAGGTGAAGAACGGCTCTCACACACAATTATCGCTGAGAACTGAGCATGTGGAGAGACGATCGTTCATCTAGCACAAAAGAACGGTTTGCAGGGGAATATTGACTCTGGTTTCCCAGGCTGTTTCCTAGTTCCGGTTACAAGTTCCTGCAGTTTTCACTGTAAAACCGAGTTGGAGCTAGTACCAAGCCATATATATGTATGGAGTGTCGATTGCAACTGAAAAGGAACTTTGTGTTCCCAACAATCTAGGTGAAGGACGGCTTTCACACACACTTATCTCTCAGAAATGAGCATGTGGAGAGACGTTCTTTCATCTAGCACAAATGGAACTGGTTGCAGGAGAAACTTTTACTCTGGTTTCTCAGTTTGTTTCCTAGTGCCGATTTGAAGTTCCTGCAGTTTTCACTGTAAAACCGATTTGGAGCTAGTACCTCCCCATATATATGTATGGAGTGCAGTTTGCAACAGAAAATGAATTTTGTGTTCCATACAAACTATGTGAAGGACGGCTTTCACACAAACTTATCTCTCAGAATAGTGCATGTGGAGAGATGTTTGTTCAACTACCACAAATGGAAAGGGTTGCAGGAGAAAATTTTACCCTGGTTTCTCAGTTTGTTTCCTAGTGCCTGTTAGAAGTTCCTGCAGTTTTCACTGTAAAACCGAATTTTAGCTAGTACCACCAGATATATATTTATGGCGTGTAGATTGCAAATGAAAAGGAACTTTGTTTTCCCAACAAACTAGTTGAACAACGGCTTTCACACACACTTATCTCTCAGAACTGAGCATGTGGAGAGACGTTCGTTCATCTAGCACAAAGGGAAAGGGTTGCAGAAGAAACTTTTACTGTGTTTTCTCAGTGTGTTTCCTAGTGCCGGTTTGGATTTCCTGCTGTTTTCACTGTAAAATCGAGTTGGAGCTTGTACCTACCAATATAAATATATGGAGTTTAGTTTGCAACTGAAAAGGAACTTAGTGTTCCCAATAAGCTATGTGAAAGACAGCTTTCACACACAGTTATCTCTCAGAAATCAGCATGTGGAGAGAAGTTCTTTCATCCAGCACAAATGGAACGGTATGCAGGAGAAACTTTTACTCTGGTTTCTCAGTCTGTTTCCTAGTGCCGGTTTGGATTTCCTGCTGTTTTCACTGTAAAACCGAGTTGGAGCTAGTACCTCCCCATATAAATGTATGGACTGTTGTTTGCAACTGAAAAGGAACTTTGTGTTCCCAACAAGCTGGGTGAAGAACGGCTTTCACACACACTTTTCTCTCTGAACTGAGCGTGTGGAGAGACGTTCGTTCATCTAGCACAAAAGGAACTGTTTGCAGGAGAATTTTTACTCTGGATTCTCAGTCTGTTTCCTAGTGCCTGTTTGAAGTTCCTGCACTTTTCACTGTAAAAACGAGTTGGAGCTATTACCTCCCCATATATATATATGGAGTGTAGTTTGCAAATGAAAAGTAATTTTGGGTTCCCAACAAGCTTGGTGAAGGACGGCTTTCACACACAATTATCGCTCAGAACTGAGCATGGGGAGAGACGTTCGTTCATCTAGCACAAAAGAACTGTTTGCAGGGGAATCTTTTACACTGATTTCCCAGTCTGTTTCCTAGTGCCGGTTTGAAATTCATGCTTTTTTCACTTTAAAACAGAGTTGGAGGTAGTACCTACACATATATATGTATGGAATTTAGTTTGAACTGAGAAGGAACTTTGTGTTCCCAACAAGCTAGATGAAGGACGGCTTTCACACACACTTATCTCTCAGAACTGAGCATGTGTAGAGACATTTGTTCATCTTGCAGAAAGGGAACTGTTTGCAGGAGAATCTATTTCTCTGGATTCTAGTCTGTTTCCTAGTGCCTGTTTGAAATTCCTGCAGTTTTCACTGTAAAATGGATTTGGAGCTAGTACCTCCCCATATATATGTATGGATTGTAGTTTGCAACTGAAAAGGAACTTTGTGTTCCTAACAAACTAGGTGAAAGACGGCTTTCACACACACTTATCTCTCAGAACAGAGCATGTGGAGAGACGTTCGTTCATTTAGCACAAGAGGAACGGTTTGCAGGATGATCTTTTTCTCTGGTTTTTCTGTATGTTTCCTAGTGCCGGTTAGAAGTTCCTGCAATTTTCACTGTAATACCGAGTTGAAGCTAGTACCAACCCATATATATATATGGAGTGTAGATTGCAACTGAAAAGGAACTTTGTGTTCCCAACAATCTAGGTTAAGCACGGCTTCCACACACACTTATTTCTCAGAAATGAGCATGTGGATTGACATTCGTTCATCTAGCACAAAGGGACCTGGTTACAGGAAAGCTTTTACTCTGGTTTCTCAGTTTGTTTCCTAGTGCCTGTTAGAAGTTCCTGCAGTTTCACTGTAAAACCGAATTTTAGCTAGTACCACCAGGTATATATTTATGGAGTGTTGATTGCAAATGAAAAGGAACTTTGTTTTCCCAACAAGCTAGTTGAACAACGGCTTTCACACACACTTATCTCTCAGAACTGAGCATGTGGAGAGACGTTCGTTCATCTAGCACAAAGGGAAAGGGTTGCAGAAGAAACTTTTACTGTGTTTTCTCAGTCTGTTTCTAAGTGCCGGTTTGAAGTTCCTGCAGTTTTCACTTTAAAACCGAGTTGGAGCTAGTACCTACCAATATAAATGTATGGAGTGTAGTTTGCAACTGAAAAGGATCTTAGTGTTCCCAATAAGCTAGGTGAAAGACAGCTTTCACACACAATTATCTCTCAGAAATCAGCATGTGGAGAGAAGTTCTTTCATCCAGCACAAAGGGAACGTTATGCAGGGAAACTTTTACTCTGGTTTCTCAGTCTGGTTCCTAGGGCCGGTTTGGATTTCCTGCTGTTTTCACTGTAAAACCGAGTTGGAGCTAGTACTTCCCCATATAAATGTATGGACTGTTGTTTGCAACTGAAAAGGAACTTTGTGTTCCCAACAAGCTGGGTGAAGGACGGCATTCACACACACATATCTCTCTGAACTGAGCGTGTGGAGAGACTTTCGTTCATCTAGCACAAAAGGAACGGGTTGCAGGAGAATATTTACTCTGGATTCTCAGTCTGTTTCCTAGTGCCTGTTTGAAGTTCCTGCACTTTTCACTGTAAAAACGAGTTGGAGCTATTACCTCCCCATATATATGTATGGAGTGTAGTTTGCAAATGAAAAGTAATTTTGGGTTCCCAATAAGCTAGGTGAAGGACGGCTTTCACACACAATTATCGCTCAGAAATGAGCATGTGGAGAGACGTTCGTTCATCTAGCACAAAAGAACTGTTTGCAAGGGAATCTTTTACTCTGGTTTCCCAGTCTGTTTCCTAGTGCCGGTTTGAAATTCATGCTTTTTTCACTTTAAAACAGAGTTGGAGCTAGTACCTACCCATATATATGTATGGAGTTTAGATTGCAACTGAGAAGGAACTTTGTGTTCCCAACAAGTTAGATGAAGGACGGCTTTCACACACACTTATCTCTCAGAATTGAGCATGTGGAGAGAAAATCGTTCATCTTGCAGAAAGGGAAATGGTTGTAGGAGAAACTATTTCTCTGGTTTCTAGTCTGTTTCCTAGTGCCTGTTTGAAGTTCCTGCAGTTTTCACTGTAAAACCGATTTGGAGCTAGTAACTCCCCATATATATGTATGGAGTGTAGTTTGCAACTGAAAATGAATTTTGTGTTCCAAATAAGCTACGTGAAAGACGGCTTTCACACACATTTATCTCTCAGAAATCAGCATGTGGAGAGATGTTCGTTCATCTAGCACAAATGGAAAGGGTTGCCGGAGAAAATTTTACTCTGATTTCTCAGTTTGTTTCCTAGTGCCTGTTAGAAGTTCCTGCAGTTTTCACTGTAAAACCGAATTTTTGCTAGTACCACCAGATATATATTTATGGTGTGTAGATTGCAAATGAAAAGGAACTTTGTTTTCCCAACAAGCTAGTTGAACAACGGCTTTCACACACACTTATCTCTCAGAACTGAGCATGTGGAGAGACGTTCGTTCATCTAGCACAAAGGGAAAGGGTTGCAGAAGAAACTTTTACTGTGTTTTCTCAGTCTGTTTCTAAGTGCCGGTTTGAAGTTCCTGCAGTTTTCACTTTAAAACCGAGTTGGAGCTAGTACCTACCAATATAAATGTATGGAGTGTAGTTTGCAACTGAAAAGGAACTTAGTATTCCCAATAAGCTAAGTGAAAGACAGCTTTCAACACACTTATCTCTCAGAAATCAGCATGTGGAGAGAAGTTCTTTCATCCAGCACAAAGGGAACGGTATGCAGGAGAAACTTTTACTCTGGTTTCTCAGTCTGTTTCCTAGTGCCGATTTGGATTTCCTGCTGTTTTCACTGTAAAATTGAGTTGGAGCTAGTACCACCCCATATAATTGTATGGACTGTTGTTTGCAACTGAAAAGGAACTTTTTGTTCCCAACAAGCTGGGTGAAGTAAGGCGTTCACACACAATTATCTCACTGAACTGAGCGTGTGGAGAGACGTTCGTTCATCTAGCACAAAAGGAACGGGTTGCAGGAGAATTTTTACTCTGGATTCTCAGTCTGTTTCCTAGTGCCTGTTTGAAGATCTTGCACTTTTCACTGTAAAAACGAGTTGGAGCTATTACCTCCCCATATATATGTATGGAGTGTAGTTTGCAAATGAAAAGTAATTTTGGGTTATCAACAAGCTAGGTGAAGGACGGCTTTCACAGACAATTATCGATCTGAACTGAGCATGTGGAGAGACGTTCGTTCATCTAGCACAAGAGGAAAGGTTTGCAGGAGGATCTTTTACTCTGGTTTCTCTGTATGTTTCCTAGTGCCGGTTAGAAGTTCCTGCAATTTTCACTCTAAAACCGAGTTGGAGCTTGTACCAACCCATATATATTTATGGAGTGTAGATTGCAACTGAAAAGGAAGTTAGTGTTCCCAACAATCTAGGTGAAGGACGGCTTTCACACACACTTTTCTCTCAGAAATGAGCATGTGGAGAGACGTTCGTTCATCTTGCAGAAAAGGAACTGTTTGCAGGGAAACTATTTCTCTGTTTTCTAGTCTGTTTCCTAGTGCCTGTATGAAGTTCCTGCAGTTTTCACTGTAAAATGGAGTTGGAGGTAGTACCTCCCCATATAAATGTATGGATTGTAGTTTGCAACTAAAAATGAATTTTGTGTTCCTAACAAACTAGGTGAAGAACGGCTTTCACACACACTTTTCTCTCAGAACAGAGCATGTGGAGAGACGTTCGTTCATCTAGCACAAGAGGAACGGTTTGCAAGAGAATCTTTTACTCTGGTTTCTCTGTATGTTTCCTAGTGCCGGTTAGAAGTTCCTGCAGTTTTCACTGTAAAACAGATTTTGAGCTAGTACATCCCCATATATATGTATGGACTGTAGTTTGCAAATGAAAAGTAATTTTGTGTTCCCAACAATCTTGGTGAATGACGGCTTTCACACATAAATATCGCTCAGAACAGAGCATATGGAGAGACGTTCGTTCATCTTGCAAAAAGGGAACTGGTTGCAGGAGAAACTATTTCTCTGTTTTCTAGTCTGTTTCCTAGTGCCTTTATGAAGTTCCTGCAGTTTTCACTGTAAAATGGAGTTGGAGCTAGTACCTCCCCATATAAATATATGGATTGTATTTTGCAACTAAAAAGGAATTTTGTGTTTCTAACAAACTAGGTGAAGAATGGCTTTCACACACACTTATCTCTCAGAACAGAGCAAGTGGAGAGACGTTCGTTCATCTAGCACAATGGGAACTTGTTTAGGAGAAACTTTTACTCTGGTTTCTCTGTGTGTTTCCTAGTGCCGGTTTGAAGTTCCTGCATTTTTCACTTTGAAACAGATTTGGAGCAGGTACTTCCACATATATATGTATGGAGTGCAGTTTGCAACTGAAAAGGAACTTTGTGTTCCCAACAATCTAAGTGAAGGACGGCTTTCACACACACTTATCTCTCAGAACTGATCATGTGGAGAGACGTTCGTTCATCTAGCACAAAGGGAACGGTTTGCAGGAGAAATTTTACTCCAGTTTCTCAGTCTTTTTCCTAGTGCCGTGTTGAAGTTCCTGCAGTTTTCACTTTAAAAAAGATTTGGATGTCTTACCTCCCCATATATATGTACGGATTGTAGTTTGCAACTGAAATGGAAGTTTGTGTTCCCAACAATCTAGGTGAAGGACGGAATTCACACACACTTATCTCTCAGAAATGAGCATGTGGAGAGACGTTCGTTCATCTAGCACAAAGGGAAAGGTTTGCAGAAGAAACTTTTCTGTGTTTTCTCAGTCTCTTTCTAAGTGCCGGTTTGAAGTTCCTGCAGTTTTCACTTTAAAACAGAGTTGGAGCTAGTACCTCGCCATATATATGTATGGAGTGTAGTTTGCAACTGAAAGGAACGTTGTGTTCCCAACAAGCTAGGTGAAGGACAGCTTTCACACAAACTTATGTCCCAGTAATGAGCATGTGGTGATAAGTTCTTTCATCTAGCACAAACTGAAAGGATTGCAGGAGATACTTTTACTCTGGTTTCTCAGTATGTTTCCTAGTGCTGGTTTGAATTTCCTGCATTTTTCACTGTAAACCGAGTTGGAGCTAGTACATCCCCATATATATGTATGGAGTGTAGTTAGACACTGAAAAAGAACTTTGTGTTCCCAAAAAGCTAGGTTAAGGACGGCTTTCACACACAATTATTTCTCAGAATAGAGCATGTGGAGAGAGGTTCGTTCATCTAGCACAAAGGGAACGGTTTGCAGGAGAAACTTTTACTATGTTTTCTCTGTCTGTTTCCTAGTGCTGGTTTGAAGTTCCTGCAGTTATCACTGTAAAACCGAGTTGGAGCTTGTACCACCACATATATATGTATGGAGTGTAGTTTGCCACTGAAAAGGTTCTTTGTGTTCCCAACCAGCTAGGTGAAAGACGGCATTCACACACACTTATCTCTCAGAACTTAGCATGTGGAGAGGCGTTCATTCAACTTGCAGAAAAGGAACTGGTTGCAGGAGAAGCTATTTCTCTGGTTTCTAGTCTGTTTCCTAGTGCCTGTTTGAAGTTCCTGCAGTTTTCACTGTAAAATGGATTTGGAGTTAGTACCTCCCCATATAAATGTATGGATTGTAGTTTGCAACTAAAAAGGAATTTTGTGTTCCTAACAAACTAGGTGAAGAACGGCTTTCACACACACTTATCTCTCAGAACAGAGCATGTGGAGAGACGTTCGTTCATCTAGCACAAGAGGAAATGTTTGCAGGAGAAACATTTACTCTGGTTTCTCAGTCTGTTTCCTAGTGCCGAGTTGAAGTTCCTGCAGTTTTCACTGTAAAACCGAGTTGGATCTAGAACTTCCCCATATATATGTATGGAGTGTAGTTTGCAACTGAAAAGGAACTTTGTGTTCCCAACAATCTAGGTGAAGGACGGCTTTTACACACACATATCACTCAGAACTGAGCATGTGGAGAGACGTTCGTTCATCTAGCACAACGGGAACTTGTTTAGGAGAAACTTTTACTCTGGTTTCTCTGTGTGTTTCCTAGTGCCGGTTTGAAGTTCCTGCATTTTTCACTTTGAAACAGATTTGGAGCAGGTACTTCCACATATATATGTATGGAGTGCAGTTTGCAACTGAAAAGGAACTTTGTGTTCCCAACAATCTAAGTGAAGGACGGCTTTCACACACACTTATCTCTCAGAACTGATCATGTGGAGAGACGTTCGTTCATCTAGCACAAAGGGAACGGTTTGCAGGAGAAATTTTACTCCAGTTTCTCAGTCTTTTTCCTAGTGCCGTGTTGAAGTTCCTGCAGTTTTCACTGTAAAACAGATTTGGAGGTCTTACCTCCCCATATATATGTACGGATTGTAGTTTGCAACTGAAATGGAACTATGTGTTCCCAACAATGTAGGTGAAGGGCGGCTTTCACACACACTTATCTCTCAGAAATGAGCATGTGGAGAGACGTTCGTTTACCTAGCACAAAGGAAACGGGTTGCAGGAGAAACTTTTATCTGGTTTCTCAGTCTGTTTCCTAATGCCGGTTTGAACTTTCTGCAGTTTTTACTGTAAAACAGAGTTGGAATTCTTACATCGCTATATATATATATGGAGTGTAGTTTGTAACTGAAAAGGAACTTTGTGTTCCCAACAATCTAGGTGAAGGACGGCTTTCACACACATTTATCTCTCAGAAATGAGCATGTGGAGAGACGTTCGTTCATCTAGCACACAGGGAACGGGTTGCAGGTGAAACTTTTACTCTGGTTTCTCAGTCTGTTTCCTAGTGCCGTGTTGAAGTTCCTGCAGTTTTTACTGTAAAACAGAGTTGGAGGTCTTACATCGCTATATATATATATGGAGTGTAGTTTGTAACTGAAAAGGAACTTTGTGTTCCCAACAATCTAGGTGAAGGACGGCTTTCACACACATTTATCTCTCAGAAATGAGCATGTGGAGAGACGTTCGTTTATCTAGCACAAAGGGAACGGGTTTCAGGAGAAACATATACTCTGGATTCTCAGTCTGTTTCCTAGTGCCGATTTGATGTTCCTACAGTTTTCACTGTAAAACTGAGTTGTAGCTAGTACATCCCCATATATATATATGGAGTGTAGTTTGCATCTGAAAAGAAACTATGTGTTCCCAACAATCTAGGTGAAGGACGGCTTTCACACACACTTATCTCTCAGAATTGAGCATGTGGAGAGACTTTCGTTCATCTAGCACAAAGGGAACGGGTTGCAGGAGAAACTTTTACTCAGGTATCTCAGTCTGTTTCCTAGTGCCGGTTTGAAATTCCTGCAGTATTCACTGTAAAACCGAGTTGGAGCTTGTACCTCCCCATAAATATGTATGGAGTGTAGTTTTCAACTGAAAAATAACTTTGTGTTTCCAACGATCTAGGTGAAGGACGGCTTTCACACACACTTATCTCTCAGAACTGAACATGTGGAGAGACGTTCGTTTATCTAGCACAACGGGAACGTTTTGCAGGAGAAACTTTTACTCTGGTTTCTCAGTGTGTTTCCTAGTGCAAGTTTGAAATTGCTGCATTTTTCACTGTAAAGTAAGTTGGTGCTTGTATATCCCCATATGTATGTATGGAGTGCAGTTTGCAACTGAAAAGGAACTTTGTGTTCCCAACGATCTAGGTGAAGAACGGCTTTCACACACACTTATCTCTCACAACTGAGTATGTGGAGAAACCTTCGTTCATCTAGCAAAAATGGAAAGGCTGCCAGGAGAAACTTTTACTCTGGTTTCTCAGTGTTTTTCCTAGTGGCGGTTAGAAAATCTTGCAGTTTTCACTGTAAAACCAAATTGGAGCTATTACCTCCCCATATATATGTATGGAGTGTAGTTTGCAACTGAAAAGGAACTTTCTGTTCCCAACAATCTAGGTGAAGGACGGCATTCACACACATATATTTCTCAGAATTGAGCATGTGGGGAGTCGTTCGTTCATCTAGCACTAAAGGAACGGGTTCCAGGAGAAACTTTTACTCTGTTGTCTCAGTCGGTTTCGTACTGCCGGGATGAAGTTACTGCAGTTTTCACTGTAAAACCGATTTGGAGCTACTATCTCCCCATATATATGTATGGATTGTAGTTTGCAACTGAAAAGGAACTTTGTGTTCCCAACAATCTAGGTGAAGGACGGCTTTAACACACACTTATCTCTCAGAACTGAGCATGTGGATAGACGTTCGTTCATCCAGCACAAAGGGAAAGGGTTTCAGGGGAAACTTTTACTCCGGTTTCTCAGTCTGTTTCCTAGTGCCGTGTTGAAGTTCCTGCAGTTTTCACTGCAAAACACTGTTGGAGGTCTTTCCTCCCCATTTATATGTATATATTGTAGTTTGCAACTGAAAAGGAACTTTGTGTTACCAACAATCTAAGTGAAGGGCGGCTTTCACACACACTTATCTCTCAGAAATGAGCATGTGGTGAGACGTTCGTTCATCTAGCACAAAGGGAACGGTTTGCAGGAGAAACTTTTACTGTGGTTTCTCAGTCTGTTTCCTAGTGCCGGTTTGAAGTTCCTGCAGTTTTCACTGTACATCCGAGTTGGAGCTAGTACCTCCCCATATATATGTATGGAGTGTAGTTTGCAACTGAAAAGGAACTTTGTGTTCCCAGAAATCAAGGTGAAGGACGGCTTTAACACACACTTATCTCTCAGAACTGAACAGGTGGAGAGACGTTCGTTCATGTAGCAGAAATGGAACGGTTTTCAGGAGAAACTTTTCTCTGTTTTCTCAGTTTGTTTCCTACTGCCGGGTTGAATGTACTGCAGTTTTCACTGTAAAACCGAGTTGGAGCTTGTACCTCCACATATATATGTATAGAGTGTAGTTTGCAACTGAAAAGGAACTTTGTGTTCCCAACAATCTAGGTGAAGGTCGGCTTTAACACACACTTATCTCTCAAAACTGAGCATGTGGATAGACGTTCGTTCATCCAGCACAAAGGGAAAGGGTTTCAGGGGAAACTTTTACTCCGGTTTCTCAGTCTGTTTCCTAGTGCCGTGTTGAAGTTCCTGCAGTTTTCACTGCAAAACAGTGTTGGAGGTCTTTCCTCCCCATTTATATGTATATATTGTAGTTTGCAACTGAAAAGGAACTTTGTGTTACCAACAATCTAAGTGAAGGACGGCTTTCACACACACTTATCTCTCAGAACTGAGCATGTGGAGAGACGTTCGTTCATCTAGCACAAGAGGAAAGGTTTGCAGGAGGATCTTTTACTCTGATTTCTCTGTATGTTTCCTAGTGCCGGTTAGAAGTTCCTGCAATTTTCACTCTAAAACCGAGTTGAAGCTTGTACCAACCCATATATATTTATGGAGTGTAGATTGCAACTGAAAAGGAAGTTAGTGTTCCCAACAATCTAGGTGAAGGACGGCTTTCACACACACTTTTCTCTCAGAAATGAGCATGTGGAGAGACGTTCGTTCATCTTGCAGAAAAGGAACTGTTTGCAGGGAAACTATTTCTCTGTTTTCTAGTCTGTTTCCTAGTGCCTGTATGAAGTTCCTGCAGTTTTCACTGTAAAATGGAGTTGGAGGTAGTACCTCCCCATATAAATGTATGGATTGTAGTTTGCAACTAAAAATGAATTTTGTGTTCCTAACAAACTAGGTGAAGAACGGCTTTCACACACACTTTTCTCTCAGAACAGAGCATGTGGAGAGACGTTCGTTCATCTAGCACAAGAGGAACGGTTTGCAAGAGAATCTTTTACTCTGGTTTCTCTGTATGTTTCCTAGTGCCGGTTAGAAGTTCCTGCAGTTTTCACTGTAAAACAGATTTTGAGCTAGTACATCCCCATATATATGTATGGACTGTAGTTTGCAAATGAAAAGTAATTTTGTGTTCCCAACAATCTTGGTGAATGACGGCTTTCACACATAAATATCGCTCAGAACAGAGCATATGGAGAGACGTTCGTTCATCTTGCAAAAAGGGAACTGGTTGCAGGAGAAACTATTTCTCTGTTTTCTAGTCTGTTTCCTAGTGCCTGTATGAAGTTCCTGCAGTTTTCACTGTAAAATGGAGTTGGAGCTAGTACCTCCCCATATAAATATATGGATTGTATTTTGCAACTAAAAAGGAATTTTGTGTTTCTAACAAACTAGGTGAAGAATGGCTTTCACACACACTTATCTCTCAGAACAGAGCAAGTGGAGAGACGTTCGTTCATCTAGCACAATGGGAACTTGTTTAGGAGAAACTTTTACTCTGGTTTCTCTGTGTGTTTCCTAGTGCCGGTTTGAAGTTCCTGCATTTTCACTTTGAAACAGATTTGGAGCAGGTACTTCCACATATATATGTATGGAGTGCAGTTTGCAACTGAAAAGGAACTTTGTGTTCCCAACAATCTAAGTGAAGGACGGCTTTCACACACACTTATCTCTCAGAACTGATCATGTGGAGAGACGTTCGTTCATCTAGCACAAAGGGAACGGTTTGCAGGAGAAATTTTACTCCAGTTTCTCAGTCTTTTTCCTAGTGCCGTGTTGAAGTTCCTGCAGTTTTCACTGTAAAACAGATTTGGAGGTCTTACCTCCCCATATATATGTACGGATTGTAGTTTGCAACTGAAATGGAACTATGTGTTCCCAACAATGTAGGTGAAGGGCGGTTTTCAAACACACTTATCTCTCAGAAATGAGCATGTGGAGAGACGTTCGTTTACCTAGCACAAAGGAAACGGGTTGCAGGAGAAACTTTTATCTGGTTTCTCAGTCTGTTTCCTAATGCCGGTTTGAACTTTCTGCAGTTTTTACTGTAAAACAGAGTTGGAATTCTTACATCGCTATATATATATATGGAGTGTAGTTTGTAACTGAAAAGGAACTTTGTGTTCCCAACAATCTAGGTGAAGGACGGCTTTCACACACATTTATCTCTCAGAAATGAGCATGTGGAGAGACGTTCGTTCATCTAGCACACAGGGAACGGGTTGCAGGTGAAACTTTTACTCTGGTTTCTCAGTCTGTTTCCTAGTGCCGTGTTGAAGTTCCTGCAGTTTTTACTGTAAAACAGAGTTGGAGGTCTTACATCGCTATATATATATATGGAGTGTAGTTTGTAACTGAAAAGGAACTTTGTGTTCCCAACAATCTAGGTGAAGGACGGCTTTCACACACATTTATCTCTCAGAAATGAGCATGTGGAGAGACGTTCGTTTATCTAGCACAAAGGGAACGGGTTTCAGGAGAAACATATACTCTGGATTCTCAGTCTGTTTCCTAGTGCCGATTTGATGTTCCTACAGTTTTCACTGTAAAACTGAGTTGTAGCTAGTACATCCCCATATATATATATGGAGTGTAGTTTGCATCTGAAAAGAAACTATGTGTTCCCAACAATCTAGGTGAAGGACGGCTTTCACACACACTTATCTCTCAGAATTGAGCATGTGGAGAGACTTTCGTTCATCTAGCACAAAGGGAACGGGTTGCAGGAGAAACTTTTACTCAGGTATCTCAGTCTGTTTCCTAGTGCCAGTTTGAAATTCCTGCAGTATTCACTGTAAAACCGAGTTGGAGCTTGTACCTCCCCATAAATATGTATGGAGTGTAGTTTTCAACTGAAAAATAACTTTGTGTTTCCAACGATCTAGGTGAAGGACGGCTTTCACACACACTTATCTCTCAGAACTGAACATGTGGAGAGACGTTCGTTTATCTAGCACAACGGGAACGTTTTGCAGGAGAAACTTTTACTCTGGTTTCTCAGTGTGTTTCCTAGTGCAAGTTTGAAATTGCTGCATTTTTCACTGTAAAGTAAGTTGGTGCTTGTATATCCCCATATGTATGTATGGAGTGCAGTTTGCAACTGAAAAGGAACTTTGTGTTCCCAACGATCTAGGTGAAGAACGGCTTTCACACACACTTATCTCTCACAACTGAGTATGTGGAGAAACCTTCGTTCATCTAGCAAAAATGGAAAGGCTGCCAGGAGAAACTTTTACTCTGGTTTCTCAGTGTTTTTCCTAGTGGCGGTTAGAAAATCTTGCAGTTTTCACTGTAAAACCAAATTGGAGCTATTACCTCCCCATATATATGTATGGAGTGTAGTTTGCAACTGAAAAGGAACTTTCTGTTCCCAACAATCTAGGTGAAGGACGGCATTCACACACATATATTTCTCAGAATTGAGCATGTGGGGAGTCGTTCGTTCATCTAGCACTAAAGGAACGGGTTCCAGGAGAAACTTTTACTCTGTTGTCTCAGTCGGTTTCGTACTGCCGGGATGAAGTTACTGCAGTTTTCACTGTAAAACCGATTTGGAGCTACTATCTCCCCATATATATGTATGGATTGTAGTTTGCAACTGAAAAGGAACTTTGTGTTCCCAACAATCTAGGTGAAGGACGGCTTTAACACACACTTATCTCTCAGAACTGAGCATGTGGATAGACGTTCGTTCATCCAGCACAAAGGGAAAGGGTTTCAGGGGAAACTTTTACTCCGGTTTCTCAGTCTGTTTCCTAGTGCCGTGTTGAAGTTCCTGCAGTTTTCACTGCAAAACACTGTTGGAGGTCTTTCCTCCCCATTTATATGTATATATTGTAGTTTGCAACTGAAAAGGAACTTTGTGTTACCAACAATCTAAGTGAAGGGCGGCTTTCACACACACTTATCTCTCAGAAATGAGCATGTGGTGAGACGTTCGTTCATCTAGCACAAAGGGAACGGTTTGCAGGAGAAACTTTTACTGTGGTTTCTCAGTCTGTTTCCTAGTGCCGGTTTGAAGTTCCTGCAGTTTTCACTGTACATCCGAGTTGGAGCTAGTACCTCCCCATATATATGTATGGAGTGTAGTTTGCAACTGAAAAGGAACTTTGTGTTCCCAGAAATCAAGGTGAAGGACGGCTTTAACACACACTTATCTCTCAGAACTGAACAGGTGGAGAGACGTTCGTTCATGTAGCAGAAATGGAACGGTTTTCAGGAGAAACTTTTCTCTGTTTTCTCAGTTTGTTTCCTACTGCCGGGTTGAATGTACTGCAGTTTTCACTGTAAAACCGAGTTGGAGCTTGTACCTCCACATATATATGTATAGAGTGTAGTTTGCAACTGAAAAGGAACTTTGTGTTCCCAACAATCTAGGTGAAGGTCGGCTTTAACACACACTTATCTCTCAAAACTGAGCATGTGGATAGACGTTCGTTCATCCAGCACAAAGGGAAAGGGTTTCAGGGGAAACTTTTACTCCGGTTTCTCAGTCTGTTTCCTAGTGCCGTGTTGAAGTTCCTGCAGTTTTCACTGCAAAACAGTGTTGGAGGTCTTTCCTCCCCATTTATATGTATATATTGTAGTTTGCAACTGAAAAGGAACTTTGTGTTACCAACAATCTAAGTGAAGGACGGCTTTCACACACACTTATCTCTCAGAACTGAGCATGTGGAGAGACGTTCGTTCATCTAGCACAAGAGGAAAGGTTTGCAGGAGGATCTTTTACTCTGATTTCTCTGTATGTTTCCTAGTGCCGGTTAGAAGTTCCTGCAATTTTCACTCTAAAACCGAGTTGAAGCTTGTACCAACCCATATATATTTATGGAGTGTAGATTGCAACTGAAAAGGAAGTTAGTGTTCCCAACAATCTAGGTGAAGGACGGCTTTCACACACACTTTTCTCTCAGAAATGAGCATGTGGAGAGACGTTCGTTCATCTTGCAGAAAAGGAACTGTTTGCAGGGAAACTATTTCTCTGTTTTCTAGTCTGTTTCCTAGTGCCTGTATGAAGTTCCTGCAGTTTTCACTGTAAAATGGAGTTGGAGGTAGTACCTCCCCATATAAATGTATGGATTGTAGTTTGCAACTAAAAATGAATTTTGTGTTCCTAACAAACTAGGTGAAGAACGGCTTTCACACACACTTTTCTCTCAGAACAGAGCATGTGGAGAGACGTTCGTTCATCTAGCACAAGAGGAACGGTTTGCAAGAGAATCTTTTACTCTGGTTTCTCTGTATGTTTCCTAGTGCCGGTTAGAAGTTCCTGCAGTTTTCACTGTAAAACAGATTTTGAGCTAGTACATCCCCATATATATGTATGGACTGTAGTTTGCAAATGAAAAGTAATTTTGTGTTCCCAACAATCTTGGTGAATGACGGCTTTCACACATAAATATCGCTCAGAACAGAGCATATGGAGAGACGTTCGTTCATCTTGCAAAAAGGGAACTGGTTGCAGGAGAAACTATTTCTCTGTTTTCTAGTCTGTTTCCTAGTGCCTGTATGAAGTTCCTGCAGTTTTCACTGTAAAATGGAGTTGGAGCTAGTACCTCCCCATATAAATATATGGATTGTATTTTGCAACTAAAAAGGAATTTTGTGTTTCTAACAAACTAGGTGAAGAATGGCTTTCACACACACTTATCTCTCAGAACAGAGCAAGTGGAGAGACGTTCGTTCATCTAGCACAATGGGAACTTGTTTAGGAGAAACTTTTACTCTGGTTTCTCTGTGTGTTTCCTAGTGCCGGTTTGAAGTTCCTGCATTTTCACTTTGAAACAGATTTGGAGCAGGTACTTCCACATATATATGTATGGAGTGCAGTTTGCAACTGAAAAGGAACTTTGTGTTCCCAACAATCTAAGTGAAGGACGGCTTTCACACACACTTATCTCTCAGAACTGATCATGTGGAGAGACGTTCGTTCATCTAGCACAAAGGGAACGGTTTGCAGGAGAAATTTTACTCCAGTTTCTCAGTCTTTTTCCTAGTGCCGTGTTGAAGTTCCTGCAGTTTTCACTGTAAAACAGATTTGGAGGTCTTACCTCCCCATATATATGTACGGATTGTAGTTTGCAACTGAAAAGGAACTTTGTGTTCCCAACAATCTAGGTGAAGGACGGCTTTCACACACATTTATCTCTCAGAAATGAGCATGTGGAGAGACGTTCGTTTATCTAGCACAAATGGAACGGGTTGCAGGAGAAACATATACTCTGGATTCTCAGTCTGTTTCCTAGTGCCGTGTTGATGTTCCTACAGTTTTCACTGTAAAACTGAGTTGGAGCTAGTACATCCCCATATATATATATGGAGTGTAGTTTGCATCTGAAAAGAAACTATGTGTTCCCAACAATCTAGGTGAAGGACGGCTTTCACACACACTTATCTCTCAGAATTGAGCATGTGGAGAGACTTTCGTTCATCTAGCACAAAGGGAACGGGTTGCAGGTGAAACTTTTACTCAGGTATTTCAGTCTGTTTCCTAGTGCCGGTTTGAAATTCCTGCAGTATTCACTGTAAAACCGAGTTGGAGCTTGTACCTCCCCATAAATATGTATGGAGTGTAGTTTTCAACTGAAAAATAACTTTGTGTTTCCAACGATCTAGGTGAAGGACGGCTTTCACACACACTTATCTCTCAGAACTGAACATGTGGAGAGACGTTCGTTTATCTAGCACAACGGGAACGTTTTGCAGGAGAAACTTTTACTCTGGTTTCTCAGTGTGTTTCCTAGTGCAAGTTTGAAATTGCTGCATTTTTCACTGTAAAATAAGTTGGTGCTTGTATATCCCCATATGTATGTATGGAGTGCAGTTTGCAACTGAAAAGGAACTTTGATTTCCCAACAATCTAGGTGAAGGACGGAATTCACACACACTTATCTCTCAGAAATGAGCATGTGGAGAGACGTTCGTTCATCTAGCACAAAGGGAAAGGTTTGCAGAAGAAACTTTTCTGTGTTTTCTCAGTCTCTTTCTAAGTGCCGGTTTGAAGTTCCTGCAGTTTTCACTTTAAAACAGAGTTGGAGCTAGTACCTCGCCATATATATGTATGGAGTGTAGTTTGCAACTGAAAGGAATGTTGTGTTCCCAACAAGCTACGTGAAGGACAGCTTTCACACAAACTTATGTCCCAGTAATGAGCATGTGGAGAGAAGTTCTTTCATCTAGCACACACTGAAAGGATTGCAGGAGATACTTTTACTCTGGTTTCTCAGTATGTTTCCTAGTGCTGGTTTGAATTTCCTGCATTTTTCACTGTAAACCGAGTTGGAGCTAGTACCTCCCCATATATATGTATGGAGTGTAGTTAGACACTGAAAAAGAACTTTGTGTTCCCAAAAAGCTAGGTTAAGGACGGCTTTCACACACAATTATTTCTCAGAATAGAGCATGTGGAGAGAGGTTCGTTCATCTAGCACAAAGGGAACGGTTTGCAGGAGAAACTTTTACTATGTTTTCTCTGCATGTTTCCTAGTGCTGGTTTGAAGTTCCTGCAGTTATCACTGTAAAACCGAGTTGGAGCTTGTACCACCACATATATATGTATGGAGTGTAGTTTGCCACTGAAAAGGTTCTTTGTGTTCCCAACCAGCTAGGTGAAAGACGGCATTCACACACACTTATCTCTCAGAACTGAGCATGTGGAGAGGCGTTCGTTCAACTTGCAGAAAGGGAACTGTTTGCAGGAGAAGCTATTTCTCTGGTTTCTAGTCTGTTTCCTAGTGCCTGTTTGAAGTTCCTGCAGTTTTCACTGTAAAATGGATTTGGAGTTAGTACCTCCCCATATAAATGTATGGTTTGTAGTTTGCAACTAAAAAGGAATTTTGTGTTCCTAACAAACTAGGTGAAGAACGGCTTTCACACACACTTATCTCTCAGAACAGAGCATGTGGAGAGACGTTCGTTCATCTAGCACAAGAGGAAATGTTTGCAGGAGAAACTTTTACTCTGGTTTCTCAGTCTGTTTCCTAGTGCCGAGTTGAAGTTCCTGCAGTTTTCACTGTAAAACCGAGTTGGAGCTAGAACTTCCCCATATATATGTATGGAGTGTAGTTTGAAACTGAAAAGGAACTTTGTGTTCCCAACAATCTAGGTGAAGGACGGCTATTACACACACATATCACTCAGAACTGAGCATGTGGAGAGACGTTCGTTCATCTAGCACAACGGGAACTTGTTTAGGAGAAACTTTTACTCTGGTTTCTCTGTGTGTTTCCTAGTGCCGGTTTGAAGTTCCTGCATTTTTCACTTTGAAACAGATTTGGAGCAGGTACTTCCACATATATATGTATGGAGTGCAGTTTGCAACTGAAAAGGAACTTTGTGTTCCCAACAATCTAAGTGAAGGACGGCTTTCACACACACTTATCTCTCAGAACTGATCATGTGGAGAGACGTTCGTTCATCTAGCACAAAGGGAACGGTTTGCAGGAGAAATTTTACTCCAGTTTCTCAGTCTTTTTCCTAGTGCCGTGTTGAAGTTCCTGCAGTTTTCACTTTAAAACAGATTTGGATGTCTTACCTCCCCATATATATGTACGGATTGTAGTTTGCAACTGAAATGGAAGTTTGTGTTCCCAACAATCTAGGTGAAGGACGGAATTCACACACACTTATCTCTCAGAAATGAGCATGTGGAGAGACGTTCGTTCATCTAGCACAAAGGGAAAGGTTTGCAGAAGAAACTTTTCTGTGTTTTCTCAGTCTCTTTCTAAGTGCCGGTTTGAAGTTCCTGCAGTTTTCACTTTAAAACAGAGTTGGAGCTAGTACCTCGCCATATATATGTATGGAGTGTAGTTTGCAACTGAAAGGAACGTTGTGTTCCCAACAAGCTAGGTGAAGGACAGCTTTCACACAAACTTATGTCTCAGTAATGAGCATGTGTAGAGAAGTTCTTTCATCTAGCACAAACTGAAAGGATTGCAGGAGATACTTTTACTCTGGTTTCTCAGTATGTTTCCTAGTGCTGGTTTGAATTTCCTGCATTTTTCACTGTAAACCGAGTTGGAGCTAGTACCTCCCCATATATATGTATGGAGTGTAGTTAGACACTGAAAAAGAACTTTGTGTTCCCAAAAAGCTAGGTTAAGGACGGCTTTCACACACAATTATTTCTCAGAATAGAGCATGTGGGGAGAGGTTCGTTCATCTAGCACAAAGGGAACGGTTTGCAGGAGAAACTTTTACTATGTTTTCTCTGTCTGTTTCCTAGTGCTGGTTTGAAGTTCCTGCAGTTATCACTGTAAAACCGAGTTGGAGCTTGTACCTCCACATATATATGTATGGAGTGTAGTTTGCCACTGAAAAGGTTCTTTGTGTTCCCAACCAGCTAGGTGAAAGACGGCATTCACACACACTTATCTCTCAGAACTGAGCATGTGGAGAGGCGTTCGTTCAACTTGCAGAAAGGGAACTGGTTGCAGGAGAAGCTATTTCTCTGGTTTCTAGTCTGTTTCCTAGTGCCTGTTTGAAGTTCCTGCAGTTTACACTGTAAAATGGATTTGGAGTTAGTACCTCCCCATATAAATGTATGGATTGTAGTTTGCAACTAAAAAGGAATTTTGTGTTCCTAACAAACTAGGTGAAGAACGGCTTTCACACACACTTATCTCTCAGAACAGAGCATGTGGAGAGACGTTCGTTCATCTAGCACAAGAGGAAATGTTTGCAGGAGAAACTTTTACTCTGGTTTCTCTGTGTGTTTCCTAGTGCCGGTTTGAAGTTCCTGCATTTTTCACTTTGAAACAGATTTGGAGCAGGTACTTCCACATATATATGTATGGAGTGCAGTTTGCAACTGAAAAGGAACTTTGTGTTCCCAACAATCTAAGTGAAGGACGGCTTTCACACACACTTATCTCTCAGAACTGATCATGTGGAGAGACGTTCGTTCATCTAGCACAAAGGGAACGGTTTGCAGGAGAAATTTTACTCCAGTTTCTCAGTCTTTTTCCTAGTGCCGTGTTGAAGTTCCTGCAGTTTTCACTTTAAAACAGATTTGGATGTCTTACCTCCCCATATATATGTACGGATTGTAGTTTGCAACTGAAATGGAAGTTTGTGTTCCCAACAATCTAGGTGAAGGACGGAATTCACACACACTTATCTCTCAGAAATGAGCATGTGGAGAGACGTTCGTTCATCTAGCACAAAGGGAAAGGTTTGCAGAAGAAACTTTTCTGTGTTTTCTCAGTCTCTTTCTAAGTGCCGGTTTGAAGTTCCTGCAGTTTTCACTTTAAAACAGAGTTGGAGCTAGTACCTCGCCATATATATGTATGGAGTGTAGTTTGCAACTGAAAGGAACGTTGCGTTCCCAACAAGCTAGGTGAAGGACAGCTTTCACACAAACTTATGTCTCAGTAATGAGCATGTGGAGAGAAGTTCTTTCATCTAGCACAAACTGAAAGGATTGCAGGAGATACTTTTACTCTGGTTTCTCAGTATGTTTCCTAGTGCTGGTTTGAATTTCCTGCATTTTTCACTGTAAACCGAGTTGGAGCTAGTACCTCCCCATATATATGTATGGAGTGTAGTTAGACACTGAAAAAGAACTTTGTGTTCCCAAAAAGCTAGGTTAAGGACGGCTTTCACACACAATTATTTCTCAGAATAGAGCATGTGGAGAGAGGTTCGTTCATCTAGCACAAAGGGAAAAGTTTGCAGGAGAAACTTTTACTATGTTTTCTCTGTCTGTTTCCTAGTGCTGGTTTGAAGTTCCTGCAGTTATCACTGTAAAACCGAGTTGGAGCTTGTACCACCACATATATATGTATGGAGTGTAGTTTGCCACTGAAAAGGTTCTTTGTGTTCCCAACCAGCTAGGTGAAAGACGGCATTCACACACACTTATCTCTCAGAACTGAGCATGTGGAGAGGCATTCGTTCAACTTGCAGAAAGGGAACTGGTTGCAGGAGAAGCTATTTCTCTGGTTTCTAGTCTGTTTCCTAGTGCCTGTTTGAAGTTTCTGCAGTTTTCACTGTAAAATGGATTTGGAGTTAGTACCTCCCCATATGAATGTATGGATTGTAGTTTGCAACTAAAAAGGAATTTTGTGTTCCTAACAAACTAGGTGAAGAACGGCTTTCACACACACTTATCTCTCAGAACAGAGCATGTGGAGAGACGTTCGTTCATCTAGCACAAGAGGAAATGTTTGCAGGAGAAACTTTTACTCTGGTTTCTCAGTCTGTTTCCTAGTGCCGAGTTGAAGTTCCTGCAGTTTTCACTGTAAAACCGAGTTGGAGCTAGAACTTCCCCATATATATGTATGGAGTGTAGTTTGCAACTGAAAAGGAACTTTGTGTTCCCAACAATCTAGGTGAAGGACGGCTTTTACACACACATATCACTCAGAACTGAGCATGTGGAGAGACGTTCGTTCATCTAGCACAACGGGAACTTGTTTAGGAGAAACTTTTACTCTGGTTTCTCTGTGTGTTTCCTTGTGCCGGTTTGAAGTTCCTGCATTTTTCACTTTGAAACAGATTTGGAGCAGGTACTTCCACATATATATGTATGGAGTGCAGTTTGCAACTGAAAAGGAACTTTGTGTTCCCAACAATCTAAGTGAAGGACGGCTTTCACACACACTTATCTCTCAGAACTGATCATGTGGAGAGACGTTCGTTCATCTAGCACAAAGGGAACGGTTTGCAGGAGAAATTTTACTCCAGTTTCTCAGTCTTTTTCCTAGTGCCGTGTTGAAGTTCCTGCAGTTTTCACTGTAAAACAGATTTGGAGGTCTTACCTCCCCATATATATGTACGGATTGTAGTTTGCAACTGAAATGGAACTTTGTGTTCCCAACAATGTAGGTGAAGGGCGGCTTTCACACACACTTATTTCTCAGAAATGAGCATGTGGAGAGACGTTCGTTTATCTAGCACAAAGGAAACGGGTTGCAGGAGAAACTTTTATCTGGTTTCTCAGTCTGTTTCCTAATGCCGGTTTGAACTTTCTGCAGTTTTTACTGTAAAACAGAGTTGGAGTTCTTACATCGCTATATATATATATGGAGTGTAGTTTGTAACTGAAAAGGAACTTTGTGTTCCCAACAATCTAGGTGAAGGACGGCTTTCACACACATTTATCTCTCAGAAATGAGCATGTGGAGAGACGTTCGTTCATCTAGCAAACAGGGAACGGTTTGCAGGAGAAATTTTACTCTGGATTCTCAGTCTGTTTCCTAGTGCCGTGTTGAAGTTCCTGCAGTTTTTACTGTAAAACAGAGTTGGAGGTCTTACATCGCTATATATATATATGGAGTGTAGTTTGTAACTGAAAAGGAACTTTGTGTTCCCAACAATCTAGGTGAAGGACGGCTTTCACACACACTTATCTCTCAGAATTGAGCATGTGGAGAGAATTTCGTTCATCTAGCACAACGGGAACGTTTTGCAGGAGAAACTTTTACTCTGGTTTCTCAGTGTGTTTCCAAGTGCAAGTTTGAAATTGCTGCATTTTTCACTGTAAAATAAGTTGGTGCTTGTATATCCCCATATGTATGTATGGAGTGCAGTTTGCAACTGAAAAGGAACTTTGTGTTCCCAACAATCTAGGTGAAGAACGGCTTTCACACACACTTATCTCTCACAACTGAGTATGTGGAGAAACCTTCGTTCATCTAGCAAAAATGGAAAGGCTGCCAGGAGAAACTTTTACTCTGGTTTCTCAGTGTTTTTCCTAGTGGCGGTTAGAAAATCTTGCAGTTTTCACTGTAAAACCAAATTGGAGCTATTACCTCCCCATATATATGCAAGGAGTGTAGTTTGCAACTGAAAAGGAACTTTGTGTTCCCAACAATCTAATTGAAGGACGGCTTTCACACACACTTATCTCTCAGTACTGAGTATGTGGAGAGACGTTCGTTCATCTAGCACAAAGGGAACGGGTAGCAGGAGAAACTTTTACTCCGGTTTCTCAGTCTGTTTCCTAGTGCCGTGTTGAATTTCCTGCAGTTTTCACTGCAAAACAGATTTGGAGGACTTACCTCCCCATATATATGTATGGATTGTAGTTTGCAACTGAAAAGGAACGTTGTGTTCCCAACAATCTAGGTGAAGGACGGCTTTCACTCACACTTATCTCTCAGAACTGAGCATGTGGAGAGACTTTCGTTCATCTAGCACAAAGGGAACGGGTTGCAGGAGAAACTTTTACTCTGGTTTCTCAGTTTGTTTCCTAGTGCCTGTTAGAAGTTCCTGCAGTTTTCACTGTAATACCGAATTGGAGCTAGTACCACCAGATATATATTTATGGAGTGTAGATTGCAAATGAAAAGGAACTTTGTGTTCCCAACAAGCTAGTTGAACGACGGCTTTCACACACACTTATCTCTCAGAACTGATCATGTGGAGAGACTTTCGTTCATCTAGCCCAAATGGAAAGTTTTGCAGAAGAAACTTTTCTGTGTTTTCTCAGTCTCTTTCTAAGTTCCGGTTTGAAGTTCCTGCAGTTTTCACTTTAAAATAGAGTTGGAGCTAGTACCTCCCCATATATATGTAGGGAGTGTAGTTTGCAACTGAAAGGAACGTTGTGTTCCCAACAAGCTAGGTGAAGGACAGCTTTCACACACACTTATATCTCAGAAATGAGCATGTGGTGAGAAGTTCTTTCATCTAGCACAAACAGAAAGGATTGCAGGAGAAACTTTTACTCTGGTTTCTCAGTATGTTTCCTAGTGCTGGTTTGAAATTCCTGCATTTTTCACTGTAAACCCGAGTTGGAGCTAGTATCTCCCCATATAAATGTATGGAGTGTAGTTAGACACTGAAAAGGATCTTTGTGTTCCCAAAAAGCTAGGTTAAGGACGGCTTTCACACACAATTATTTCTCAGAATAGAGCATGTGGAGAGAGGTTCGTTCATCTAGCACAAAGGGAACGGTTTTCAGGAGAAACTTTTACTATGGTTTCTCAGTCTGTTTCCTAGTGCCGGTTTGAAGTTCCTGCAGTTTTCACTGTAAAACCGAGTTGGAGCTTGTACCTCCACATATATATGTATGGAGTGTAGTTTGCCACTGAAAAGGATCTTTGTGTTCCCAACCAGCTAGGTGAAAGACGGCATTCACACACACTTATCTCTCAGATCTGAGCATGTGGGGAGACGTTCGTTCATCTTGCAGAAAGGGAACTGGTTGCAGGGGAAACTAATTCTCTGGTTTCTACTCTGTTTCCTAGTTCCTGTTTGAAGTTCCTGCAGTTTTCACTGTAAAATGGAGTTGGAGCTAGTACCTCCACATATAAATGTATGGATTGTAGTTTGCAACTGAAAAGGAATTTTGTGTTCCTTACAAACTAGGTGAAGGACGGCTTTCACACTCACTTATCTCTCAGAACAGAGCATGTGGAGAAACGTTCGTTCATCTAGCACAAGAGGAACGGTTTGCAGGAGAATCTTTTACTCTGGTTTCTCTGTATGTTTCCTAGTGTTGGTAAGAATTTCCTGCATTTTTCACTGTAAAACCGAGTTGGAGCTAGTACCAACCCATATATATGTATGGATTGTAGATTGCAACTGAAAAGGAAATTTGTGTTCCCAACAATCTAGGTGAAGGACGGCTTTCACACACACTTATCTCTCAGAAATGAGCAGGTGGAGAGACATTCGTTCATCTAGCACAAAGGGACCTGGTTGCAGGAGAAACTTTTACTCTGGTTTCTCAGTTTGTTTCCTAGTGCCGATTTTAAGTTCCTGCAGTTTTCACTGTAAAGCCGATTTGGAGTTTGTACCCCTCATATATATGTATGGAGTGTAGTTTGCAACTGAAAATGTATTTTGTTTTCCAAACAAACTATGTGAAGGACGGCTTTCACACACACTTATCACTCAGAACAGAGCATGTGGAGAGACGTTCGTTCATCTAGCACAAAGGGACCTGGTTGCAGGAGAATCTTTTACTGTGGTTTCTCAGTTTGTTTCCTAGTGCTGTTAGAAGTTCCGGCAGTTTTCACTGTAAAACCGAATTTTAGCTAGTACCACCAGATATATATTTATGGAGTGTAGATTGCAAATGAAAAGGAACATTGTGTTCCCAACAAGTTAGTTGAACAACGGCTTTCACATACAGTTATCTCTCAGAACTGAGCATGTGGAGAGACGTTCGTTCATCTAGCACAAAAGGAAAGGGTTGCAGAAGAAACTTTTACTGTGTTTTCTCAGTCTGTTTCTAAGTACCGGTTTGAAGTTCCTGCAGTTTTCACTTTAAAACCGAGTTGGAGCTAGTACCTACCAATATAAATGTATGGAGTGTAGTTTGCAACTGAAAATGAACTTAGTGTTTCCAATAAGCTAGGTGAAAGACAGCTTTCAAACACAATTATCTCTCAGAAATCAGCATGTGGAGAGAAGTTCTTTCATACAGCACAAAGGGAAAAGTATGAAGGAGAAACTTTTACTCTGGTTTCTCAGTCTGTTTCCTAGTGCTGGTATGGATTTCCTGCTGTTTTCACTGTAAAACCGAGTTGGAGCTAGTACCTCCCCATAAAAATATATGGACTGATGTTTGCAACTGAAAAGGAACTTTGTGTTCCCAACAAGCTGGGTGAAGGACGACTTTCACACACACTTATCTCTCTGAACTGAGCGTGTGGAGAGACGTTCGTTTATCTAGCACAAAGGAAACGGGTTGCAGGAGAAACTTTTATCTGGTTTCTCAGTCTGTTTCCTAATGCCGGTTTGAAATTTCTGCAGTTTTTACTGTAAAACAGAGTTGGAGTTCTTACATCGCTATATATATATATGGAGTGTAGTTTGTAACTGAAAAGGAACTTTGTGTTCCCAACAATCTAGGTGAAGGACGGCTTTCACACACATTTATCTCTCAGAAATGAGCATGTGGAGAGACGTTCGTTCATCTAGCAAACAGGGAACGGGTTGCAGGAGAAATTTTACTCTGGTTTCTCAGTCTGTTTCCTAGTGCCGTGTTGAAGTTCCTGCAGTTTTTACTGTAAAACAGAGTTGGAGGTCTTACATCGCTATATATATATATGGAGTGTAGTTTGTAACTGAAAAGGAACTTTGTGTTCCCAACAATCTAGGTGAAGGACGGCTTTCACACACACTTATCTCTCAGAATTGAGCATGTGGAGAGAATTTCGTTCATCTAGCACAACGGGAACGTTTTGCAGGAGAAACTTTTACTCTGGTTTCTCAGTGTGTTTCCAAGTGCAAGTTTGAAATTGCTGCATTTTTCACTGTAAAATAAGTTGGTGCTTGTATATCCCCATATGTATGTATGGTGTGCAGTTTGCAACTGAAAAGGAACTTTGTGTTCCCAACAATCTAGGTGAAGAACGGCTTTCACACACACTTATCTCTCACAACTGAGTATGTGGAGAAACCTTCGTTCATCTAGCAAAAATGGAAAGGTTGCCAGGAGAAACTTTTACTCTGGTTTCTCAGTGTTTTTCCTAGTGGCGGTTAGAAAATCTTGCAGTTTTCACTGTAAAACCAAATTGGAGCTATTACCTCCCCATATATATGCAAGGAGTGTAGTTTGCAACTGAAAAGGAACTTTGTGTTCCCAACAATCTAATTGAAGGACGGCTTTCACACACACTTATCTCTCAGTAGTGAGTATGTGGAGAGACGTTCGTTCATCTAGCACAAAGGGAACGGGTAGCAGGAGAAACTTTTACTCCGGTTTCTCAGTCTGTTTCCTAGTGCCGTGTTGAATTTCCTGCAGTTTTCACTGCAAAACAGATTTGGAGGACTTACCTCCCCATATATATGTATGGATTGTAGTTTGCAACTGAAAAGGAACGTTGTGTTCCCAACAATCTAGGTGAAGGACGGCTTTCACTCACACTTATCTCTCAGAACTGAGCATGTGGAGAGACTTTCGTTCATCTAGCACAAAGGGAACGGGTTGCAGGAGAAACTTTTACTCTGGTTTCTCAGTTTGTTTCCTAGTGCCTGTTAGAAGTTCCTGCAGTTTTCACTGTAATACCGAATTGGAGCTAGTACCACCAGATATATATTTATGGAGTGTAGATTGCAAATGAAAAGGAACTTTGTGTTCCCAACAAGCTAGTTGAACGACGGCTTTCACACACACTTATCTCTCAGAACTGATCATGTGGAGAGACTTTCGTTCATCTAGCCCAAATGGAAAGTTTTGCAGAAGAAACTTTTCTGTGTTTTCTCAGTCTCTTTCTAAGTTCCGGTTTGAAGTTCCTGCAGTTTTCACTTTAAAATAGAGTTGGAGCTAGTACCTCCCCATATATATGTAGGGAGTGTAGTTTGCAACTGAAAGGAACGTTGTGTTCCCAACAAGCTAGGTGAAGGACAGCTTTCACACACACTTATATCTCAGAAATGAGCATGTGGTGAGAAGTTCTTTCATCTAGCACAAACAGAAAGGATTGCAGGAGAAACTTTTACTCTGGTTTCTCAGTATGTTTCCTAGTGCTGGTTTGAAATTCCTGCATTTTTCACTGTAAACCCGAGTTGGAGCTAGTATCTCCCCATATAAATGTATGGAGTGTAGTTAGACACTGAAAAGGATCTTTGTGTTCCCAAAAAGCTAGGTTAAGGACGGCTTTCACACACAATTATTTCTCAGAATAGAGCATGTGGAGAGAGGTTCGTTCATCTAGCACAAAGGGAACGGTTTTCAGGAGAAACTTTTACTATGGTTTCTCAGTCTGTTTCCTAGTGCCGGTTTGAAGTTCCTGCAGTTTTCACTGTAAAACCGAGTTGGAGCTTGTACCTCCACATATATATGTATGGAGTGTAGTTTGCCACTGAAAAGGATCTTTGTGTTCCCAACCAGCTAGGTGAAAGACGGCATTCACACACACTTATCTCTCAGATCTGAGCATGTGGGGAGACGTTCGTTCATCTTGCAGAAAGGGAACTGGTTGCAGGGGAAACTAATTCTCTGGTTTCTACTCTGTTTCCTAGTTCCTGTTTGAAGTTCCTGCAGTTTTCACTGTAAAATGGAGTTGGAGCTAGTACCTCCACATATAAATGTATGGATTGTAGTTTGCAACTGAAAAGGAATTTTGTGTTCCTAACAAACTAGGTGAAGGACGGCTTTCACACTCACTTATCTCTCAGAACAGAGCATGTGGAGAAACGTTCGTTCATCTAGCACAAGAGGAACGGTTTGCAGGAGAATCTTTTACTCTGGTTTCTCTGTATGTTTCCTAGAGTTGGTAAGAATTTCCTGCATTTTTCACTGTAAAACCGAGTTGGAGCTAGTACCAACCCATATATATGTATGGATTGTAGATTGCAACTGAAAAGGAAATTTGTGTTCCCAACAATCTAGGTGAAGGACGGCTTTCACACACACTTATCTCTCAGAAATGAGCAGGTGGAGAGACATTCGTTCATCTAGCACAAAGGGACCTGGTTGCAGGAGAAACTTTTACTCTGGTTTCTCAGTTTGTTTCCTAGTGCCGATTTTAAGTTCCTGCAGTTTTCACTGTAAAGCCGATTTGGAGTTTGTACCCCTCATATATATGTATGGAGTGTAGTTTGCAACTGAAAATGTATTTTGTTTTCCAAACAAACTATGTGAAGGACGGCTTTCACACACACTTATCACTCAGAACAGAGCATGTGGAGAGACGTTCGTTCATCTAGCACAAAGGGACCTGGTTGCAGGAGAATCTTTTACTGTGGTTTCTCAGTTTGTTTCCTAGTGCTGTTAGAAGTTCCGGCAGTTTTCACTGTAAAACCGAATTTTAGCTAGTACCACCAGATATATATTTATGGAGTGTAGAT
Organism: Camelus bactrianus; assembly: GCF_048773025.1. Classification (NCBI taxonomy): domain Eukaryota; kingdom Metazoa; phylum Chordata; class Mammalia; order Artiodactyla; family Camelidae; genus Camelus; species Camelus bactrianus. Next base: position 2,247,354 of record NC_133549.1, on the reverse strand, counting down.
TGCAAATGAAAAGGAACATTGTGTTCCCAACAAGTTAGTTGAACAACGGCTTTCACACACAGTTATCTCTCAGAACTGAGCATGTGGAGAGACGTTCGTTCATCTAGCACAAAAGGAAAGGGTTGCAGAAGAAACTTTTACTGTGTTTTCTCAGTCTGTTTCTAAGTACCGGTTTGAAGTTCCTGCAGTTTTCACTTTAAAACCGAGTTGGAGCTAGTACCTACCAATATAAATGTATGGAGTGTAGTTTGCAACTGAAAATGAACTTAGTGTTTCCAATAAGCTAGGTGAAAGACAGCTTTCAAACACAATTATCTCTCAGAAATCAGCATGTGGAGAGAAGTTCTTTCATACAGCACAAAGGGAAAAGTATGAAGGAGAAACTTTTACTCTGGTTTCTCAGTCTGTTTCCTAGTGCTGGTATGGATTTCCTGCTGTTTTCACTGTAAAACCGAGTTGGAGCTAGTACCTCCCCATAAAAATATATGGACTGATGTTTGCAACTGAAAAGGAACTTTGTGTTCCCAACAAGCTGGGTGAAGGACGGCTTTCACACACACTTATCTCTCTGAACTGAGCGTGTGGAGAGTCGTTCATTCATCTAGCACAAAAAGAACGGGTTGCCGGAGAATTTTTACTCTGGATTCTCAGTCAGATTCCTAGTGCCTGTTTGAAGTTCCTGCACTTTTCACTGTAAAACAGAGTTGGAGCTAGTACCTCCCCATATATATTTATGGAGTGTAGTTTGCAAATGAAAAGTAATTTTGGGTTCCCAACTAGCTAGGTGAAGAACGGCTCTCACACACAATTATCGCTGAGAACTGAGCATGTGGAGAGACGATCGTTCATCTAGCACAAAAGAACGGTTTGCAGGGGAATATTTACTCTGGTTTCCCAGGCTGTTTTCTAGTTCCGGTTACAAGTTCCTGCAGTTTTCACTGTAAAACCGAGTTGGAGCTAGTACCAAGCCATATATATGTATGGAGTGTCGATTGCAACTGAAAAGGAACTTTGTGTTCCCAACAATCTAGGTGAAGGACGGCTTTCACACACACTTATCTCTCAGAAATGAGCATGTGGAGAGACTTTCTTTCATCTAGCACAAATGGAACTGGTTGCAGGAGAAACTTTTACTCTGGTTTCTCAGTTTGTTTCCTAGTGCCGATTTGAAGTTCCTGCAGTTTTCACTGTAAAACCGATTTGGAGCTAGTACCTCCCCATATATATGTATGGAGTGCAGTTTGCAACAGAAAATGAATTTTGTGTTCCATACAAACTATGTGAAGGACGGCTTTCACACACACTTATCTCTCAGAATAGTGCATGTGGAGAGATGTTTGTTCATCTACCACAAATGGAAAGGGTTGCAGGAGAAAATTTTACCCTGGTTTCTCAGTTTGTTTCCTAGTGCCTGTTAGAAGTTCCTGCAGTTTTCACTGTAAAACCGAATTTTAGCTAGTACCACCAGATATATATTTATGGATTGTAGATTGCAAATGAAAAGGAACTTTGTTTTCCCAACAAACTAGTTGAACAACGGCTTTCACACACACTTATCTCTCAGAACTGAGCATGTGGAGAGACGTTCGTTCATCTAGCACAAAGGGAAAGGGTTGCAGAAGAAACTTTTACTGTGTTTTCTCAGTCTGTTTCCTAGTGCCGGTTTGGATTTCCTGCTGTTTTCACTGTAAAATCGAGTTGGAGCTAGTACCTACCAATATAAATATATGGAGTTTAGTTTGCAACAGAAAAGGAACTTAGTGTTCCCAATAAGCTATGTGAAAGACAGCTTTCACACACAGTTATCTCTCAGAAATCAGCATGTGGAGAGAAGTTCTTTCATCCAGCACAAATGGAACGGTATGCAGGAGAAACTTTTACTCTGGTTTCTCAGTCTGTTTCCTAGTGCCGGTTTGGATTTCCTGCTGTTTTCACTGTAAAACCGAGTTGGAGCTAGTACCTCCCCATATAAATGTATGGACTGTTGTTTGCAACTGAAAAGGAACTTTGTGTTCCCAACAAGCTGGGTGAAGAACGGCTTTCACACACACTTTTCTCTCTGAACTGAGCGTGTGGAGAGACGTTCGTTCATCTAGCACAAAAGGAACTGTTTGCAGGAGAATTTTTACTCTGGATTCTCAGTCTGTTTCCTAGTGCCTGTTTGAAGTTCCTGCACTTTTCACTGTAAAAACGAGTTGGAGCTATTACCTCCCCATATATATATATGGAGTGTAGTTTGCAAATGAAAAGTAATTTTGGGTTCCCAACAAGCTTGGTGAAGGACGGCTTTCACACACAATTATCGCTCAGAAATGAGCATGGGGAGAGACGTTCGTTCATCTAGCACAAAAGAACTGTTTGCAGGGGAATCTTTTACACTGATTTCCCAGTCTGTTTCCTAGTGCCGGTTTGAAATTCATGCTTTTTTCACTTTAAAACAGAGTTGGAGGTAGTACCTACACATATATATGTATGGAATTTAGTTTGAACTGAGAAGGAACTTTGTGTTTCCAACAAGCTAGATGAAGGACGGCTTTCACACACACTTATCTCTCAGAACTGATCATGTGTAGAGACATTTGTTCATCTTGCAGAAAGGGAACTGGTTGCAGGAGAAACTATTTCTCTGGATTCTAGTCTGTTTCCTAGTGCCTGTTTGAAGTTCCTGCAGTTTTCACTGTAAAATGGATTTGGAGCTAGTACCTCCCCATATATATGTATGGATTGTAGTTTGCAACTGAAAAGGAACTTTGTGTTCCTAACAAACTAGGTGAAAGACGGCTTTCACACACACTTATCTCTCAGAACAGAGCATGTGGAGAGACGTTCGTTCATCTAGCACAAGAGGAACGGTTTGCAGGATGATCTTTTACTCTGGTTTCTCTGTATGTTTCCTAGTGCCGGTTAGAAGTTCCTGCAATTTTCACTGTAATACCGAGTTGAAGCTAGTACCAGCCCATATATATATATGGAGTGTAGATTGCAACTGAAAAGGAACTTTGTGTTCCCAACAATCTAGGTTAAGCACGGCTTTCACACACACTTATTTCTCAGAAATGAGCATGTGGATAGACATTCGTTCATCTAGCACAAAGGGACCTGGTTGCAGGAAAACTTTTACTCTGGTTTCTCAGTTTGTTTCCTAGTGCCTGTTAGAAGTTCCTGCAATTTCACTGTAAAACCGAATTTTAGCTAGTACCACCAGGTATATATTTATGGAGTGTTGATTGCAAATGAAAAGGAACTTTGTTTTCCCAACAAGCTAGTTGAACAACGGCTTTCACACACACTTATCTCTCAGAACTGAGCATGTGGAGAGACGTTCGTTCATCTAGCACAAAGGGAAAGGTTTGCAGAAGAAACTTTTACTGTGTATTCTCAGTCTGTTTCTAAGTGCCGGTTTGAAGTTCCTGCAGTTTTCACTTTAAAACCGAGTTGGAGCTAGTACCTACCAATATAAATGTATGGAGTGTAGTTTGCAACTGAAAAGGATCTTAGTGTTCCCAATAAGCTAGGTGAAAGACAGCTTTCACACACACTTATCTCTCAGAAATCAGCATGTGGAGAGAAGTTCTTTCATCCAGCACAAAGGGAACGTTATGCAGGGAAACTTTTACTCTGGTTTCTCAGTCTGTTTCCTAGGGCCGGTTTGGATTTCCTGCTGTTTTCACTGTAAAACCGAGTTGGAGCTAGTACTTCCCCATATAAATGTATGGACTGTTGTTTGCAACTGAAAAGGAACTTTGTGTTCCCAACAAGCTGGGTGAAGGACGGCTTTTAAACACACATATCTCTCTGAACTGAGCGTGTGGAGAGACTTTCGTTCATCTAGCACAAAAAGAACGGGTTGCAGGAGAATATTTACTCTGGATTCTCAGTCTGTTTCCTAGTGCCTGTTTGAAGTTCCTGCACTTTTCACTGTAACAACGAGTTGGAGCTATTACCTCCCCATATATATGTATGGAGTGTAGTTTGCAAATGAAAAGTAATTTTGGGTTCCCAACAAGCTAGGTGAAGGACGGCTTTCACACACAATTATCGCTCAGAAATGAGCATGTGGAGAGACGTTCGTTCATCTAGCACAAAAGAACTGTTTGCAAGGGAATCTTTTACTCTGGTTTCCCAGTCTGTTTCCTAGTGCCGGTTTGAAATTCATGCTTTTTTCACTTTAAAACAGAGTTGGAGCTAGTACCTACCCATATATATGTATGGAGTTTAGTTTGCAACTGAGAAGGAACTTTGTGTTCCCAACAAGTTAGATGAAGGACGGCTTTCACACACACTTATCTACCAGAATTGAGCATGTGGAGAGAAAATCGTTCATCTTGCAGAAAGGGAAATGGTTGTAGGAGAAACTATTTCTCTGGTTTCTAGTCTGTTTCCTAGTGCCTGTTTGAAGTTCCTGCAGTTTTCACTGTAAAACCGATTTGGAGCTAGTACCTCCCCATATATATGTATGGAGTGTAGTTTGCAACTGAAAATGAATTTTGTGTTCCAAATAAGCTACGTGAAAGACGGCTTTCACACACACTTATCTCTCAGAAATCAGCATGTGGAGAGATGTTCGTTCATCTAGCACAAATGGAAAGGGTTGCCGGAGAAAATTTTACTCTGATTTCTCAGTTTGTTTCCTAGTGCCTGTTAGAAGTTCCTGCAGTTTTCACTGTAAAACCGAATTTTTGCTAGTACCACCAGATATATATTTATGGAGTGTAGATTGCAAATGAAAAGGAACTTTGTTTTGCCAACAAGCTAGTTGAACAACGGCTTTCACACACACTTATCTCTCAGAACTGAGCATGTGGAGAGACGTTCGTTCATCTAGCAAAAAGGGAAGGGTTGCAGAAGAAACTTTTACTGTGTTTTCTCAGTCTGTTTCTAAGTGCCGGTTTGAAGTTCCTGCAGTTTTCACTTTAAAACCGAGTTGGAGCTAGTACCTACCAATAAAAATGTATGGAGTGTAGTTTGCAACTGAAAAGGAACTTAGTATTCCCAATAAGCTAAGTGAAAGACAGCTTTCACACACACTTATCTCTCAGAAATCAGCATGTGGAGAGAAGTTCTTTCATCCAGCACAAAGGGAACGGTATGCAGGAGAAACTTTTACTCTGGTTTCTCGGTCTGTTTCCTAGTGCCGATTTGGATTTCCTGCTGTTTTCACTGTAAAATTGAGTTGGAGCTAGTACCACCCCATATAATTTTATGGACTGTTGTTTGCAACTGAAAAGGAACTTTTTGTTCCCAACAAGCTGGGTGAAGTAAGGCTTTCACACACACTTATCTCACTGAACTGAGCGTGTGGAGAGACGTTCGTTCATCTAGCACAAAAGGAACGGGTTGCAGGAGAATTTTTACTCTAGATTCTCAGTCTGTTTCCTAGTGTCTGTTTGAAATTCCTGCACTTTTCACTGTAAAAACGAGTTGGAGCTATTACCTCCCCATATATATGTATGGAGTGTAGTTTGCAAATGAAAAGTAATTTTGGGTTATCAACAAGCTAGGTGAAGGACGGCTTTCACACACAATTATCGATCTGAACTGAGCATGTGGAGAGACGTTCGTTCATCTAGCACAAGAGGCAAGGTTTGCAGGAGGATCTTTTACTCTGGTTTCTCTGTATGTTTCCTAGTGCCGGTTAGAAGTTCCTGCAATTTTCACTCTAAAACCGAGTTGGAGCTTGTACCAACCCATATATATTTATGGAGTGTAGATTGCAACTGAAAAGGAAGTTAGTGTTCCCAACAATCTAGGTGAAGGACGGCTTTCACACACACTTTTCTCTCAGAAATGAGCATGTGGAGAGACGTTCGTTCATCTTGCAGAAAGGGAACTTGTTGCAGGGAAACTATTTCTCTGTTTTCTAGTCTGTTTCCTAGTGCCTGTATGAAGTTCCTGCAGTTTTCACTGTAAAATGTAGTTGGAGGTAGTACCTCCCCGTATAAATGTATGGATTGTAGTTTGCAACTAAAAATGAATTTTGTGTTCCTAACAAACTAGGTGAAGAACGGCTTTCACACACACTTTTCTCTCAGAACAGAGCATGTGGAGAGACGTTCGTTCATCTAGCACAAGAGGAACGGTTTGCAAGAGAATCTTTTACTCTGGTTTCTCTGTATGTTTCCTAGTGCCGGTTAGAAGTTCCTGCAGTTTTCACTGTAAAACAGATTTTGAGATAGTACATCCCCATATATATGTATGGACTGTAGTTTGCAAATGAAAAGTAATTTTGTGTTCCCAACAATCTTGGTGAATGACGGCTTTCACACATAAATATCGCTCAGAACAGAGCATATGGAGAGACGTTCGTTCATCTTGCAAAAAGGGAACTGGTTGCAGGAGAAACTATTTCTCTGTTTTCTAGTCTGTTTCCTAGTGCCTGTATGAAGTTCCTGCAGTTTTCACTTTAAAACAGAGTTGGAGCTAGTACCTCGCCATATATATGTATGGAGTGTAGTTTGCAACTGAAAGGAACGTTGTGTTCCCAACAAGCTAGGTGAAGGACAGCTTTCACACAAACTTATGTGTCAGTAATGAGCATGTGGAGAGAAGTTCTTTCATCTAGCACAAACTGAAAGGATTGCAGGAGATTCTTTTACTCTGGTTTCTCAGTATGTTTCCTAGTGCTGGTTTGAATTTCCTGCATTTTTCACTGTAAACCGAGTTGGAGCTAGTACCTCCCCATATATATGTATGGAGTGTAGTTAGACACTGAAAAAGAACTTTGTGTTCCCAAAAAGCTAGGTTAAGGACGGCTTTCACACACAATTATTTCTCAGAACTGATCATGTGGAGAGACGTTCGTTCATCTAGCACAACGGGAACGTTTTGCAGGAGAAACTTTTACTCTGGTTTCTCAGTGTGTTTCCTAGTGCAAGTTTGAAATTGCTGCATTTTTCACTGTAAAATAAGTTGGTGCTTGTATATCCCCATATGTATGTATGGAGTGCAGTTTGCAACTGAAAAGGAACTTTGTGTTCCCAACAATCTAGGTGAAGAACGGCTTTCACACACACTTATCTCTCACAACTGAGTATGTGGAGAAACCTTCGTTCATCTAGCAAAAATGCAAAGGCTGCCAGGAGAAACTTTTACTCTGGTTTCTCAGTGTTTTTCCTAGTGGCGGTTAGAAAATCTTGCAGTTTTCACTGTAAAACCGAATTGGAGCTATTACCTCCCCATATATATGTATGGAGTGTAGTTTGCAACTGAAAAGGAACTTTCTGTTCCCAACAATCTAGGTGAAGGACGGCATTCACACACATATATTTCTCAGAATTGAGCATGTGGGGAGTCGTTCGTTCATCTAGCACTAAAGGAACGGGTTCCAGGAGAAACTTTTTCTCTGTTGTCTCAGTCGGTTTCGTACTGCCGGGATGAAGTTACTGCAGTTTTCACTTTAAAACCGATTTGGAGCTAGTACCTCCCCATATATATGTATGGAGTGCAGTTTGCAACAGAAAATGAATTTTGTGTTCCATACAAACTATGTGAAGGACGGCTTTCACACACACTTATCTCTCAGAATAGTGCATGTGGAGAGATGTTTGTTCATCTACCACAAATGGAAAGGGTTGCAGGAGAAAATTTTACCCTGGTTTCTCAGTTTGTTTCCTAGTGCCTGTTAGAAGTTCCTGCAGTTTTCACTGTAAAACCGAATTTTAGCTAGTACCACCAGATATATATTTATGGAGTGTAGATTGCAAATGAAAAGGAACTTTGTTTTCCCAACAAACTAGTTGAACAACGGCTTTCACACACACTTATCTCTCAGAACTGAGCATGTGGAGAGACGTTCGTTCATCTAGCACAAAGGGAAAGGGTTGCAGAAGAAACTTTTACTGTGTTTTCTCAGTGTGTTTCCTAGTGCCGGTTTGGATTTCCTGCTGTTTTCACTGTAAAATCGAGTTGGAGCTAGTACCTACCAATATAAATATATGGAGTTTAGTTTGCAACAGAAAAGGAACTTAGTGTTCCCAATAAGCTATGTGAAAGACAGCTTTCACACACAGTTATCTCTCAGAAATCAGCATGTGGAGAGAAGTTCTTTCATCCAGCACAAATGGAACGGTATGCAGGAGAAACTTTTACTCTGGTTTCTCAGTCTGTTTCCTAGTGCCGGTTTGGATTTCCTGCTGTTTTCACTGTAAAACCGAGTTGGAGCTAGTACCTCCCCATATAAATGTATGGACTGTTGTTTGCAACTGAAAAGGAACTTTGTGTTCCCAACAAGCTGGGTGAAGAACGGCTTTCACACACACTTTTCTCTCTGAACTGAGCGTGTGGAGAGACGTTCGTTCATCTAGCACAAAAGGAACTGTTTGCAGGAGAATTTTTACTCTGGATTCTCAGTCTGTTTCCTAGTGCCTGTTTGAAGTTCCTGCACTTTTCACTGTAAAAACGAGTTGGAGCTATTACCTCCCCATATATATATATGGAGTGTAGTTTGCAAATGAAAAGTAATTTTGGGTTCCCAACAAGCTTGGTGAAGGACGGCTTTCACACACAATTATCGCTCAGAAATGAGCATGGGGAGAGACGTTCGTTCATTTAGCACAAAAGAACTGTTTGCAGGGGAATCTTTTACACTGATTTCCCAGTCTGTTTCCTAGTGCCGGTTTGAAATTCATGCTTTTTTCACTTTAAAACAGAGTTGGAGGTAGTACCTACACATATATATGTATGGAATTTAGTTTGAACTGAGAAGGAACTTTGTGTTCCCAACAAGCTAGATGAAGGACGGCTTTCACACACACTTATCTCTCAGAACTGAGCATGTGTAGAGACATTTGTTCATCTTGCAGAAAGGGAACTGGTTGCAGGAGAAACTATTTCTCTGGATTCTAGTCTGTTTCCTAGTGCCTGTTTGAAGTTCCTGCAGTTTTCACTGTAAAATGGATTTGGAGCTAGTACCTCCCCATATATATGTATGGATTGTAGTTTGCAACTGAAAAGGAACTTTGTGTTCCTAACAAACTAGGTGAAAGACGGCTTTCACACACACTTATCTCTCAGAACAGAGCATGTGGAGAGACGTTCGTTCATCTAGCACAAGAGGAACGGTTTGCAGGATGATCTTTTACTCTGGTTTCTCTGTATGTTTCCTAGTGCCGGTTAGAAGTTCCTGCAATTTTCACTGTAATACCGAGTTGAAGCTAGTACCAGCCCATATATATATATGGAGTGTAGATTGCAACTGAAAAGGAACTTTGTGTTCCCAACAATCTAGTTTAAGCACGGCTTTCACACACACTTATTTCTCAGAAATGAGCATGTGGATAGACATTCGTTCATCTACCACAAAGGGACCTGGTTGCAGGAAAACTTTTACTCTGGTTTCTCAGTTTGTTTCCTAGTGCCTGTTAGAAGTTCCTGCAATTTCACTGTAAAACCGAATTTTAGCTAGTACCACCAGGTATATATTTATGGAGTGTTGATTGCAAATGAAAAGGAACTTTGTTTTCCCAACAAGCTAGTTGAACAACGGCTTTCACACACACTTATCTCTCAGAACTGAGCATGTGGAGAGACGTTCGTTCATCTAGCACAAAGGGAAAGGTTTGCAGAAGAAACTTTTACTGTGTATTCTCAGTCTGTTTCTAAGTGCCGGTTTGAAGTTCCTGCAGTTTTCACTTTAAAACCGAGTTGGAGCTAGTACCTACCAATATAAATGTATGGAGTGTAGTTTGCAACTGAAAAGGATCTTAGTGTTCCCAATAAGCTAGGTGAAAGACAGCTTTCACACACACTTATCTCTCAGAAATCAGCATGTGGAGAGAAGTTCTTTCATCCAGCACAAAGGGAACGTTATGCAGGGAAACTTTTACTCTGGTTTCTCAGTCTGTTTCCTAGGGCCGGTTTGGATTTCCTGCTGTTTTCACTGTAAAACCGAGTTGGAGCTAGTACTTCCCCATATAAATGTATGGACTGTTGTTTGCAACTGAAAAGGAACTTTGTGTTCCCAACAAGCTGGGTGAAGGACGGCTTTCAAACACACATATCTCTCTGAACTGAGCGTGTGGAGAGACTTTCGTTCATCTAGCACAAAAGGAACGGGTTGCAGGAGAATATTTACTCTGGATTCTCAGTCTGTTTCCTAGTGCCTGTTTGAAGTTCCTGCACTTTTCACTGTAACAACGAGTTGGAGCTATTACCTCCACATATATATGTATGGAGTGTAGTTTGCAAATGAAAAGTAATTTTGGGTTCCCAACAAGCTAGGTGAAGGACGGCTTTCACACACAATTATCGCTCAGAAATGAGCATGTGGAGAGACGTTCGTTCATCTAGCACAAAAGGAACGGGTTGCAGGAGAATATTTACTCTGGATTCTCAGTCTGTTTCCTAGTGCCTGTTTGAAGTTCCTGCACTTTTCACTGTAACAACGAGTTGGAGCTATTACCTCCACATATATATGTATGGAGTTTAGTTTGCAACTGAGAAGGAACTTTGTGTTCCCAACAAGTTAGATGAAGGACGGCTTTCACACACACTTATCTCTCAGAATTGAGCATGTGGAGAAAAAATCGTTCATCTTGCAGAAAGGGAAATGGTTGTAGGAGAAACTATTTCTCTGGTTTCTAGTCTGTTTCCTAGTGCCTGTTTGAAGTTCCTGCAGTTTTCACTGTAAAACCGATTTGGAGCTAGTACCTCCCCATATATATGTATGGAGTGTAGTTTGCAACTGAAAATGAATTTTGTGTTCCAAATAAGCTACGTGAAAGACGGCTTTCACACACAATTATCTCTCAGAAATCAGCATGTGGAGAGATGTTCGTTCATCTAGCACAAATGGAAAGGGTTGCCGGAGAAAATTTTACTCTGGTTTCTCAGTGTGTTTCCTAGTGCAAGTTTGAAATTGCTGCATTTTTCACTGTAAAATAAGTTGGTGCTTGTATATCCCCATATGTATGTATGGAGTGCAGTTTGCAACTGAAAAGGAACTTTGTGTTCCCAACAATCTAGGTGAAGAACGGCTTTCACACACACTTATCTCTCACAACTGAGTATGTGGAGAAACCTTCGTTCATTTAGCAAAAATGCAAAGGCTGCCAGGAGAAACTTTTACTCTGGTTTCTCAGTGTTTTTCCTAGTGGCGGTTAGAAAATCTTGCAGTTTTCACTGTAAAACCGAATTGGAGCTATTACCTCCCCATATATATGTATGGAGTGTAGTTTGCAACTGAAAAGGAACTTTCTGTTCCCAACAATCTAGGTGAAGGACGGCATTCACACACATATATTTCTCAGAATTGAGCATGTGGGGAGTCGTTCGTTCATCTAGCACTAAAGGAACGGGTTCCAGGAGAAACTTTTACTCTGTTGTCTCAGTCGGTTTCGTACTGCCGGGATGAAGTTACTGCAGTTTTCACTGTAAAACCGATTTGGAGCTAGTATCTCCCCATATATATGTATGGATTGTAGTTTGCAACTGAAAAGGAACTTTGTGTTCCCAACAATCTAGGTGAAGGACGGCTTTAACACACACTTATCTCTCAGAACTGAGCATGTGGATAGACGTTCGTTCATCCAGCACAAAGGGAAAGGGTTTCAGGGGAAACTTTTACTCCGGTTTCTCAGTCTGTTTCCTAGTGCCGTGTTGAAGTTCCTGCAGTTTTCACTGCAAAACAGTGTTGGAGGTCTTTCCTCCCCATTTATATGTATATATTGTAGTTTGCAACTGAAAAGGAACTTTGTGTTACCAACAATCTAGGTGAAGGACGGCTTTCACACACACTTATCTTTCAGAAATGAGCATGTGGAAAGACGTTCCTTCATCTAGCCCAAAGAGAACGGGTTGCAGGAGAAACTTTTACTCTGGTTTCTCAGTCTGTTTCCTAGTGCCGATTTGAAGTTCCTGCATTTTTCTCTGTAAAACCGAGTTGGAGCTAATACCACCCTTATATATGTATGGAGTGTAGTTTGCAACTGAAAAGGAAGTTTGTGTTCCGAACAATCTAGGTGAAGGACGGCTTTCACACACACTTATCTCTCAGAACTGAACAGGTGGAGAGACGTTCGTTCATCTAGCAAAAATGTAACGGTTTGTAGGAGAAACTTTTACTCTGTTTTCTCAGTCTGTTTCCTACTGCCGGGTTGAAGTTACGTCAGTATTCACTGTAAAACCGAGATGGAGCTTGTACTTCCCCCTATATATGTATGGAGTGTAGTTTGCATCTGAAAAGGAACTTTGTGTTCCCAACAATCTAGGTGAAGTACGGCTTTCACACACACTTATCTCTCAGAACTGAGTATGTGGAGAGACGTTCGTTCATCCAGCACAAAGGGAACGATTTGCATGAAAAATTTTTCTCCGTTTTCTCAGTCTGTTTCCTAGTGCCGTGTTGAAGTTCCTGCAGTTTTCACTGCAAAACAGTGTTGGAGGTCTTACCTCCCCACATATATGTATGGATTGTAGTTTGCAACTGAAAAAGTACTTTGTGTTCCCAACATTCTAGGTGAAGGACGGCTTTCACACACACATACCTCTCAGATCTGAGCATGTGGAGAGACGATCGTTCATGTAGCACAACGGGAACGGGTTGCAGGAGAAACTTTTACTCTGGTTTCTCAGTGTGTTTCTTGTGCCAGTTTGAATTTCCTGCAGTTTTCAATGTAAAACAGACTTGAATCTAGTACCTCCCCATATATATGTATGGAGTGTAGCTTGCAAATTGAAGGAAATTTGTGTTCCCAACAATCTAGTTGAAGGGCGGCTTTCACACACACTTATTTCTCAGAACTTAACAGGGGGAGAGACGTTCTTTCATCTAGCATAAAGGGAATGGTATGCAGGAGAAACTTTTACTCTGTTTCTCAGTCTGTTTCCTAATGCCGGGTTGAAGTTACTGCAGTTTTCTCTGTAAAACCGAGTTGGAGCTAGGACCTCCCCATATATATGTATGGAGTGAAGTTTGCAACTGAAAAGGAAGTTTGTGTTCTGAACAATCTAGGTGAAGGACGGCTTTCACACACACTTATCTCTCAGAAATCAGCATGTGGAGAGACGTTCGTTCATCTAGCTCAAATGGACCTCGTTGCAGGAGAAACTTTTACTCTGGTTTCTCAGTCTGTTTCCTATTGCCGGTTTGAAGATCCTGCAGTTTTCACTGTAAAACCGATTTGGTGCTAGTACTTATGCATATATATATATGGAGTGTCGTTTGCAACTGAAAAGGAACTTTGTGTTCCCAACAAGCTAGGTGAAGGACGGCTTTCACACACACATATTTCTCAGAACTGAGCATGTGGAGAGACGTTCGTTCATCAAGCACACCCGGAACGGGTTGCAGGGGAAATTTTTACTCTGTTTTGTCAGTGTGTTTCCTAGTGCGAGTTTGAAGTTCCTACAGTTTTCACTGTAAAACAGAGTAGGAGCTTGTACCTCCACATATATATATATGTATGGAGTACAGTTTGCAACTAAATAGGAACTTTGTGTTCCCAGCAATCTAAGTGAAGGCGGCTTTCACACTCACATATCTCTCAGAACTCACCATGTGGAGAGACTTTCGTTCATCTAGCAGAAAGGGAACGAGTTGCAGGAGAAACTTTTACTCAGGTTTCTCAGTCTGTTTCCTAGTGCCGGGTTGAAGTTCCTGCAATTTTCACTGTAAAACAGAGTTGGAGGTCTTACCTCCCCATATATATATAAGGATTGTAGTTTGCAACTGAAAAGGAACTTTGTGTTCCCAACAATCTAGGTGAAGGACGGCTTTCACACAAACTTATCTCTCAGAACTGAGCATGTGGAGAGACGTTCGTTCATCTAGCACAAAGGGAACGGGTTGCAGGAGAAACTTTTACTCTGGTTTCTCAGTCTGTTTCCTAGTGCCGTGTTTCAGTCCCTGCAGTTTTCACTGTAAAACCGATTTGGGGGTCTAACCTCCCCATATATATGTATGGATTGTAGTATGCAACTGAAAAGGGACTTTTTGTTCCCAACATTCTAGGTGAAGGACGGCTTCTCAAACAATTATCTCTCAGAAATGAGCATGTGGAGAGACGTTCGTTCATCTAGCAAAAAAGGAACGGTTTGCAGGAGAAACTTTTACTCTGGTTTCTCAGTCTGTTTCCTAGTGCCGGTTTGAAGTTCCTGCAGTTTTCACTTTGAAAACGAGTTGGAGATAGTACCTCCCCATATATATGAATGGAGTGTAGTTTGCAAAATAAAAGGAAATTTGTGTTCCCAAGAATCTAGGTAATGGTCGGCTTTCACACACACATATCTCACAGAAGTGAGCATGTGGAGAGACGTTCGTTCATCTAGCACAACGGGAACGGGTTGCAGGAGAAACTTTTACTCTTGTTTCTCAGTGTGTTTCCTAGTGCCAGTTTCAAGTTCCTGCAGTTTTCACTGTAAAACCGTGTTGGATCTGGTACCTCCCCATATATATATGTATAGAATGCAGTTTGCAACTGAATAGGAACTTTGTGTTCCCAGCAATCTAAGTGAAGGACGGCTTTCACACACACATATCTCTCATAACTCAGCATGTGGAGAGACTTTCGTTCATCTAGCACAAATGGAACGAGTTGCAGGAGAAACTTTTACTCCGGTTTCTCAGTCTGTTTCCTAGTGCCGGTTGAAGTTCCTGCAATTTTCACTGTAAAACAGAGTTGGAGGTCTTACCTCCCCATATATATGTAAGGATTGTAGTTTGCAACTGAAAAGGAACTTTGTGTTCCCAACATTCTAGGTGAAGGACGGCTTACACACACACATACCTCTCAGAACTGAGCAGGTGGAGAGACGTTCGTTCATCTTGCACAACGGGAACGGTTTGCAGGGGAAACTTTTACTCTGGTTTCTCAGTCTGTTTCCTAGTGCCAGTTTGAAGTTCCTGCAATTTTCACTGTAAAACAGAGTTGGAGGTCTTACCTCCCCATATATATGTAAGGATTGTAGTTTGCAACTGAAAAGGAACTTTGTGTTCCCAACATTCTAGGTGAAGGACGGCTTACACACACACATACCTCTCAGAACTGAGCAGGTGGAGAGACGTTCGTTCATCTAGCACAAATGGAACGAGTTGCAGGAGAAACTTTTACTCCGGTTTCTCAGTGTGTTTCCTAGTGCCAGTTTGAAGTTCCTGCAATTTTCAATGTAAAACAGGCTTGGAGCTTGTTCCTCCCCATATATATTTATGGAGTGTAGTTTGCAACTTAAAAGGAACTTTGTTTTCCCAACAATCTAGGTGAAGGACGGCTTTAACACACACATATTTCTCAGAACTTAACAGGGGGAGAGACGTTCGTTCATCTAGCATAAAGGGAACGGTTTGCAGGAGAAACTTTTACTCTGTTTTCTCAGTCTGTTTCCTACTGTCGGGGTGAAGTTACTGCAGTTTTCACTGTAAAACCGAGTTGGAGCTAGGACTTCCCCATATATATGTATGGAGTGTAGTTTGCAACTGAAAAGGAAGTTTGTGTTCCGAACAATCTAGGTGAAGGACGGCTTTCACACACACTTATCTCTCAGAAATCAGCATGTGGAGAGATGATCTTTCATCTAGCTCAAATGGACCTGTTTGCAGGAGAAACTTTTACACTGGTTTCTCAGTCTGTTTCCTATTGCCGGTTTGAAGATCCTGCAGTTTTCACTGTAAAACCGAGTTGGAGCTTGTACAAACCCATATATATGTATGGAGTGTAGTTTGCAACTGAAAAGGAACTTTGTGTTCCCAACAAGCTAGTTGAAGGACGGCTTTCACACACACTTATCTCTCAGAACTGAGCATGTGGAGAGACGTTCGTTCATCAAGCACAACGGGAACGGGTTGCAGGGGAAACTTTTACACTGTTTTCTCAGTGTGTATCCTAGTGCCGATTTGAAGTTCCTGCAGTTTTCTCTGTAAAACCGAGTTGGAGCTAATACCACCCTTATATATTTATGGAGTGTAGTTTGCAACTGAAAAGGAAGTTTGTGTTCCGAACAATCTAGGTGAAGGACGGCTTTCACACACACATACCTCTCAGATCTGAGCATGTGGAGAGACGATCGTTCATGTAGCACAACGGGAACGGGTTGCAGGAGAAACTTTTACTCTGGTTTCTCAGTGTGTTTCTTGTGCCAGTTTGAATTTCCTGCAGTTTTCAATGTAAAACAGACTTGAATCTTGTACCTCCCCATATATATGTATGGAGTGTAGCTTGCAAATTAAAGGAAATTTGTGTTCCCAACAATCTAGTTGAAGGGCGGCTTTCACACACACTTATTTCTCAGAACTTAACAGGGGGAGAGACGTTCTTTCATCTAGCATAAAGGGAATGGTATGCAGGAGAAACTTTTACTCTGTTTTCTCAGTCTGTTTCCTAATGCCGGGTTGAAGTTACTGCAGTTTTCTCTGTAAAACCGAGTTGGAGCTAGGA
Source organism: Camelus bactrianus (assembly GCF_048773025.1). Lineage (NCBI taxonomy): Eukaryota > Metazoa > Chordata > Mammalia > Artiodactyla > Camelidae > Camelus > Camelus bactrianus. Next base: position 2,230,987 of record NC_133549.1, on the reverse strand, counting down.
CCTCCCCATATATATGTATGGAGTGAAGTTTGCAACTGAAAAGGAAGTTTGTGTTCTGAACAATCTAGGTGAAGGACGGCTTTAACACAAAATTATCTCTCAGAAATCAGCATGTGGAGAGACGTTCGTTAATCTAGCTCAAATGGACCTCGTTGCAGGAGAAACTTTTACTCTGGTTTCTCAGTCTGTTTCCTATTGCCGGTTTGAAGATCCTGCAGTTTTCACTGTAAAACCGAGTTGGTGCTAGTACCTATGCATATATATATATGGAGTGTCGTTTGCAACTGAAAAGGAACTTTGTGTTCCCAACAAGCTAGGTGAAGGACGGCTTTCACACACACATATTTCTCAGAACTGAGCATGTGGAGTGACGTTCGTTCATCAAGCACACCCGGAACGGGTTGCAGGGGAAATTTTTACTCTGTTTTGTCAGTGTGTTTCCTAGTGCGAGTTTGAAGTTCCTACAGTTTTCACTGTAAAACAGAGTAGGAGCTTGTACCTCCACATATATATATATGTATGGAGTACAGTTTGCAACTAAATAGGAACTTTGTGTTCCCAGCAATCTAAGTGAAGGCGGCTTTCACACTCACATATCTCTCAGAACTCACCATGTGGAGAGACGTTCGTTCATCTAGCAGAAAGGGAACGAGTTGCAGGAGAAACTTTTACTCAGGTTTCTCAGTCTGTTTCCTAGTGCCGGGTTGAAGTTCCTGCAATTTTCACTGTAAAACAGAGTTGGAGGTCTTACCTCCCCATATATATGTAAGGATTGTAGTTTGCAACTGAAAAGGAACTTTGTGTTCCCAACAATCTAGGTGAAGGACGGCTTTCACACAAACTTATCTCTCAGAACTGAGCATGTGGAGAGACGTTCGTTCATCTAGCACAAAGGGAACGGGTTGCAGGAGAAACTTTTACTCTGGTTTCTCAGTCTGTTTCCTAGTGCCGTGTTTCAGTCCCTGCAGTTTTCACTGTAAAACCGATTTGGGGGTCTAACCTCCCCATATATATTTATGGATTGTAGTATGCAACTGAAAAGGGACTTTTTGTTCCCAACATTCTAGGTGAAGGACGGCTTCTCAAACAATTATCTCTCAGAAGTGAGCATGTGGAGAGACGTTCGTTCATCTAGCAAAAAAGGAACCGTTTGCAGGAGAAACTTTTACTCTGGTTTCTCAGTCTGTTTCCTAGTGCCGGTTTGAAGTTCCTGCAGTTTTCACTTTAAAAACGAGTTGGAGATAGTACCTCCCCATATATATGAATGGAGTGTAGTTTGCAAAATAAAAGGAAATTTGTGTTCCCAAGAATCTAGGTAATGGTCGGCTTTCACACACACATATCTCACAGAAGTGAGCATGTGGAGAGACGTTCGTTCATCTAGCACAACGGGAACGGGTTGCAGGAGAAACTTTTACTCTTGTTTCTCAGTGTGTTTCCTAGTGCCAGTTTGAAGTTCCTGCAGTTTTCACTGTAAAACCGTGTTGGATCTGGTACTTCCCCATATATATATGTATAGAATGCAGTTTGCAACTGAATAGGAACTTTGTGTTCCCAGCAATCTAAGTGAAGGACGGCTTTCACACACACATATCTCTCATAACTCAGCATGTGGAGGGACTTTCATTCATCTAGCACAAATGGAACGAGTTGCAGGAGAAACTTTTACTCCGGTTTCTCAGTCTGTTTCCTAGTGCCGGGTTGAAGTTCCTGCAATTTTCACTGTAAAACAGAGTTGGAAGTCTTACCTCCCCATATATATGTAAGGATTGTAGTTTGCAACTGAAAAGGAACTTTGTGTTCCCAACATTCTAGGTGAAGGACGGCTTACACACACACATACCTCTCAGAACTGAGCAGGTGGAGAGACGTTCGTTCATCTAGCACAACGGGAACGGGTTGCAGGGGAAAATTTACTCTGGTTTCTCAGTCTGTTTCCTAGTGCCAGTTTGAAGTTCCTGTAATTTTCACTGTAAAACAGAGTTGGAGGTCTTACCTCCCCATATATATGTAAGGAATGTAGTTTGCAACTGAAAAGGAACTTTGTATTCCCAACATTCTAGGTGAAGGACGGCTTACACACACACATACCTCTCAGAACTGAGCAGGTGGAGAGACGTTCGTTCATCTAGCACAAATTGAACGAGTTGCAGGAGAAACTTTTACTCCGGTATCTCAGTGTGTTTCCTAGTGCCAGTTTGAAGTTCCTGCAATTTTCAATGTAAAACAGGCTTGGAGCTTGTTCCTCCCCATATATATTTATGGAGTGTAGTTTGCAACTTAAAAGGAACTTTGTTTTCCCAACAATCTAGGTGAAGGACGGCTTTAACACACACATATTTCTCAGAACTTAACAGGGGGAGAGACGTTCGTTCATCTAGCATAAAGGGAACGGTTTGCAGGAGAAACTTTTACTCTGTTTTCTCAGTCTGTTTCCTACTGTCGGGGTGAAGTTACTGCAGTTTTCACTGTAAAACCGAGTTGGAGCTAGGACTTCCCCATATATATGTATGGAGTGTAGTTTGCAACTGAAAAGGAAGTTTGTGTTCCGAACAATCTAGGTGAAGGACGGCTTTCACACACACTTATCTCTCAGAAATCAGCATGTGGAGAGATGTTCTTTCATCTAGCTCAAATGGACCTGTTTGCAGGAGAAACTTTTACACTGGTTTCTCAGTCTGTTTCCTATTGCCGGTTTGAAGATCCTGCAGTTTTCACTGTAAAACCGAGTTTGAGCTTGTACAAACCCATATATATGTATGGAGTGTAGTTTGCAACTGAAAAGGAACTTTGTGTTCCCAACAAGCTAGGTGAAGGACGGCTTTCACACACACATATCTCTCAGAACTGAGCATGTGGAGAGACATTCGTTCATCAAGCACAACGGGAACGGGTTGCAGGGGAAACTTTTACTCTGTTTTCTCAGTGTGTTTCCTAGTGCCAGTTTATAATTCCTGCAGTTTTCACTGTAAACCAGAGTTGGAGCTAGTACCTCCCCATATATATGTATGGAGTGTAGTTGGCAACTTAAAAGGAACTTTGTGATCCCAACAATCTAGGTGAAGGACGGCTTTCACACACTATTATCTCTCAGAACTGAACAGGTGGAGAGACGTTCGTTCATCTAGCATAAAGGGAACGGTTTGCAGGAGAAATTTTACTCTGATTTCTCAGTCTGTTTCCTACTGCCGGATTGAAGTTCCTGCAGTTTCCACTGTAAAACCGAGTTGGAGCTAGAACCTCACCATATATATGTATGGAGTGTAGTAAGCAACTGAAAAGGAACATTGTGTTCCCAACAATCAAAGTGAAGGACGGCTTTCACACACACTTATCTCTCAAAACTGAGCATGTGGAGAGACGTTCGTTCATCTAGCACAAAGGGAACGGGTAGCAGGTGAAAATTTTACTCCGGTTTCTCAGTCTGTTTCCTAGTGCCGTGTTGAATTTCCTGCAGTTTTCACTGCAAAACAGTGTTGGAGGTCTTACCTCCCCATATATATGTATGGATTGTAGTTTGCAACTGAAAAGGTTCTTTGTGTTCCCAACAATCTAGGTGAAGGACGGCTTTCACACACACTTAAATCTCAGAAATGAGCATGTGGAGAGACGTTCGTTCATCTAGCACAAAGGGAAAGGGTTGCAGGAGAAACTTTTACTCTGGTTTCTCAGTCTGTTTCCTAGTGCCTGTATGAAGTTCCTGCAGTTTTCACTGTAAAACCGAGTTGGAGCTAGTATCTCCCCATATATATGTATGGAGTGCAGTTTGCAACTGAAAAGGAACTTTGTGTTCCCAACAATCTAGGTGAAGGACGGCTTTCACACACACTTATCTCTCAGAACTGTGCATGTGGAGAGACGTTCGTTCATCTAGCACAAAGGGAACGGGTTGCAGGAGAAACTTTTTCTCTGGTTTCTCAGACTGTTTCCTAGTGCCGATTTGAAGTTCCTGCAATTTTCACTGTAAAACAGTGTTGGAGCTAGTACCTCCCCATATATATGCATGGAGTGCTGTTTGCAACTGAAAAGGAACTATGTTTTCCAAACAATCTAAGTGAATGACGGCATTCACACACACTTATCTCTCAGAACTGAGCATGTGGAGAGATGTTCGTTCATCTAGCACAAAGGGAACGGGTAGCAGGAGAATCTTTTACTCTGGTTTCTCAGTCTGTTTCCAAGTGCCGGTAAGAAGTTCCTGCAGTTTTCACTTCAAAACCGAGGTGGAGGTAGTACCTCCCCATATATATGTATGGAGTGTAGTTTGCAACTGAAAAGGAACTTTGTGTTCCCAACAATTTAGGTGAAGGACAGCTTTCACACACACACATCTGTCAGAACTGAGCATGTGGAGAGACGTTCATTCATCTAGCACAAATGGAACGGTTTGCAGGAGAAACTTTACTCTGGTTTCTCAGTCTGTTTCCAAGTGCCGGTTTGAATTTCTTGCAGTTTTCACTGCAAAACCGAGATGGAGCTAGTACCTCCCTATATATATGTAAGGATTGTAGATTGCAACTGAAAAGGAATTTTGTGTTCCCAACAAACTATGGGAAGGACGGCTTTCACACACACATATCTCTCAGAACAGAGCATGTGGAGAGACGTTCGTTCATCTAGCAAAAAGGGAAATGGTTACAGGAGAAACTTTTACACTGGTTTCTCAGTTTGTTTCCTAGTGCCTCTTAGAAGTTCCTGCAGATTTCACTTTAAAACCGAATTGGTGCTAGTACTACCAGATATATATTTATGGAGTGTAGATTGCAAATAAAAAGGAACTGTGTGTTCCCAACAATCAAGGTGAAAGACGGCTTTAACACACAATTATCTCTCAGAACTGAACAGGTGGTGAGACGTTCGTTCATCTAGCAGAAATGGAACGGGTTGCAGGAGAAACTATTACTCAGTTTTCTCAGTTTGTTTCCTACTGCCGTGTTGAAGGTACTGCAGTTTTCACTGTAAAACTGAGTTGGTGCTAGTACCTCCCCATATATATGTATGGAGTGTAGTTTGCAACTGAAAAGTTACTTTGTGTTCCCACAAATCTAGGTGAATGACGGCTTTCACACACACTTATCTCTCAGAACTGAGCATGTGGAGAGACGTCCGTTCATCTAGCACAAAAGGAACGGGTTGCAGGAGAAACTTTTACTCTGGTTTCTTAGTCTGTTTCCTAGTGCCGATTTCATGTTCCTGCAGTTTTCACTGTAAAACAGAGTTGGAGCTAGTACCTCCCCATATATATGTATGGAGTGTAGTTTGCAACTGAAAAGGAACTTTGTGTTCCCAACTATCTAAGTGTAGGACGGCATTCACACACACATATCTCTCAGAACTGAGCATGTGGAGAGACTTTCGTTCATCTAGCACAAAGGGAACGGGTTGCAGGAGAAACTTTTTCTCTGGTTTATCAGTGTGTTTCCTAGTGCCGATTTGAAATTCCTGCAATTTTCACTGTAAAAGAGATTTGGAGCTTGTACCTCCCCATATGTATGCATGGAGTGCGGTTTGCAACTGAAAAGGAACTATGTTTTCCAAACAATCTAAGTGAATGACGGCATTCACACACACTTATCTCTCAGAACTGAGCATGTGGAGAGACGTTCGTTCATCTAGCACAAAGGGAACGGTTTGCAGGAGAAACTTTTACTCTGGTTTCTCAGTCTTTTTCCTAGTGCCGACTTGAAGTTCCTGCAGTTTTCACTGTAAAACCTATTTGGAGCTAGTACCTCCCCATATATATGCATGGAGTGCAATTTCAACTGAATAGGAAATTTGTGTTCCCAACAATCTAAGTGAAGGACGGCTTTCACACACACTTAACTCTCAGAACTGAGCAAGTGGAGAGACGTTCGTTCATCTAGCACAAAGGGAACGGGTAGCAGGAGAAATTTAACTCCGGTTTCTCAGTCTGTTTCCAAGTGCCGTGTTGAATTTCCTGCAGTTTCACTGCAAAACAGAGTTGGAGGTCTTACCTCCCCATATATATGTATGGATTGTAGTTTGCAACTGAAAAGATACTTTGTGTTCCCAACAATCTAGGTGAAGGATGGCTTTGACACACACTTATCTCTCAGAACTGAGCATGTGGAGAGAAGTTCGTTCATCTAGCACAAAGGGAACGGTTTGCAGGAGAAACTTTTACTCTGGTTTCTCAGTCTGTTGCCTAGTGCCGGTTTGAATTTCTTCCAGTTTTCACTGCAAAACCGAGTTGGAGATAGTACATCCCTATATATATATAAGGATTGTAGATTGCAACTGAAAAGGAATTTTGTGTGCCCAACAACCTATGGGAAGGACGGCATTCACACACACATATCTCTCAGAACAGAGCATGTGGAGAGACGATCGTTCATCTAGCAAAAAGTGAAAGGGTTGCAGGAGAAAATTTTACATTAGTTTCTCAGTTTGTTTCCTAGTGCCTCTTAGAAGTTCCTGCAGTTTTCACTTTAAAACCGAATTGGAGCTTGTACTACCAGATATATATTTATGGATTGTAGATTTCAAATAAAAAGGAACTTTGTGTTTCCAACAAGCTAGTTGAACGACGGCTTTCACACACACTTATCTCTCAGAACTGATCATGTTGAGAGACTTTCGTTCATCTAGCACAAAGGAAAGTTTTGCAGAAGAAACTTTTCTGTGTTTTCTCAGCCTCTTTCTAAGTGCCGGTTTTAAGTTTCTGCAGTTTTCACTTTAAAACAGAGTTGGAGCTAGTACCTCCCCATATATATGTATGGAGTGTAGTTTACAACTGAAAGGAACTTTGTGTTCCCAACAAGCTAGGTGAAGGACAGCTTTCACACACACTTATGTCTCAGAAATGAGCATGTGTAGAGAAGTTCTTTCATCTAGCAAAAAGGGAACTGATTGCAGGAGAAACTTTTACTCTAGTTTCTAAGTATGTTTCCTAGTGCTGGTTTGAAATTCCTGCATTTTTCACTGTAAACCCGAGTTGGATTTTGTACTTCCCCATATATATGTATGGAGTGTAGTTTGCAACTGAAAAGGAACTTTGTGTTCCCAACAATCAACATGAAGGACGGCTTTAACACACAATTATCTCTCAGAACTGAGCATGTGGAGGGACGTTCGTTTATCTAGCACAAAGGGAAAAGTTTGCAGGAGAAACATTTACACTGGTTTCTCAGTATGTTTCCTATTGCCGGTTTGAACTTTCTGCAGTTTTCACTGTAAAACAGATTTGGAGCTACTACCTCCCCATATATATGTAAGGAGTGTAGTTAGCAACTGAAAAGGAACTTTGTGTTCCCACCAATCTAGGTGAAGGACGGCTTTCACACACACTTAACTCTCAGAACTGATCATGTGGAGAGACGTCCGTTCATCTAGCACAAAAGGAACGGGTTGCAGGGGAAACATTTACACTGGTTTCTCAGTTTGTTTCCTAGTGCCGATTTGAAGTTCCTGCAGTTTTCACTGTAAATCCGAGTTGGAGCTAGTACCTCCCCATATATATGCATGGATTGCAGTTTGCAACTGAAAAAGAACTTTGTGTTCCCAACAATCTAAGTGAAGGACGGCGTTCACACACACTTATCACTCAGAAATGAGAATGTCGAGAGACATTCGTTCATCTAACACAAATGGAACGGGTTGCAGGAGAAATTTTTGTCTGATTTCTCAGTCTGTTTCCTATTGCCTGTTAGAAGTTCCAGCAGTTTTCACTGTAAAACCGAGTTGGAGCTAGTACATACCAATATATATGTATGGAGTGTAGTATGCCACTGAAAGGAACTTTGTATTCCCAACAAGCTAGGTGAAGGACGGCTTTAACAAACAATTATCTCTCAGAACTGAGCATGTGGAGAGACGTTCGTTTATCTAGCACAAAAGGAAAGGTTTGCAGGAGAAACTTTTACTCTGGTTTCTCAGTCTGTTTCCTATTGCCGGTTTGAACTTTCTGCAGTTTTCACTGTAAAACAGATTTGGAGCTACTACCTCCCCATATATATGTAAGGAGTGTAGTTTGCAACTAAAAAGGAACTTTGTGTTCCCAAAAAGCTAGGTGAAGGACGGCTTTCAAACACACTATTCTCTCAGAAATGAGCATGTGTAGAGACATTCGTTCATCTAGCACAAATGGCACGGGTTGAAGGAGAAACTTTTACTCTGGTTTCTCAATCTGTTTCCTAGTGCCGGTTTGAAGTTCTTGCAGTTTTAACAGTAAAACCGATTTGGAGCTTGTATATCCCAATATATATGTATGGATTGTAGTATGCAACTGAAAGGAACTTTGTATTCCCAACAAGTTATGTGAAGGACGGCTTTCACACACACGTATCTCTCAGAATTGAGCATGTGGAGAGACGTTCATTCATCTAACTGAAATGGAACGTGTTGCAGTAGAAATTTTTTTCTGGTTTCTCAGTCTGTTTCCTAATTCCTTTTAGTAGTTCCAACATTTTTCACTGTAAAACCGATTTGGAACTAGTACATCCCCATATATATGTATGGAGTGTAGTTTGCAACTGAAAAGGAACTTTGTGTTCCCAACAAGCTAGGTGAAGGCCGGCTTCACACACACTTTTCTCTCAGAACTGAGCATGTGGAGGGTGGTTCGTTCATCTAGCCAAAAGAAATGGGTTGCATTAGAAACTTTAGCTCTGGTTTCTCAGTGTGTTTCCTAGTGCCGGTTTGAAGTTCCTGCAGATTTCACTGTAAAACAGATTTGGAGCTTGTACCACCCCATATATATGTATGGAGTGTAGTTTGCAACTGAAAAGGAACTTTGTGTTCCCAACAAGCTAGTTGAAGGACGGCTTTCACACACACTTATCTCTCAGATCTGAGCATGTGGAGAGTCTTTCGTTCATCTAGCACAAATGGAACGGGTTGCAGTGGAAATTTTTACTCTGGTTTCTCTGTCTGTTTCCTAGTGCCGGTTTGAAGTTCTTACAGTTTTCACTGTAATACAGAGTTGGAGCTAGTACATCCCAATATATATGTATGGAGTGTAGTTTTCAACTGAAAAGGAACTTTGTGTTCCCAACAAGCTAGGTGAAGTCCGGCTTCACACACACTTTTCTCTCAGAACTGAGCTTGTGGAGAGAGGTTCGTTCATCTAGCCAAAGGGAACGGGTTGCAGGAGAAACATTAGCTTTTGTTTCTCAGTGTGTTTCCTAGTGCCGGGTTGAAGTTCCTGCAGAATTCACTTTTAAAAATATTTGGAGCTAGTACCACCCCATATATATGTATGGAGTGTAGTTTGCTACTGTAAAGGAACTTTGTGTTCCCAACAAGCTAGTTGAAGGACGGCTTTCACACACACTTATCTCTCAGAAATCAGCATGTGGAGAGTATTTCGTTCATCTAGCACAAATGGAACGGTTTGAAGGAGAAATTTTTACTCTGGTTTCTCAGTCTGTTTCCTAGTGCCGGTTTGAAGTTCTTGCAGTTTTCACTGTAATACCGAGTTGGAGGTAGTACATCCCAGTATATATGTATGGAGTGTAGTATGCAACTGAAAGGAACTTTGTATTCCCAACAAGCTACGTGAAGGACGGCTTTCACACACAATTATCTCTCAGACATGAGCATGTGGAGAGACGTTCGTTCATCTAGCACAAAGGGAACGGGTTGCTTGAGAAACTTTTTCTCTGGTTTCTCAGTCTGTTTCCTAGTGCCGTTTTGAAGTTCTTGCATTTTTCACTGTAAAACCGAGTTGGAGCTAGTACATCCCAATATATATGTATTGAGTGTAGAATGCAACTGAAAGGAACTTTGTATTCCCAACAAGCTAGGTGAAGGCGGCTTTCACACACAATTATCTCTCAGAACTGAGCATGTGGAGAGACGTTCGTTCATCTAGAACAAGTGGAACGGGTTGCAGGAGAAACTTTTACTCTGGTTTCTCAGTCTGTTTCCTAGTACCGGTTTGAATTTCCTGCAGTTTTCACTGTAAAACGGATTTGGAACTAGTACCTCCCCATATATATGTAAGGAGTGTAGTTTGTAACTGAAAAGGAACTTTGTGTTCCCAACAAGGTAGGTGAAAGTCGGCTTTCACACACACTTATCTCTCAGAACTGAGCATGTGGAGAGACTTTCTTTCATCTAGCACCAAGGGAACGGGTTGCAGGGGAAACTATTACTCTGGTTTCTCAGTCTGCTTCCTAGTGCCGGTTTGAAGTTCTTGCAGTTTTCACAGTAAAACCGAGTTGGAGCTAGTACATCCCAATATATATGTATGGAATGTAGTATGCAACTGAAAGGAACTTTGTATTCCCAACAAGCTAGGTGAAGGCGGCTTTCACACACACTTATCTCTCAGAACTGAGCATGTGGAGAGACGTTCGTTCATCTAGCACAAAGGGAACGGGTTGCAGGAGAAACTTTTTCTCTGGTTTCTCAGTCTGTTTCCTAGTGCCGGTAGGAAGTTCCTGCAGTTTTCAGTGTAAAACAGGGTTGGAGCTTGTACCTCCCCATATATATGTATGGATTGTAGTTTGCAATTTGAATGGAACTTTGTGTTCCCTTCAAGCTTGGTGAAGTGCGGCTTTCTCACACATTTATCTCTCAGAACAGAGCATGTGGAGAGACGTTCTTTCATTTAGCACAAAGGGAACGGGATGCAAGAGAATCTTTTACTGTGGTGTCTCAGTCTGTTTCCTAGTTCCGGAATGAATTTCCTGGAGTTTTCACTGTAAAACCGATTGGAGCTTGTACCACCCCATATATATTTATGGAGTGTAGTTTGCAACTGGAAAGGAACTATGTGTTCCCAACAAGCTAGTTGAAGGACGGCTTTCACACACACTTATCTCTCAGAAATGATCATGTGGAGAGACATTCGTTCATCTAACACAAATGAACGGGTTGCAGGAGAAATTTTTGTCTGATTTCTCAGTCTGTTTCCTAATGCCTGTTAGAAGTTCCAGCAGTTTTCACTGTAAAACCGATTTGGAACTAGTACATCCCCATATATATGTATGGAGTGTAGGTTGCAAATGAAAAGGAACTTTGTGTTCCCAACAAGCTATGTGAAAGGCGGCTTTCACACACACTTATCTCAGAACTGAGCATGTGGAGAGACGTTCGTTCATCTAGCACAAAGGGAACGGTTTCCAGGAGAAATTTTTCTCCGGTTTCTCAGTCTGTTTCCTAGTTCCGGTTTGAAGTTCTTGCAGTTTTCACTGTAAAACCGAGTTGGAGCTAGTACATACCAATATATATGTATGGAGTGTAGTATGCCACTGAAAGGAACTTTGTATTCCCAACAAGCTAGGTGAAGGACGGCTTTCACACACAATTATCTCTCAGAACTGAGCATGTGGAGAGACGTTCGTTTATCTAGTACAAAGGGAAAGGTTTGCAGGAGAAACTTTTACTCTGGTTTCTCAGTCTGTTTCCTATTGCCGGTTTGAACTTTCTGCAGTTTTCACTGTAAAACCGAGTTGGAGCTAGTACCTCCCCATATATATGTAAGGATTGTAGTTTGCAACTGAAAAGGAACTTTGTGTTCCCAACAAGCTAGTTGAAGGACGGCTTTCACACACACTTATCTCTCAGATCTGAGCATGTGGAGAGTCTTTCGTTCATCTAGCACAAATGGAACGGGTTGCAGTGGAAATTTTTACTCTGGTTTCTCTGTCCGTTTCCTAGTGCCGGTTTGAAGTTCTTACAGTTTTCACTGTAATACAGAGTTGGAGCTAGTACATCCCAATATATATGTATGGAGTGTAGTTTTCAACTGAAAAGGAACTTTGTGTTCCCAACAAGCCAAGTGAAGTCCGGCTTCACACACACTTTTCTCTCAGAACTGAGCTTGTGGAGAGAGGTTCGTTCATCTAGCCAAAGGGAACGGGTTGCAGGAGAAACATTAGCTTTTGTTTCTCAGTGTGTTTCCTAATGCCGGGTTGAAGTTCCTGCAGAATTCACTGTAAAAAAGATTTGGAGCTAGTACCACCCCATATATATGTATGGAGTGTAGTTTGCTACTGGAAAGGAACTTTGTGTTCCCAACAAGCTAGTTGAAGGACGGCTTTCACACACACTTATCTCTCAGAAATCAGCATGTGGAGAGTATTTCGTTCATCTAGCACAAATGGAACGGTTTGAAGGAGAAATTTTTACTCTGGTTTCTCAGTCTGTTTCCTAGTGCCGGTTTGAAGTTCTTGCAGTTTTCACTGTAATACCGAGTTGGAGGTAGTACATCCCAATATATATGTATGGAGTGTAGTATGCAACTGAAAGGAACTTTGTATTCCCAACAAGCTACGTGAAGGACAGCTTTCACACACAATTATCTCTCAGACATGAGCATGTGGAGAGACGTTCGTTCATCTAGCACAAAGGGAACGGGTTGCTTGAGAAACTTTTTCTCTGGTTTCTCAGTCTGTTTCCTAGTGCCGTTTTGAAGTTCTTGCATTTTTCACTGTAAAACCGAGTTGGAGCTAGTACATCCCAATATATATGTATTGAGTGTAGAATGCAACTGAAAGGAACTTTGTATTCCCAACAAGCTAGGTGAAGGTGGCTTTCACACACAATTATCTCTCAGAACTGAGCATGTGGAGAGACGTTCGTTCATCTAGAACAAGTGGAACGGGTTGCAGGAGAAACTTTTACTCTGGTTTCTCAGTCTGTTTCCTAGTACCGGTTTGAATTTCCTGCAGTTTTCACTGTAAAACGGATTTGGAACTAGTACCTACCCATATATATGTAAGGAGTGTAGTTTGTAACTGAAAAGGAACTTTGTGTTCCCAACAAGGTAGGTGAAAGTCGGCTTTCACACACACTTATCTCTCAGAACTGAGCATGTGGAGAGACTTTCTTTCATCTAGCACCAAGGGAACGGGTTGCAGGGGAAACTATTACTCTGGTTTCTCAGTCTGCTTCCTAGTGCCGGTTTGAAGTTCTTGCAGTTTTCACAGTAAAACCGAGTTGGAGCTAGTACATCCCAATATATATGTATGGAATGTAGTATGCAACTGAAAGGAACTTTGTATTCCCAACAAGCTAGGTGAAGGCGGCTTTCACACACACTTATCTCTCAGAACTGAGCATGTGGAGAGACGTTCGTTCATCTAGCACAAAGGGAACGGGTTGCAGGAGAAACTTTTTCTCTGGTTTCTCAGTCTGTTTCCTAGTGCCGGTAGGATGTTCCTGCAGTTTTCAGTGTAAAACAGAGTTGGAGCTTGTACCTCCCCATATATATGTATGGATTGTAGTTTGCAATTTGAATGGAACTTTGTGTTCCCTTCAAGCTTGGTGAAGTGCGGCTTTCTCACACATTTATCTCTCAGAACAGAGCATGTGGAGAGACGTTCTTTCATTTAGCACAAAGGGAACGGGATGCAAGAGAATCTTTTACTGTGGTTTCTCAGTCTGTTTCCTAGTTCCGGAATGAATTTCCTGGAGTTTTCACTGTAAAACCGATTGGAGCTTGTACCACCCCATATATATTTATGGAGTGTAGTTTGCAACTGGAAAGGAACTATGTGTTCCCAACAAGCTAGTTGAAGGACGGCTTTCACACACACTTATCTCTCAGAAATGATCATGTGGAGAGACATTCGTTCATCTAACACAAATGAACGGGTTGCAGGAGAAATTTTTGTCTGATTTCTCAGTCTGTTTCCTAATGCCTGTTAGAAGTTCCAGCAGTTTTCACTGTAAAACCGATTTGGAACTAGTACATCCCCATATATATGTATGGAGTGTAGGTTGCAAATGAAAAGGAACTTTGTGTTCCCAACAAGCTATGTGAAAGGCGGCTTTCACACACACTTATCTCAGAACTGAGCATGTGGAGAGACGTTCGTTCATCTAGCACAAAGGGAACGGTTTGCAGGAGAAATTTTTCTCCGGTTTCTCAGTCTGTTTCCTAGTTCCGGTTTGAAGTTCTTGCAGTTTTCACTGTAAAACCGAGTTGGAGCTAGTACATACCAATATATATGTATGGAGTGTAGTATGCCACTGAAAGGAACTTTGTATTCCCAACAAGCTAGGTGAAGGACGGCTTTCACACACAATTATCTCTCAGAACTGAGCATGTGGAGAGACGTTCGTTTATCTAGTACAAAGGGAAAGGTTTGCAGGAGAAACTTTTACTCTGGTTTCTCAGTCTGTTTCCTATTGCCGGTTTGAACTTTCTGCAGTTTTCACTGTAAAACAGAGTTGGAGCTAGTACCTCCCCATATATATGTAAGGAGTGTAGTTTGCAACTGAAAAGGAACTTTGTGTTCCCAACAAGCTAGGTGAAAGACGGCTTTGACACACAATTATCTCTCAGAACTGAGCATGTGGAGAGACGTTCGTTCATCTAGCACAAAGGGAACGGGTTGCAGGAGAAACTTTTACTCTGCTTTCTCAGTCTGTTTCCTAGTGCTGGTTTGAAATTCCTGCAGTTTTCACTGTAAAACCGAGTTGAAGCTAGTACATCCCTATATATATGTAAGGAGTGTTGTATGCAACATAAAGGAACTTTGTATTCCCAACAAGCTAGGTGAAGGACGGCTTTCAAACACACTATTCTCTCAGAAATGAGCATGTGTAGTGACTTTCGTTCATCTAGCACAAATGGCACGGGTTGCAGGAGAAACTTTTACTCTGGTTACTAAGTCTGTTTCCTAGTGCAGGATTGAAGATCCTACCGTTTTCACTGTAAAACCGAGGTGGAGAAAGTACTTCCCCATATATTTGTATGGAGTGTAGTTTGCAACTGAAAAGGAACTTTGTGTTCCCAACAAGCTAGGTGAAAGGCGGCTTTCACACACACTTATCTCTCAGAACTGAGCATTTGGAGAGACGTTCGTTCATCTAGCACAAATGGAATGGGTTGCAGGAGAAACTTTTTCTCTGGTTTCTAAGTCTGTTTCCTAGGGCCGGTTTGAAGTTCCTGCAATTTTCACTGTAAAACAGATTTGGAGCTAGTACCTCCCCATATATATGTAAGGAGTGTATTTTGCAACTGAAAAGGAACATTGTTTTCCCAACAAGCTATGTGAAAGACAGCTTTCACACACACTTATATCTCAGAACTGAGCATTTGGAGAGACTTTCGTTCATCTAGCACAAAGGGAACGGGTTGCAGGAGAAACTTTTACACTGGTTTCTCAATCTGTTTCCTAGTTCCGGTTTGAAGTTCTTGCAGTTTTAACAGTAAAACCGACTTGGAGCTAGTATATCCCAATATATATGTATGGAGATAGTATGCCACTGAAAATAACTTTGTATTCCCAACAAGCTAGGTGAAGGACGGCTTTCACTCACAATTATCTCTCAGAAATGAGCATGTGGAGAGACGTTCGTTCATTTAGCACAAAGGGAACGGGTTGCAGGGGAAACTTTTTCTCTGGTTTCTCAGTCTGTTTCCTAGTGCCGGTTGGAAGTTCCTGCAGTTTTCACTGTAAAACCGATTGGAGCTTGTACCACCCCATATATATTTATGGAGTGTAGTTTGCAACTGGAAAGGAACTATGTGTTCCCAACAAGCTAGTTGAAGGACGGCTTTCACACACTCTTATCTCTCAGAAATGATCATTTGGAGAGACATTCGTTCATCTAACACAAATGAACGGGTTGCAGGAGAAATTTTTGTCTGATTTCTCAGTCTGTTTCCTAATGCCTGTTAGAAGTTCCAGCAGTTTTCACTGTAAAACCGATTTGGAACTAGTACATCCCCATATATATGTATGGAGTGTAGGTTGCAAATGAAAAGGAACTTTGTGTTCCCAACAAGCTATGTGAAAGGCGGCTTTCACACACACTTATCTCAGAACTGAGCATGTGGAGAGACGTTCGTTCATCTAGCACAAAGGGAACGGTTTGCAGGAGAAATTTTTCTCCGGTTTCTCAGTCTGTTTCCTAGTTCCGGTTTGAAGTTCTTGCAGTTTTCACTGTAAAACCGAGTTGGAGCTAGTACATACCAATATATATGTATGGACTAGTATGCCACTGAAAGGAACTTTGTATTCCCAACAAGCTAGGGGAAGGACGGCTTTCACACACAATTATCTCTCAGAACTGAGCAGGTGGAGAGACGTTCGTTCATCTAGCACAAAGGGAACGGGTTGCTTGAGAAACTTTTTCTCTGGTTTCTCAGTCTGTTTCCTAGTGCCGTTTTGAAGTTCTTGCATTTTTCACTGTAAAACCGAGTTGGAGCTAGTACATCCCAATATATATGTATTGAGTGTAGAATGCAACTGAAAGGAACTTTGTATTCCCAACAAGCTAGGTGAAGGCGGCTTTCACACACACTTATCTCTCAGAACTGAGCATGTGGAGAGACGTTCGTTCATCTAGAACAAGTGGAACGGGTTGTAGGAGAAACTTTTACTCTGGTTTCTCAGTCTGTTTCCTAGTACCGGTTTGAATTTCCTGCAGTTTTCACTGTAAAACGGATTTGGAACTAGTACCTCCCCATATATATGTAAGGAGTGTAGTTTGTAACTGAAAAGGAACTTTGTGTTCCCAACAAGGTAGGTGAAAGTCGGCTTTCACACACCCTTATCTCTCAGAACTGATCATGTGGAGAGACTTTCTTTCATCTAGCACCAAGGGAACGGGTTGCAGGGGAAACTATTACTCTGGTTTCTCAGTCTGCTTCCTAGTGCCGGTTTGAATTTCTTGCAGTTTTCACAGTAAACCCGAGTTGGAGCTAGTACATCCCAATATATATGTATGGAATGTAGTATGCAACTGAAAGGAACTTTGTATTCCCAACAAGCTAGGTGAAGGCGGCTTTCACACACACTTATCTCTCAGAACTGAGCATGTGGAGAGACGTTCGTTCATCTAGCACAAAGGGAACGGGTTGCAGGAGAAACTTTTTCTCTGGTTTCTCAGTCTGTTTCCTAGTGCCGGTAGGAAGTTCCTGCAGTTTTCAGTGTAAAACAGGGTTGGAGCTTGTACCTCCCCATATATATGTATGGATTGTAGTTTGCAATTTGAATGGAACTTTGTGTTCCCTTCAAGCTTGGTGAAGTGCGGCTTTCTCACACATTTATCTCTCAGAACAGAGCATGTGGAGAGACGTTCTTTCATTTAGCACAAAGGGAACGGGATGCAAGAGAATCTTTTACTGTGGTTTCTCAGTCTGTTTCCTAGTTCCGGAATGAATTTCCTGGAGTTTTCACTGTAAAACCGATTGGAGCTTGTACCACCCCATATATATTTATGGAGTGTAGTTTGCAACTGGAAAGGAACTATGTGTTCCCAACAAGCTAGTTGAAGGACGGCTTTCACACACACTTATCTCTCAGAAATGATCATGTGGAGAGACATTCGTTCATCTAACACAAATGAACGGGTTGCAGGAGAAATTTTTGTCTGATTTCTCAGTCTGTTTCCTAATGCCTGTTAGAAGTTCCAGCAGTTTTCACTGTAAAACCGATTTGGAACTAGTACATCCCCATATATATGTATGGAGTGTAGGTTGCAAATGAAAAGGAACTTTGTGTTCCCAACAAGCTATGTGAAAGGCGGCTTTCACACACACTTATCTCAGAACTGAGCATGTGGAGAGACGTTCGTTCATCTAGCACAAAGGGAACGGTTTGCAGGAGAAATTTTTCTCCGGTTTCTCAGTCTGTTTCCTAGTTCCGGTTTGAAGTTCTTGCAGTTTTCACTGTAAAACCGAGTTGGAGCTAGTACATACCAATATATATGTATGGACTAGTATGCCACTGAAAGGAACTTTGTATTCCCAACAAGCTAGGGGAAGGACGGCTTTCACACACAATTATCTCTCAGAACTGAGCATGTGGAGAGACGTTCGTTCATCTAGCACAAAGGGAACGGGTTGCTTGAGAAACTTTTTCTCTGGTTTCTCAGTCTGTTTCCTAGTGCCGTTTTGAAGTTCTTGCATTTTTCACTGTAAAACCGAGTTGGAGCTAGTACATCCCAATATATATGTATTGAGTGTAGAATGCAAATGAAAGGAACTTTGTATTCCCAACAAGCTAGGTGAAGGCGGCTTTCACACACACTTATCTCTCAGAACTGAGCATGTGGAGAGACGTTCGTTCATCTAGAACAAGTGGAACGGGTTGCAGGAGAAACTTTTACTCTGGTTTCTCAGTCTGTTTCCTAGTACCGGTTTGAATTTCCTGCAGTTTTCACTGTAAAACGGATTTGGAACTAGTACCTCCCCATATATATGTAAGGAGTGTAGTTTGTAACTGAAAAGGTTCTTTGTGTTCCCAACCAGCTAGGTGAAAGACGGCATTCACACACACTTATCTCTCAGAACTGAGCATGTGGAGAGACTTTCTTTCATCTAGCACCAAGGGAACGGGTTGCAGGGGAAACTATTACTCTGGTTTCTCAGTCTGCTTCCTAGTGCCGGTTTGAAGTTCTTGCAGTTTTCACAGTAAAACCGAGTTGGAGCTAGTACATCCCAATATATATGTATGGAATGTAGTATGCAAATGAAAGGAACTTTGTATTCCCAACAAGCTAGGTGAAGGCGGCTTTCACACACACTTATCTCTCAGAACTGAGCATGTGGAGAGACGTTCGTTCATCTAGCACAAAGGGAACGGGTTGCAGGAGAAACTTTTTCTCTGGTTTCTCAGTCTGTTTCCTAGTGCCGGTAGGAAGTTCCTGCAGTTTTCAGTGTAAAACAGAGTTGGAGCTTGTACCTCCCCATATATATGTATGGATTGTAGTTTGCAATTTGAATGGAACTTTGTGTTCCCTTCAAGCTTGGTGAAGTGCGGCTTTCTCACACATTTATCTCTCAGAACAGAGCATGTGGAGAGACGTTCTTTCATTTAGCACAAAGGGAACGGGATGCAAGAGAATCTTTTACTGTGGTTTCTCAGTCTGTTTCCTAGTTCCGGAATGAATTTCCTGGAGTTTTCACTGTAAAACCGATTGGAGCTTGTACCACCCCATATATATTTATGGATTGTAGTTTGCAACTGGAAAGGAACTATGTGTTCCCAACAAGCTAGTTGAAGGACGGCTTTCACACACAATTATCTCTCAGAAATGATCATGTGGAGAGACATTCGTTCATCTAACACAAATGAACGGGTTGCAGGAGAAATTTTTGTCTGATTTCTCAGTCTGTTTCCTAATGCCTGTTAGAAGTTCCAGCAGTTTTCACTGTAAAACCGATTTGGAACTAGTACATCCCCATATATATGTATGGAGTGTAGGTTGCAAATTAAAAGGAACTTTGAGTTCCCAACAAGCTATGTGAAAGGCGGCTTTCACACACACTTATCTCAGAACTGAGCATGTGGAGAGACGTTCGTTCATCTAGCACAAAGGGAACGGTTTGCAGGAGAAATTTTTCTCCAGTTTCTCTGTCTGTTTCCTAGTTCCGGTTTGAAGTTCTTGCAGTTTTCACTGTAAAACCGAGTTGGAGCTAGTACATACCAATATATATGTATGGAGTGTAGTATGCCACTGAAAGGAACTTTGTATTCCCAACAAGCTAGGTGAAGGACGGCTTTCACACACAATTATCTCTCAGAACTGAGCATGTGGAGAGACGTTCGTTTATCTAGTACAAAGGGAAAGGTTTGCAGGAGAAACTTTTACTCTGGTTTCTCAGTCTGTTTCCTATTGCCGGTTTGAACTTTCTGCAGTTTTCACTGTAAAACAGAGTTGGAGCTAGTACCTCCCCATATATATGTAAGGAGTGTAGTTTGCAACTGAAAAGGAACTTTGTGTTCCCAACAAGCTAGGTGAAAGACGGCTTTGACACACAATTATCTCTCAGAACTGAGCATGTGGAGAGACGTTCGTTCATCTAGCACAAAGGGAACGGGTTGCAGGAGAAACTTTTACTCTGCTTTCTCAGTCTGTTTCCTAGTGCTGGTTTGAAATTCCTGCAGTTTTCACTGTAAAACCGAGTTGAAGCTAGTACATCCCTATATATATGTAAGGAGTGTTGTATGCAACTTAAAGTAAGTTTGTATTCCCAACAAGCTAGGTGAAGGACGGCTTTCAAAAACACTATTCTCTCAGAAATGAGCATGTGTAGTGACTTTCGTTCATCTAGCACAAATGGCACGGGTTGCAGGAGAAACTTTTACTCTGGTTACTAAGTCTGTTTCCTAGTGCAGGATTGAAGATCCTACCGTTTTCACTGTAAAACCGAGGTGGAGAAAGTACTTCCCCATATATTTGTATGGAGTGTAGTTTGCAACTGAAAAGGAACATTGTTTTCCCAACAAGCTATGTGAAAGACAGCTTTCACACACACTTATATCTCAGAACTGAGCATTTGGAGAGACTTTCGTTCATCTAGCACAAAGGGAACGGGTTGCAGGAGAAACTTTTACTCTGGTTTCTCAGTCTGTTTCCTAGTGCCGGTTTGAATTTCCTGCAGTTTTCACTGTAAAACGGATTTGGAACTAGTACCTCCCCATATATATGTAAGGATTGTTGTTTGTAACTGAAAAGGAACTTTGTGTTCCCAACAAGCTAGGTGAAAGGCGGCTTTCACACACACTTATCTCTCAGAACTGAGCATGTGGAGAGACGTTCGTTCATCTAGCACAAATGGAATGGGTTGCAGGAGAAACTTTTTCTCTGGTTTCTAAGTCTGTTTCCTAGGGCCGGTTTGAAGTTCTTGCAATTTTCACTGTAAAACAGGTTTGGAGCTAGTACCTCCCCATATATATGTAAGGAGTGTATTTTGCAACTGAAAAGGAACATTGTTTTCCCAACAAGCTATGTGAAAGACAGCTTTCACACACACTTATATCTCAGAACTGAGCATTTGGAGAGACTTTCGTTCATCTAGCACAAAGGGAACGGGTTGCAGGAGAAACTTTTACACTGGTTTCTCAATCTGTTTCCTAGTTCCGGTTTGAAGTTCTTGCAGTTTTAACAGTAAAACCGACTTGGAGCTAGTATATCCCAATATATATGTATGGAGATAGTATGCCACTGAAAATAACTTTGTATTCCCAACAAGCTAGGTGAAGGACGGCTTTCACTCACAATTATCTCTCAGAAATGAGCATGTGGAGAGAAGTTCGTTCATTTAGCACAAAGGGAACGGGTTGCAGGAGAAACTTTTTCTCTGGTTTCTCAGTCTGTTTACTAGTGCCGGTTGGAAGTTCCTGCAGTTTTCACTGTAAAACCGATTGGAGCTTGTACCACCCCATATATATTTATGGAGTGTAGTTTGCAACTGGAAAGGGACTATGTGTTCCCAACAAGCTAGTTGAAGGACGGCTTTCACACACTCTTATCTCTCAGAAATGATCATGTGGAGAGACATTCGTTCATCTAACACAAATGAACGGGTTGCAGGAGAAATTTTTGTCTGATTTCTCAGTCTGTTTCCTAATGCCTGTTAGAAGTTCCAGCAGTTTTCACTGTAAAACCGATTTGGAACTAGTACATCCCCATATATATGTATGGAGTGTAGGTTGCAAATGAAAAGGAACTTTGTGTTAACAACAAGCTATGTGAAAGGCGGCTTTCACACACACTTATCTCAGAACTGAGCATGTGGAGAGACGTTCGTTCATCTAGCACAAAGGGAACGGTTTGCAGGAGAAATTTTTCTCCGGGTTCTCAGTCTGTTTCCTAGTTCCGGTTTGAAGTTCTTGCAGTTTTCACTGTAAAACAGAGTTGGAGCTAGTACATACCAATATATATGTATGGACTAGTATGCCACTGAAAGGAACTTTGTATTCCCAACAAGCTAGGGGAAGGACGGCTTTCACACACAATTGTCTCTCAGAACTGAGCATGTGGAGAGACGTTCGTTCATATAGCACAAAGGGAACGGGTTGCTTGAGAAACTTTTTCTCTGGTTTCTCAGTCTGTTTCCTAGTGCCGTTTTGAAGTTCTTGCATTTTTCACTGTAAAACCGAGTTGGAGCTAGTACATCCCAATATATATGTATTGAGTGTAGAATGCAACTGAAAGGAACTTTGTATTCCCAACAAGCTAGGTGAAGGCGGCTTTCACACACACTTATCTCTCAGAACTGAGCATGTGGAGAGACGTTCGTTCATCTAGCACAAAGGGAACGGGTTGCAGGAGAAACTTTTTCTCTGGTTTCTCAGTCTGTTTCCTAGTGCCGGTAGGAATTTCCTGCTGTTTTCAGTGTAAAACAGAGTTGGAGCTTGTACCTCCCCATATATATGTATGGATTGTAGTTTGCAATTTGAATGGAACTTTGTGTTCCCTTCAAGCTTGGTGAAGTGCGGCTTTCTCACACATTTATCTCTCAGAACAGAGCATGTGGAGAGACGTTCTTTCATTTAGCACAAAGGGAACGGGATGCAAGAGAATCTTTTACTGTGGTTTCTCAGTCTGTTTCCTAGTTCCGGAATGAATTTCCTGGAGTTTTCACTGTAAAACCGATTGGAGCTTGTACCACCCCATATATATTTATGGATTGTAGTTTGCAACTGGAAAGGAACTATGTGTTCCCAACAAGCTAGTTGAAGGACGGCTTTCACACACAATTATCTCTCAGAAATGATCATGTGGAGAGACATTCGTTCATCTAACACAAATGAACGGGTTGCAGGAGAAATTTTTGTCTGATTTCTCAGTCTGTTTCCTAATGCCTGTTAGAAGTTCCAGCAGTTTTCACTGTAAAACCGATTTGGAACTAGTACATCCCCATATATATGTATGGAGTGTAGGTTGCAAATTAAAAGGAACTTTGAGTTCCCAACAAGCTATGTGAAAGGCGGCTTTCACACACACTTATCTCAGAACTGAGCATGTGGAGAGACGTTCGTTCATCTAGCACAAAGGGAACGGTTTGCAGGAGAAATTTTTCTCCAGTTTCTCTGTCTGTTTCCTAGTTCCGGTTTGAAGTTCTTGCAGTTTTCACTGTAAAACCGAGTTGGAGCTAGTACATACCAATATATATGTATGGAGTGTAGTATGCCACTGAAAGGAACTTTGTATTCCCAACAAGCTAGGTGAAGGACGGCTTTCACACACAATTATCTCTCAGAACTGAGCATGTGGAGAGACGTTCGTTTATCTAGTACAAAGGGAAAGGTTTGCAGGAGAAACTTTTACTCTGGTTTCTCAGTCTGTTTCTTATTGCCGGTTTGAACTTTCTGCAGTTTTCACTGTAAAACAGAGTTGGAGCTAGTACCTCCCCATATATATGTAAGGAGTGAAGTTTGCAACTGAAAAGGAACTTTGTGTTCCCAACAAGCTAGGTGAAAGACGGCTTTGACACACAATTATCTCTCAGAACTGAGCATGTGGAGAGACGTTCGTTCATCTAGCACAAAGGGAACGGGTTGCAGGAGAAACTTTTACTCTGCTTTCTCAGTCTGTTTCCTAGTGCTGGTTTGAAATTCCTGCAGTTTTCACTGTAAAACCGAGTTGAAGCTAGTACATCCCTATATATATGTAAGGAGTGTTGTATGCAACATAAAGGAACTTTGTATTCCCAACAAGCTAGGTGAAGGACGGCTTTCAAACACACTATTCTCTCAGAAATGAGCATGTGTAGTGACTTTCGTTCATCTAGCACAAATGGCACGGGTTGCAGGAGAAACTTTTACTCTGGTTACTAAGTCTGTTTCCTAGTGCAGGATTGAAGATCCTACCGTTTTCACTGTAAAACCGAGGTGGAGAAAGTACTTCCCCATATATTTGTATGGAGTGTAGTTTGCAACTGAAAAGGAACATTGTTTTCCCAACAAGCTATGTGAAAGACAGCTTTCACACACACTTATATCTCAGAACTGAGCATTTGGAGAGACTTTCGTTCATCTAGCACAAAGGGAACGGGTTGCAGGAGAAACTTTTACTCTGGTTACTATGTCTGTTTCCTAGTGCCGGTTTGAATTTCCTGCAGTTTTCACTGTAAAACGGATTTGGAACTAGTACCTCCCCATATATATGTAAGGATTGTTGTTTGTAACTGAAAAGGAACTTTGTGTTCCCAACAAGCTAGGTGAAAGGCGGCTTTCACACACACTTATCTCTCAGAACTGAGCATGTGGAGAGACGTTCGTTCATCTAGCACAAATGGAATGGGTTGCAGGAGAAACTTTTTCTCTGGTTTCTAAGTCTGTTTCCTAGGGCCGGTTTGAAGTTCTTGCAATTTTCACTGTAAAACAGATTTGGAGCTAGTACCTCCCCATATATATGTAAGGAGTGTATTTTGCAACTGAAAAGGAACATTGTTTTCCCAACAAGCTATGTGAAAGACAGCTTTCACACACACTTATATCTCAGAACTGAGCATTTGGAGAGACTTTCGTTCATCTAGCACAAAGGGAACGGGTTGCAGGAGAAACTTTTACACTGGTTTCTCAATCTGTTTCCTAGTTCCGGTTTGAAGTTCTTGCAGTTTTAACAGTAAAACCGACTTGGAGCTAGTATATCCCAATATATATGTATGGAGATAGTATGCCACTGAAAATAACTTTGTATTCCCAACAAGCTAGGTGAAGGACGGCTTTCACTCACAATTATCTCTCAGAAATGAGCATGTGGAGAGACGTTCGTTCATTTAGCACAAAGGGAACGGGTTGCAGGAGAAACTTTTTCTCTGGTTTCTCAGTCTGTTTACTAGTGCCCGTTGGAAGTTCCTGCAGTTTTCACTGTAAAACCGATTGGAGCTTGTACCACCCCATATATATTTATGGAGTGTAGTTTGCAACTGGAAAGGAACTATGTGTTCCCAACAAGCTAGTTGAAGGACGGCTTTCACACACTCTTATCTCTCAGAAATGATCATGTGGAGAGACATTCGTTCATCTAACACAAATGAACGGGTTGCAGGAGAAATTTTTGTCTGATTTCTCAGTCTGTTTCCTAATGCCTGTTAGAAGTTCCAGCAGTTTTCACTGTAAAACCGATTTGGAACTAGTACATCCCCATATATATGTATGGAGTGTAGGTTGCAAATGAAAAGGAACTTTGTGTTAACAACAAGCTATGTGAAAGGCGGCTTTCACACACACTTATCTCAGAACTGAGCATGTGGAGAGACGTTCGTTCATCTAGCACAAAGGGAACGGTTTGCAGGAGAAATTTTTCTCCGGGTTCTCAGTCTGTTTCCTAGTTCCGGTTTGAAGTTCTTGCAGTTTTCACTGTAAAACAGAGTTGGAGCTAGTACATACCAATATATATGTATGGGCTAGTAGGCCACTGAAAGGAACTTTGTATTCCCAACAAGCTAGGGGAAGGACGGCTTTCACACACAATTATCTCTCAGAACTGAGCATGTGGAGAGACGTTCGTTCATATAGCACAAAGGGAACGGGTTGCTTGAGAAACTTTTTCTCTGGTTTCTCAGTCTGTTTCCTAGTGCCGTTTTGAAGTTCTTGCATTTTTCACTGTAAAACCGAGTTGGAGCTAGTACATCCCAATATATATGTATTGAGTGTAGAATGCAACTGAAAGGAACTTTGTATTCCCAACAAGCTAGGTGAAGGCGGCTTTCACACACAATTATCTCTCAGAACTGAGCATGTGGAGAGACGTTCGTTCATCTAGAACAAGTGGAACGGGTTGCAGGAGAAACTTTTACTCTGGTTTCTCAGTCTGTTTCCTAGTACCGGTTTGAATTTCCTGCAGTTTTCACTGTAAAACGGATTTGGAACTAGTACCTCCCCATATATATGTAAGGAGTGTAGTTTGTAACTGAAAAGGAACTTTGTGTTCCCAACAAGGTAGGTGAAAGTCGGCTTTCACACACACTTATCTCTCAGAACTGAGCAGGTGTAGAGACTTTCTTTCATCTAGCACCAAGGGAACGGGTTGCAGGGGAAACTATTACTCTGGTTTCTCAGTCTGCTTCCTAGTGCCGGTTTGAAGTTCTTGCAGTTTTCACAGTAAAACCGAGTTGGAGCTAGTACATCCCAATATATATGTATGGAATGTAGTATGCAACTGAAAGGAACTTTGTATTCCCAACAAGCTAGGTGAAGGCGGCTTTCACACACACTTATCTCTCAGAACTGAGCATGTGGAGAGACGTTCGTTCATCTAGCACAAAGGGAACGGGTTGCAGGAGAAACTTTTTCTCTGGTTTCTCAGTCTGTTTCCTAGTGCCGGTAGGAAGTTCCTGCAGTTTTCAGTGTAAAACAGAGTTGGAGCTTGTACCTCCCCATATATATGTATGGATTGTAGTTTGCAATTTGAATGGAACTTTGTGTTCCCTTCAAGCTTGGTGAAGTGCGGCTTTCTCACACATTTATCTCTCAGAACAGAGCATGTGGAGAGACGTTCTTTCATTTAGCACAAAGGGAACGGGATGCAAGAGAATCTTTTCCTGTGGTTTCTCAGTCTGTTTCCTAGTTCCGGAATGAATTTCCTGGAGTTTTCACTGTAAAACCGATTGGAGCTTGTACCACCCCATATATATTTATGGATTGTAGTTTGCAACTGGAAAGGAACTATGTGTTCCCAACAAGCTGGTTGAAGGACGGCTTTCACACACACATATCTCTCAGAAATGATCATGTGGAGAGACATTCGTTCATCTAACACAAATGAACGGGTTGCAGGAGAAATTTTTGTCTGATTTCTCAGTCTGTTTCCTAATGCCTGTTAGAAGTTCCAGCAGTTTTCACTGTAAAACCGATTTGGAACTAGTACATCCCCATATATATGTATGGAGTGTAGGTTGCAAATGAAAAGGAACTTTGTGTTCCCAACAAGCTATGTGAAAGGCGGCTTTCACACACACTTATCTCAGAACTGAGCATGTGGAGAGACGTTCGTTCATCTAGCACAAAGGGAACGGTTTGCAGGAGAAATTTTTCTCCGGTTTCTCAGTCTGTTTCCTAGTTCCGGTTTGAAGTTCTTGCAGTTTTCACTGTAAAACCGAGTTGGAGCTAGTACATACCAATATATATGTATGGAGTGTAGTATGCCACTGAAAGGAACTTTGTATTCCCAACAAGCTAGGTGAAGGACGGCTTTCACACACAATTATCTCTCAGAACTGAGCATGTGGAGAGACGTTCGTTTATCTAGTACAAAGGGAAAGGTTTGCAGGAGAAACTTTTACTCTGGTTTCTCAGTCTGTTTCCTATTGCCGGTTTGAACTTTCTGCAGTTTTCACTGTAAAACAGAGTTGGAGCTAGTACCTCCCCATATATATGTAAGGAGTGTAGTTTGCAACTGAAAAGGAACTTTGTGTTCCCAACAAGCTAGGTGAAAGACGGCTTTGACACACAATTATCTCTCAGAACTGAGCATGTGGAGAGACGTTCGTTCATCTAGCACAAAGGGAACGGGTTGCAGGAGAAACTTTTACTCTGCTTTCTCAGTCTGTTTCCTAGTGCTGGTTTGAAATTCCTGCAGTTTTCACTGTAAAACCGAGTTGAAGCTAGTACATCCCTATATATATGTAAGGAGTGTTGTATGCAACTTAAAGGAACTTTGTATTCCCAACAAGCTAGGTGAAGGACGGCTTTCAAACACACTATTCTCTCAGAAATGAGCATGTGTAGTGACTTTCGTTCATCTAGCACAAATGGCACGGGTTGCAGGAGAAACTTTTACTCTGGTTACTAAGTCTGTTTCCTAGTGCAGGATTGAAGATCCTACCGTTTTCACTGTAAAACCGAGGTGGAGAAAGTACTTCCCCATATATTTGTATGGAGTGTAGTTTGCAACTGAAAAGGAACTTTGTGTTCCCAACAAGCTAGGTGAAAGGCGGCTTTCACACACACTTATCTCTCAGAACTGAGCATGTGGAGAGACGTTCGTTCATCTAGCACAAATGGAATGGGTTGCAGGAGAAACTTTTTCTCTGGTTTCTAAGTTTGTTTCCTAGGGCCGGTTTGAAGTTCCTGCAATTTTCACTGTAAAACAGATTTGGAGCTAGTACTTCCCCATATATATGTAAGGAGTGTATTTTGCAACTGAAAAGGAACATTGTTTTCCCAACAAGCTATGTGAAAGACAGCTTTCACACACACTTATATCTCAGAACTGAGCATTTGGAGAGACTTTCGTTCATCTAGCACAAAGGGAACGGTTTGCAGGAGAAACTTTTACACTGGTTTCTCAATCTGTTTCCTAGTTCCGGTTTGAAGTTCTTGCAGTTTTATCAGTAAAACCGACTTGGAGCTAGTATATCCCAATATATATGTATGGAGATAGTATGCCACTGAAAATAACTTTGTATTCCCAACAAGCTAGGTGAAGGACGGCTTTCACTCACAATTATCTCTCAGAAATGAGCATGTGGAGAGACGTTCGTTCATTTAGCACAAAGGGAACGGGTTGCAGGAGAAACTTTTTCTCTGGTTTCTCAGTCTGTTTACTAGTGCCCGTTGGAAGTTCCTGCAGTTTTCACTGTAAATCCGATTGGAGCTTGTACCACCCCATATATATTTATGGAGTGTAGTTTGCAACTGTAAAGGAACTATGTGTTCCCAACAAGCTAGTTGAAGGACGGCTTTCACACACTCTTATCTCTCAGAAATGATCATGTGGAGAGACATTCGTTCATCTAACACAAATGAACGGGTTGCAGGAGAAATTTTTGTCTGATTTCTCAGTCTGTTTCCTAATGCCTGTTAGAAGTTCCAGCAGTTTTCACTGTAAAACCGATTTGGAACTAGTACATCCCCATATATATGTATGGAGTGTAGGTTGCAAATGAAAAGGAACTTTGTGTTCCCAACAAGCTATGTGAAAGGCGGCTTTCACACATACTTATCTCAGAACTGAGCATGTGGAGAGACGTTCGTTCATCTAGCACAAAGGGAACGGTTTGCAGGAGAAATTTTTCTCCGGTTTCTCAGTCTGTTTCCTAGTTCCGGTTTGAAGTTCTTGCAGTTTTCACTGTAAAACCGAGTTGGAGCTAGTACATACCAATATATATGTATGGACTAGTATGCCACTGAAAGGAACTTTGTATTCCCAACAAGCTAGGGGAAGGACGGCTTTCACACACAATTATCTCTCAGAACTGAGCATGTGGAGAGACGTTCGTTTATCTAGTACAAAGGGAAAGGTTTGCAGGAGAAACTTTTACTCTGGTTTCTCAGTCTGTTTCCTATTGCCGGTTTGAAATTTCTGCAGTTTTCACTGTAAAACAGAGTTGGAGCTAGTACCTCCCCATATATATGTAAGGAGTGTAGTTTGCAACTGAAAAGGAACTTTGTGTTCCCAACAAGCTAGGTGAAAGACGGCTTTGACACACAATTATCTCTCAGAACTGATCATGTGGAGAGACGTTCGTTCATCTAGCACAAAGGGAACGGGTTGCAGGAGAAACTTTTACTCTGCTTTCTCAGTCTGTTTCCTAGTGCTGGTTTGAAATTCCTGCAGTTTTCACTGTAAAACGGATTTGCAGCTAGTACCTCCCCATATATATGTAAGGAGTGTAGTTTGCAACTGAAAAGGAACTTTGTGTTCTCAACAAGCATGGTGAAAGGCGGATTTCACACACACTTATCTCTCAGAACTGAGCAGGTGGAGAGACGTTCGTTCATCTAGCACAAAGGGAATGGGTTGCAGGAGAAACTTTTACTCTGTTTTCTCAGTCTGTTTCCTAGTGCCGGTTTGAAGTTCTTGCAGTTTTCACTGTAAAACCGAGTTGAAGCTAGTACATCCCTATATATATGTAAGGAGTGTTGTATGCAACTTAAAGGAACATTGAATTCCCAACAAGCTAGGTGAAGGACGGCTTTCAAACACACTATTCTCTCAGAAATGAGCATGTGTAGAGACTTTCGTTCATCTGGCACAAATGACACGGGTTGCAGGAGAAACTTTTCCTCTGGTTACTAAGTCTGTTTCCTAGTGCAGGATTGAAGATCCTACCGTTTTCACTGTAAAACCGAGGTGGAGAAAGTACTTCCCCATATATTTGTATGGAGTGTAGTTTGCAACTGAAAAGGAACTTTGTGTTCCCAACAAGCTAGGTGAAAGGTGGCTTTCACACACACTTATCTCTCAGAACTGAGCATGTGGAGAGACGTTCGTTCATCTAGCACAAATGGAATGGGTTGCAGGAGAAACTTTTTCTCTGGTTTCTAAGTCTGTTTCCTAGGGCCGGTTTGAAGTTCCTGCAATTTTCACTGTAAAACAGATTTGGAGCTAGTACCTCCCCATATATATGTAAGGAGTGTATTTTGCAACTGAAAAGGAACATTGTTTTCCCAACAAGCTAGGTGAAAGACAGCTTTCACACACACTTATATCTCAGAACTGAGCATTTGGAGAGACATTCGTTCATCTAGCAAAAAGTGAACGGGTTGCAGGAGAAACTTTTACACTGGTTTCTCAATCTGTTTCCTAGTTCCGGTTTGAAGTTCTTGCAGTTTTAACAGTAAAACCGACTTGGAGCTAGTATATCCCAATATATATGTATGGAGTGTAGTTTGCAACTGAAAAAGAACTTTGCGTTCCCAACAAGCTAGGTGAAAGGCGGCTTTAACACACACTTATCTCTCAGAACTGAGCATGTGGAGAGACGTTCGTTAATCTAGCACAAAGGAAACGGGTTGCAGGAGAAACTTTTTCTCTGGTTTCTCAGTCTGTTTCCTAGTGCCGGTTGGAAGTTCCTGCAGTTTTCACTGTAAAACCGATTGGAGATTTTACCACCCCATATATATTTATGGAGTGTAGTTTGCAACTGGAAAGGAACTATGTGGTCCCAACAAGCTAGGTGAAGGACGGCTATCACATACAATTATCTCTCAGAACAGAGCATGTGGAGAGACGTTCTTTCATTTAGCACAAAGGGAACGGGTTGCAAGAGAATCTTTTACTGTTGTTTCTCAGTCTGTTTCCTAGTTCCGGAATGAATTTCCTGGAGTTTTCACTGTAAAACCGATTGGAGCTTTTACCACCCCATATATATTTATGGAGTGTAGTTTGCAACTGGAAAGGAAATATGTGTTCCCAACAAGCTAGTTGAAGGACGGCTTTCACACACAATTATCTCTCAGAAATGAGCATGTGGAGAGACATTCGTTCATCTAACACAAATGGAAGAGTTTGCAGGAAAAATTTTTGTCTGATTTCTCAGTCTGTTTCCTAATGCCTGTAAGTAGTTCCAGCAGTTTTCACTGTAAAACCGATTTGGAACTAGTACATCCCCATATATATGTAAGGAGTGTAGTTTGCAACTGAAAAGGAACTTTGTGTTCCCAACAAGCTAGGTGAAGCCCGGCTTTCACACACACTTATCTCTCAGAACTGAGCATGTGGAGAGACGTTCGTTCATCTAGCACAAATGGAACGGTTAACAGGAGAAATTTTTCTCTGGTTTCTCAGTCTGTTTCCTAGTTCCGGTTTGAAGTTCTTGCAGTTTTCACTGTAAAACCGAGTTGGAGCTAGTACATACCAATATATATGTATGGAGTGTAGTATGCCACTGATAGGAACTTTGTATTCCCAACAAGCTAGGTGAAGGCGGCTTTCACACACACTTATCTCTCAGAACTGAGCATGTGGAGAGACGTTCGTTCATCTAGAACAAATGGAACGGTTTGCAGGAGAAACTTTTACTCTGGTTTCTCAGTCTGTTTCCTAGTGCCGGTTTGAATTTCCTGCAGTTTTCACTGTAAAACGGATTTGGAACTAGTACCTCCCCATATATATGTAAGGATTGTTGTTTGTAACTGAAAAGGAACTTTGTGTTCCCAACAATCTAGGTGAACGACGGCTTTCACACACACTTATCTCTCAGAACTGAGCATGTGGAGAGACGTTCTTTCATCTAGCACAAAGGGAACGGGTTGCAGGAGAAACTTTTTCTCTGGTTTCTCAGTCTGTTTCCTAGTGCCGATTTGAAGTTCCTGCAATTTTCACTGTAAAACAGTGTTGGAGCTAGTACCTCCCCATATATATGCATGGAGTGCTGTTTGCAACTGAAAAGGAACTATGTTTTCCAAACAATCTAAGTGAATGACGGCATTCACACACACTTATCTCTCAGAACTGAGCATGTGGAGAGATGTTCGTTCATCTAGCACAAAGGGAACGGGTAGCAGGAGAATCTTTTACTCTGGTTTCTCAGTCTGTTTCCAAGTGCCGGTTTGAAGTTCCTGCAGTTTTCACTTCAAAACCGAGTTGGAGGTAGTACCTCCCCATATATATGTATGGAGTGTAGTTTGCAACTGAAAAGGAACTTTGTGTTCCCAACAATTTAGGTGAAGGACGGCTTTCACACACACACATCTGTCAGAACTGAGCATGTGGAGAGACGTTCATTCATCTAGCACAAATGGAACGGTTTGCAGGAGAAACTTTACTCTGGTTTCTCAGTCTGATTCCAAGTGCCGGTTTGAATTTCTTGCAGTTTTCACTGCAAAACCGAGTTGGAGCTAGTACCTCCCTATATATATGTAAGGATTGTAGATTGCAACTGAAAAGGAATTTTGTGTTCCCAACAAACTATATGAAGGACGGCTTTCACACACACATATCTCTCAGAACAGAGCATGTGGAGAGACGTTCGTTCATCTAGCAAAAAGGGAAATGGTTGCAGGAGAAACTTTTACACTGGTTTCTCAGTTTGTTTCCTAGTGCCTCTTAGAAGTTCCTGCAGTTTTCATTTTAAAACCGAATTGGAGCTAGTACTACCAGATATATATTTATGGAGTGTAGATTGCAAATAAAAAGGAACTTTGTGTTCCCAACAATCAAGGTGAAAGACGGCTTTTACACACAATTATCTCTCAGAACTGAACAGGTGGTGAGACGTTCATTCATCTAGCAGAAATGGAACGGGTTGCAGGAGAAACTATTTCTCAGTTTTCTCAGTTTGTTTCCTACTGCCGTGTTGAAGGTACTGCAGTTTTCACTGTAAAACTGAGTTGGTGCTAGTACCTCCCCATATATATGTATGGAGTGTAGTTTGCAACTGAAAAGGAACTTTGTGTTC
Organism: Camelus bactrianus; assembly: GCF_048773025.1. Lineage (NCBI taxonomy): Eukaryota > Metazoa > Chordata > Mammalia > Artiodactyla > Camelidae > Camelus > Camelus bactrianus. The sequence continues at coordinate 2,198,202 of NC_133549.1, read as the reverse complement.
CCACCAATCTAGGTGAAGGACGGCTTTCACACACACTTATCTCTCAGAACTGAGCATGTGGAGAGACGTCCGTTCATCTAGCACAAAAGGAACGGGTTGCAGGAGAAACTTTTACTCTGGTTTCTTAGTCTGTTTCCTAGTGCCGATTTCATGTTCCTGCAGTTTTCACTGTAAAACAGAGTTGGAGCTAGTACCTCCCCATATATATGCATGGAGTGCAGATTGCAACTGAAAAGGAACTTTGTGTTCCCAACAAGCTAGGTGAAAGGCGGCTTTCACACACACTTATCTCTCAGAACTGAGCATGTGGAGAGACGTTCGTTCATCTAGCACAAATGGAATGGGTTGCAGGAGAAACTTTTTCTCTGGTTTCTAAGTCTGTTTCCTAGGGCCGGTTTGAAGTTCCTGCAATTTTCACTGTAAAACAGATTTGGAGCTAGTACCTCCCCATATATATGTAAGGAGTGTATTTTGCAACTGAAAAGGAACATTGTTTTCCCAACAAGCTAGGTGAAAGACAGCTTTCACACACACTTATATCTCAGAACTGAGCATTTGGAGAGACATTCGTTCATCTAGCAAAAAGTGAACGGGTTGCAGGAGAAACTTTTACACTGGTTTCTCAATCTGTTTCCTAGTTCCGGTTTGAAGTTCTTGCAGTTTTAACAGTAAAACCGACTTGGAGCTAGTATATCCCAATATATATATATGGAGTGTAGTTTGCAACTGAAAAAGAACTTTGCGTTCCCAACAAGCTAGGTGAAAGGCGGCTTTCACACACACTTATCTCTCAGAACTGAGCATGTGGAGAGACGTTCGTTCATCTAGCACAAAGGAAACGGGTTGCAGGAGAAACTTTTTCTCTGGTTTCTCAGTCTGTTTCCTAGTGCCGGTTGGAAGTTCCTGCAGTTTTCACTGTAAAACCGATTGGAGATTTTACCACCCCATATATATTTATGGAGTGTAGTTTGCAACTGGAAAGGAACTATGTGTTCCCAACAAGCTAGGTGAAGGACGGCTATCACATACAATTATCTCTCAGAACAGAGCATGTGGAGAGACGTTCTTTCATTTAGCACAAAGGGAACGGGTTGCAAGAGAATCTTTTACTGTGGTTTCTCAGTCTGTTTCCTAGTTCCGGAATGAATTTCCTGGAGTTTTCACTGTAAAACCGATTGGAGCTTGTACCACCCCATATATATTTATGGAGTGTAGTTTGCAACTGGAAAGGAACTATGTGTTCCCAACAAGCTAGTTGAAGGACGGCTTTCACACACAATTATCTCTCAGAAATGAGCATGTGGAGAGACATTCGTTCATCTAACACAAATGGAAGAGTTTGCAGGAAAAATTTTTGTCTGATTTCTCAGTCTGTTTCCTAATGCCTGTAAGAAGTTCCAGCAGTTTTCACTGTAAAACCGATTTGGAACTAGTACATCCCCATATATATGTAAGGAGTGTAGTTTGCAACTGAAAAGGAACTTTGTGTTCCCAACAAGCTAGGTGAAAGGCGGCTTTCACACACACTTATCTCTCAGAACTGAGCATTTGGAGAGACGTTCGTTCATCTAGCACAAATGGAATGGGTTGCAGGAGAAACTTTTTCTCTGGATTCTAAGTCTGTTTCCTAGGGCCGGTTTGAAGTTCCTGCAATTTTCACTGTAAAACAGATTTGGAGCTAGTACCTCCCCATATATATGTAAGGAGTGTATTTTGCAACTGAAAAGGAACATTGTTTTCCCAACAAGCTATGTGAAAGACAGCTTTCACACACACTTATATCTCAGAACTGAGCATTTGGAGAGACTTTCGTTCATCTAGCACAAAGGGAACGGGTTGCAGGAGAAACTTTTACACTGGTTTCTCAATCTGTTTCCTATTTCCGGTTTGAAGTTCTTGCAGTTTTAACAGTAAAACCGACTTGGAGTTAATATATCCCAATATATATGTATGGAGATAGTATGCCACTGAAAATAACTTTGTATTCCCAACAAGCTAGGTGAAGGACGGCTTTCACTCACAATTATCTCTCAGAAATGAGCATGTGGAGAGACGTTCGTTCATTTAGCACAAAGGGAACGGGTTGCAGGGGAAACTTTTTCTCTGGTTTCTCAGTCTGTTTACTAGTGCCGGTTGGAAGTTCCTGCAGTTTTCACTGTAAAACCGATTGGAGCTTGTACCACCCCATATATATTTATGGAGTGTAGTTTGCAACTGGAAAGGAACTATGTGTTCCCAACAAGCTAGTTGAAGGACGGCTTTCACACACTCTTATCTCTCAGAAATGATCATGTGGAGAGACATTCGTTCATCTAACACAAATGAACGGGTTGCAGGAGAAATTTTTGTCTGATTTCTCAGTCTGTTTCCTAATGCCTGTTAGAAGTTCCAGCAGTTTTCACTGTAAAACCGATTTGGAACTAGTACATCCCCATATATATGTATGGAGTGTAGGTTGCAAATGAAAAGGAACTTTGTGTTCCCAACAAGCTATGTGAAAGGCGGCTTTCACACACACTTATCTCAGAACTGAGCATGTGGAGAGACGTTCGTTCATCTAGCACAAAGGGAACGGTTTGCAGGAGAAATTTTTCTCCGGTTTCTCAGTCTGTTTCCTAGTTCCGGTTTGAAGTTCTTGCAGTTTTCACTGTAAAACCGAGTTGGAGCTAGTACATACCAATATATATGTATGGACTAGTATGCCACTGAAAGGAACTTTGTATTCCCAACAAGCTAGGGGAAGGACGGCTTTCACACACAATTATCTCTCAGAACTGAGCAGGTGGAGAGACGTTCGTTCATCTAGCACAAAGGGAACGGGTTGCTTGAGAAACTTTTTCTCTGGTTTCTCAGTCTGTTTCCTAGTGCCGTTTTGAAGTTCTTGCATTTTTCACTGTAAAACCGAGTTGGAGCTAGTACATCCCAATATATATGTATTGAGTGTAGAATGCAACTGAAAGGAACTTTGTATTCCCAACAAGCTAGGTGAAGGCGGCTTTCACACACAATTATCTCTCAGAACTGAGCATGTGGAGAGACGTTCGTTCATCTAGAACAAGTGGAACGGGTTGTAGGAGAAACTTTTACTCTGGTTTCTCAGTCTGTTTCCTAGTACCGGTTTGAATTTCCTGCAGTTTTCACTGTAAAACGGATTTGGAACTAGTACCTCCCCATATATATGTAAGGAGTGTAGTTTGTAACTGAAAAGGAACTTTGTGTTCCCAACAAGGTAGGTGAAAGTCGGCTTTCACACACCCTTATCTCTCAGAACTGAGCATGTGGAGAGACTTTCTTTCATCTAGCACCAAGGGAACGGGTTGCAGGGGAAACTATTACTCTGGTTTCTCAGTCTGCTTCCTAGTGCCGGTTTGAAGTTCTTGCAGTTTTCACAGTAAAACCGAGTTGGAGCTAGTACATCCCAATATATATGTATGGAATGTAGTATGCAACTGAAAGGAACTTTGTATTCCCAACAAGCTAGGTGAAGGCGGCTTTCACACACACTTATCTCTCAGAACTGAGCATGTGGAGAGACGTTCGTTCATCTAGCACAAAGGGAACGGGTTGCAGGAGAAACTTTTTCTCTGGTTTCTCAGTCTGTTTCCTAGTGCCGGTAGGAAGTTCCTGCAGTTTTCAGTGTAAAACAGGGTTGGAGCTTGTACCTCCCCATATATATGTATGGATTGTAGTTTGCAATTTGAATGGAACTTTGTGTTCCCTTCAAGCTTGGTGAAGTGCGGCTTTCTCACACATTTATCTCTCAGAACAGAGCATGTGGAGAGACGTTCTTTCATTTAGCACAAAGGGAACGGGATGCAAGAGAATCTTTTACTGTGGTTTCTCAGTCTGTTTCCTAGTTCCGGAATGAATTTCCTGGAGTTTTCACTGTAAAACCGATTGGAGCTTGTACCACCCCATATATATTTATGGATTGTAGTTTGCAACTGGAAAGGAACTATGTGTTCCCAACAAGCTAGTTGAAGGACGGCTTTCACACACAATTATCTCTCAGAAATGATCATGTGGAGAGACATTCGTTCATCTAACACAAATGAACGGGTTGCAGGAGAAATTTTTGTCTGATTTCTCAGTCTGTTTCCTAATGCCTGTTAGAAGTTCCAGCAGTTTTCACTGTAAAACCGATTTGGAACTAGTACATCCCCATATATATGTATGGAGTGTAGGTTGCAAATTAAAAGGAACTTTGAGTTCCCAACAAGCTATGTGAAAGGCGGCTTTCACACACACTTATCTCAGAACTGAGCATGTGGAGAGACGTTCGTTCATCTAGCACAAAGGGAACGGTTTGCAGGAGAAATTTTTCTCCAGTTTCTCTGTCTGTTTCCTAGTTCCGGTTTGAAGATCTTGCAGTTTTCACTGTAAAACCGAGTTGGAGCTAGTACATACCAATATATATGTATGGAGTGTAGTATGCCACTGAAAGGAACTTTGTATTCCCAACAAGCTAGGTGAAGGACGGCTTTCACACACAATTATCTCTCAGAACTGAGCATGTGGAGAGACGTTCGTTTATCTAGTACAAAGGGAAAGGTTTGCAGGAGAAACTTTTACTCTGGTTTCTCAGTCTGTTTCCTATTGCCGGTTTGAACTTTCTGCAGTTTTCACTGTAAAACAGAGTTGGAGCTAGTACCTCCCCATATATATGTAAGGAGTGTAGTTTGCAACTGAAAAGGAACTTTGTGTTCCCAACAAGCTAGGTGAAAGACGGCTTTGACACACAATTATCTCTCAGAACTGAGCATGTGGAGAGACGTTCGTTCATCTAGCACAAAGGGAACGGGTTGCAGGAGAAACTTTTACTCTGGTTTCTCAGTCTGTTTCCTAGTGCCGGTTTGAATTTCCTGCAGTTTTCACTGTAAAACGGATTTGGAACTAGTACCTCCCCATATATATGTAAGGATTGTTGTTTGTAACTGAAAAGGAACTTTGTGTTCCCAACAAGCTAGGTGAAAGGCGGCTTTCACACACACTTATCTCTCAGAACTGAGCATGTGGAGAGACGTTCGTTCATCTAGCACAAATGGAATGGGTTGCAGGAGAAACTTTTTCTCTGGTTTCTAAGTCTGTTTCCTAGGGCCGGTTTGAAGTTCTTGCAATTTTCACTGTAAAACAGATTTGGAGCTAGTACCTCCCCATATATATGTATGGATTGTAGTTTGCAATTTGAATGGAACTTTGTGTTCCCTTCAAGCTTGGTGAAGTGCGGCTTTCTCACACATTTATCTCTCAGAACAGAGCATGTGGAGAGACGTTCTTTCATTTAGCACAAAGGGAACGGGATGCAAGAGAATCTTTTACTGTGGTTTCTCAGTCTGTTTCCTAGTTCCGGAATGAATTTCCTGGAGTTTTCACTGTAAAACCGATTGGAGCTTGTACCACCCCATATATATTTATGGATTGTAGTTTGCAACTGGAAAGGAACTATGTGTTCCCAACAAGCTGGTTGAAGGACGGCTTTCACACACACATATCTCTCAGAAATGATCATGTGGAGAGACATTCGTTCATCTAACACAAATGAACGGGTTGCAGGAGAAATTTTTGTCTGATTTCTCAGTCTGTTTCCTAATGCCTGTTAGAAGTTCCAGCAGTTTTCACTGTAAAACCGATTTGGAACTAGTACATCCCCATATATATGTATGGAGTGTAGGTTGCAAATGAAAAGGAACTTTGTGTTCCCAACAAGCTATGTGAAAGGCGGCTTTCACACACACTTATCTCAGAACTGAGCATGTGGAGAGACGTTCGTTCATCTAGCACAAAGGGAACGGTTTGCAGGAGAAATTTTTCTCCGGTTTCTCAGTCTGTTTCCTAGTTCCGGTTTGAAGTTCTTGCAGTTTTCACTGTAAAACCGAGTTGGAGCTAGTACATACCAATATATATGTATGGAGTGTAGTATGCCACTGAAAGGAACTTTGTATTCCCAACAAGCTAGGTGAAGGACGGCTTTCACACACAATTATCTCTCAGAACTGAGCATGTGGAGAGACGTTCGTTTATCTAGTACAAAGGGAAAGGTTTGCAGGAGAAACTTTTACTCTGGTTTCTCAGTCTGTTTCCTATTGCCGGTTTGAACTTTCTGCAGTTTTCACTGTAAAACAGAGTTGGAGCTAGTACCTCCCCATATAAATGTAAGGAGTGTAGTTTGCAACTGAAAAGGAACTTTGTGTTCCCAACAAGCTAGGTGAAAGACGGCTTTGACACACAATTATCTCTCAGAACTGAGCATGTGGAGAGACGTTCGTTCATCTAGCACAAAGGGAACGGGTTGCAGGAGAAACTTTTACTCTGCTTTCTCAGTCTGTTTCCTAGTGCTGGTTTGAAATTCCTGCAGTTTTCACTGTAAAACCGAGTTGAAGCTAGTACATCCCTATATATATGTAAGGAGTGTTGTATGCAACTTAAAGGAAGTTTGTATTCCCAACAAGCTAGGTGAAGGACGGCTTTCAAACACACTATTCTCTCAGAAATGAGCATGTGTAGTGACTTTCGTTCATCTAGCACAAATGGCACGGGTTGCAGGAGAAACTTTTACTCTGGTTACTAAGTCTGTTTCCTAGTGCAGGATTGAAGATCCTACCGTTTTCACTGTAAAATCGAGGTGGAGAAAGTACTTCCCCATATATTTGTATGGAGTGTAGTTTGCAACTGAAAAGGAACTTTGTGTTCCCAACAAGCTAGGTGAAAAGCGGCTTTCACACACACTTATCTCTCAGAACTGAGCATGTGGAGAGACGTTCGTTCATCTAGCACAAATGGAATGGGTTGCAGGAGAAACTTTTTCTCTGGTTTCTAAGTTTGTTTCCTAGGGCCGGTTTGAAGTTCCTGCAATTTTCACTGTAAAACAGATTTGGAGCTAGTACCTCCCCATATATATGTAAGGAGTGTATTTTGCAACTGAAAAGGAACATTGTTTTCCCAACAAGCTATGTGAAAGACAGCTTTCACACACACTTATATCTCAGAACTGAGCATTTGGAGAGACTTTCGTTCATCTAGCACAAAGGGAACGGGTTGCAGGAGAAACTTTTACACTGGTTTCTCAATCTGTTTCCTAGTTCCGGTTTGAAGTTCTTGCAGTTTTAACAGTAAAACCGACTTGGAGCTAGTATATCCCAATATATATGTATGGAGATAGTATGCCACTGAAAATAACTTTGTATTCCCAACAAGCTAGGTGAAGGACGGCTTTCACTCACAATTATCTCTCAGAAATGAGCATGTGGAGAGACGTTCGTTCATTTAGCACAAAGGGAACGGGTTGCAGGAGAAACTTTTTCTCTGGTTTCTCAGTCTGTTTACTAGTGCCGGTTGGAAGTTCCTGCAGTTTTCACTGTAAAACCGATTGGAGCTTGTACCACCCCATATATATTTATGGAGTGTAGTTTGCAACTGGAAAGGAACTATGTGTTCCCAACAAGCTAGTTGAAGGACGGCTTTCACACACACTTATCTCTCAGAAATGATCATGTGGAGAGACATTCGTTCATCTAACACAAATGAACGGGTTGCAGGAGAAATTTTTGTCTGATTTCTCAGTCTGTTTCCTAATGCCTGTTAGAAGTTCCAGCAGTTTTCACTGTAAAACCGATTTGGAACTAGTACATCCCCATATATATGTATGGAGTGTAGGTTGCAAATGAAAAGGAACTTTGTGTTCCCAACAAGCTATGTGAAAGGCGGCTTTCACACACACTTATCTCAGAACTGAGCATGTGGAGAGACGTTCGTTCATCTAGCACAAAGGGAACGGTTTGCAGGAGAAATTTTTCTCCGGTTTCTCAGTCTGTTTCCTAGTTCCGGTTTGAAGTTCTTGCAGTTTTCACTGTAAAACCGAGTTGGAGCTAGTACATACCAATATATATGTATGGAGTGTAGTATGCCACTGAAAGGAACTTTGTATTCCCAACAAGCTAGGGGAAGGACGGCTTTCACACACAATTAACTCTCAGAACTGAGCATGTGGAGAGACGTTCGTTTATCTAGTACAAAGGGAAAGGTTTGCAGGAGAAATTTTTACTCTGGTTTCTCAGTCTGTTTCCTATTGCCGGTTTGAAATTTCTGCAGTTTTCACTGTAAAACAGAGTTGGAGCTAGTACCTCCCCATATATATGTAAGGAGTGTAGTTTGCAACTGAAAAGGAACTTTGTGTTCCCAACAAGCTAGGTGAAAGACGGCTTTGACACACAATTATCTCTCAGAACTGAGCATGTGGAGAGACGTTCGTTCATCTAGCACAAAGGGAACGGGTTGCAGGAGAAACTTTTACTCTGCTTTCTCAGTCTGTTTCCTAGTGCTGGTTTGAAATTCCTGCAGTTTTCACTGTAAAACGGATTTGCAGCTAGTACCTCCCCATATATATGTAAGGAGTGTAGTTTGCAACTGAAAAGGAACTTTGTGTTCTCAACAAGCATGGTGAAAGGCGGATTTCACACACACTTATCTCTCAGAACTGAGCAGGTGGAGAGACGTTCGTTCATCTAGCACAAAGGGAATGGGTTGCAGGAGAAACTTTTACTCTGTTTTCTCAGTCTGTTTCCTAGTGCCGGTTTGAAGTTCTTGCAGTTTTCACTGTAAAACCGAGTTGAAGCTAGTACATCCCTATATATATGTAAGGAGTGTTGTATGCAACTTAAAGGAACATTGAATTCCCAACAAGCTAGGTGAAGGACGGCTTTCAAACACACTATTCTCTCAGAAATGAGCATGTGTAGAGACTTTCGTTCATCTAGCACAAATGACACGGGTTGCAGGAGAAACTTTTCCTCTGGTTACTAAGTCTGTTTCCTAGTGCAGGATTGAAGATCCTACCGTTTTCACTGTAAAACCGAGGTGGGGAAAGTACTTCCCCATATATTTGTATGGAGTGTAGTTTGCAACTGAAAAGGAACTTTGTGTTCCCAACAAGCTAGGTGAAAGGCGGCTTTCACACACACTTATCTCTCAGAACTGAGCATGTGGAGAGACGTTCGTTCATCTAGCACAAATGGAATGGGTTGCAGGAGAAACTTTTTCTCTGGTTTCTAAGTCTGTTTCCTAGGGCCGGTTTGAAGTTCCTGCAATTTTCACTGTAAAACAGATTTGGAGCTAGTACCTCCCCATATATATGTAAGGAGTGTAGTTTGCAACTGAAAAGGAACTTTGTGTTCCCAACAAGCTAGGTGAAGCCTGGCATTCACACACACTTATCTCTCAGAACTGAGCATGTGGAGAGACTTTCGTTCATCTAGCACAAAGGGAACGGTTAACAGGAGAAATTTTTCTCTGGTTTCTCAGTCTGTTTCCTAGTTCCGGTTTGAAGTTCTTGCAGTTTTCACTGTAAAACCGAGTTGGAGCTAGTACATACCAATATATATGTATGGAGTGTAGTATGCCACTGATAGGAACTTTGTATTCCCAACAAGCTAGGTGAAGGCGGCTTTCACACACACTTATCTCTCAGAACTGAGCATGTGGAGAGACGTTCGTTCATCTAGCACAAATGGAATGGGTTGCAGGAGAAACTATTTCTCTGGATTCTAAGTCTGTTTCCTAGGGCCGGTTTGAAGTTCCTGCAATTTTCACTGTAAAACAGATTTGGAGCTAGTACCTCCCCATATATATGTAAGGAGTGTATTTTGCAACTGAAAAGGAACATTGTTTTCCCAACAAGCTATGTGAAAGACAGCTTTCACACACACTTATATCTCAGAACTGAGCATTTGGAGAGACTTTCGTTCATCTAGCACAAAGGGAACGGGTTGCAGGAGAAACTTTTACACTGGTTTCTCAATCTGTTTCCTAGTTCCGGTTTGAAGTTCTTGCAGTTTTAACAGTAAAACCGACTTGGAGCTAATATATCCCAATATATATGTATGGAGATAGTATGCCACTGAAAATAACTTTGTATTCCCAACAAGCTAGGTGAAGGACGGCTTTCACTCACAATTATCTCTCAGAAATGAGCATGTGGAGAGACGTTCGTTCATTTAGCACAAAGGGAACGGGTTGCAGGGGAAACTTTTTCTCTGGTTTCTCAGTCTGTTTACTAGTGCCGGTTGGAAGTTCCTGCAGTTTTCACTGTAAAACCGATTGGAGCTTGTACCACCCCATATATATTTATGGAGTGTAGTTTGCAACTGGAAAGGAACTATGTGTTCCCAACAAGCTAGTTGAAGGACGGCTTTCACACACTCTTATCTCTCAGAAATGATCATGTGGAGAGACATTCGTTCATCTAACACAAATGAACGGGTTGCAGGAGAAATTTTTGTCTGATTTCTCAGTCTGTTTCCTAATGCCTGTTAGAAGTTCCAGCAGTTTTCACTGTAAAACCGATTTGGAACTAGTACATCCCCATATATATGTATGGAGTGTAGGTTGCAAATGAAAAGGAACTTTGTGTTCCCAACAAGCTATGTGAAAGGCGGCTTTCACACACACTTATCTCAGAACTGAGCATGTGGAGAGACGTTCGTTCATCTAGCACAAAGGGAACGGTTTGCAGGAGAAATTTTTCTCCGGTTTCTCAGTCTGTTTCCTAGTTCCGGTTTGAAGTTCTTGCATTTTTCACTGTAAAACCGAGTTGGAGCTAGTACATACCAATATATATGTATGGACTAGTATGCCACTGAAAGGAACTTTGTATTCCCAACAAGCTAGGGGAAGGACGGCTTTCACACACAATTATCTCTCAGAACTGAGCAGGTGGAGAGACGTTCGTTCATCTAGCACAAAGGGAACGGGTTGCTTGAGAAACTTTTTCTCTGGTTTCTCAGTCTGTTTCCTAGTGCCGTTTTGAAGTTCTTGCATTTTTCACTGTAAAACCGAGTTGGAGCTAGTACATCCCAATATATATGTATTGAGTGTAGAATGCAACTGAAAGGAACTTTGTATTCCCAACAAGCTAGGTGAAGGCGGCTTTCACACACACTTATCTCTCAGAACTGAGCATGTGGAGAGACGTTCGTTCATCTAGAACAAGTGGAACGGGTTGTAGGAGAAACTTTTACTCTGGTTTCTCAGTCTGTTTCCTAGTACCGGTTTGAATTTCCTGCAGTTTTCACTGTAAAACGGATTTGGAACTAGTACCTCCCCATATATATGTAAGGAGTGTAGTTTGCAACTGAAAAGGAACTTTGTGTTCCCAACAAGCTAGGTGAAAGACGGCTTTGACACACAATTATCTCTCAGAACTGAGCATGTGGAGAGACGTTCGTTCATCTAGCACAAAGGGAACGGGTTGCAGGAGAAACTTTTACTCTGCTTTCTCAGTCTGTTTCCTAGTGCTGGTTTGAAATTCCTGCAGTTTTCACTGTAAAACGGATTTGCAGCTAGTACCTCCCCATATATATGTAAGGAGTGTAGTTTGCAACTGAAAAGGAACTTTGTGTTCTCAACAAGCATGGTGAAAGGCGGATTTCACACACACTTATCTCTCAGAACTGAGCAGGTGGAGAGACGTTCGTTCATCTAGCACAAAGGGAATGGGTTGCAGGAGAAACTTTTACTCTGTTTTCTCAGTCTGTTTCCTAGTGCCGGTTTGAAGTTCTTGCAGTTTTCACTGTAAAACCGAGTTGAAGCTAGTACATCCCTATATATATGTAAGGAGTGTTGTATGCAACTTAAAGGAACATTGAATTCCCAACAAGCTAGGTGAAGGACGGCTTTCAAACACACTATTCTCTCAGAAATGAGCATGTGTAGAGACTTTCGTTCATCTAGCACAAATGACACGGGTTGCAGGAGAAACTTTTCCTCTGGTTACTAAGACTGTTTCCTAGTGCAGGATTGAAGATCCTACCGTTTTCACTGTAAAACCGAGGTGGGGAAAGTACTTCCCCATATATTTGTATGGAGTGTAGTTTGCAACTGAAAAGGAACTTTGTGTTCCCAACAAGCTAGGTGAAAGGCGGCTTTCACACACACTTATCTCTCAGAACTGAGCATGTGGAGAGACGTTCGTTCATCTAGCACAAATGGAATGGGTTGCAGGAGAAACTTTTTCTCTGGTTTCTAAGTCTGTTTCCTAGGGCCGGTTTGAAGTTCCTGCAATTTTCACTGTAAAACAGATTTGGAGCTAGTACCTCCCCATATATATGTAAGGAGTGTAGTTTGCAACTGAAAAGGAACTTTGTGTTCCCAACAAGCTAGGTGAAGCCCGGCATTCACACACACTTATCTCTCAGAACTGAGCATGTGGAGAGACTTTCGTTCATCTAGCACAAAGGGAACGGTTAACAGGAGAAATTTTTCTCTGGTTTCTCAGTCTGTTTCCTAGTTCCGGTTTGAAGTTCTTGCAGTTTTCACTGTAAAACCGAGTTGGAGCTAGTACATACCAATATATATGTATGGAGTGTAGTATGCCACTGATAGGAACTTTGTATTCCCAACAAGCTAGGTGAAGGCGGCTTTCACACACACTTATCTCTCAGAACTGAGCATGTGGAGAGACGTTCGTTCATCTAGCACAAATGGAATGGGTTGCAGGAGAAACTTTTTCTCTGGATTCTAAGTCTGTTTCCTAGGGCCGGTTTGAAGTTCCTGCAATTTTCACTGTAAAACAGATTTGGAGCTAGTACCTCCCCATATATATGTAAGGAGTGTATTTTGCAACTGAAAAGGAACATTGTTTTCCCAACAAGCTATGTGAAAGACAGCTTTCACACACACTTATATCTCAGAACTGAGCATTTGGAGAGACTTTCGTTCATCTAGCACAAAGGGAACGGGTTGCAGGAGAAACTTTTACACTGGTTTCTCAATCTGTTTCCTAGTTCCGGTTTGAAGTTCTTGCAGTTTTAACAGTAAAACCGACTTGGAGCTAATATATCCCAATATATATGTATGGAGATAGTATGCCACTGAAAATAACTTTGTATTCCCAACAAGCTAGGTGAAGGACGGCTTTCACTCACAATTATCTCTCAGAAATGAGCATGTGGAGAGACGTTCGTTCATTTAGCACAAAGGGAACGGGTTGCAGGGGAAACTTTTTCTCTGGTTTCTCAGTCTGTTTACTAGTGCCGGTTGGAAGTTCCTGCAGTTTTCACTGTAAAACCGATTGGAGCTTGTACCACCCCATATATATTTATGGAGTGTAGTTTGCAACTGGAAAGGAACTATGTGTTCCCAACAAGCTAGTTGAAGGACGGCTTTCACACACTCTTATCTCTCAGAAATGATCATGTGGAGAGACATTCGTTCATCTAACACAAATGAACGGGTTGCAGGAGAAATTTTTGTCTGATTTCTCAGTCTGTTTCCTAATGCCTGTTAGAAGTTCCAGCAGTTTTCACTGTAAAACCGATTTGGAACTAGTACATCCCCATATATATGTATGGAGTGTAGGTTGCAAATGAAAAGGAACTTTGTGTTCCCAACAAGCTATGTGAAAGGCGGCTTTCACACACACTTATCTCAGAACTGAGCATGTGGAGAGACGTTCGTTCATCTAGCACAAAGGGAACGGTTTGCAGGAGAAATTTTTCTCCGGTTTCTCAGTCTGTTTCCTAGTTCCGGTTTGAAGTTCTTGCATTTTTCACTGTAAAACCGAGTTGGAGCTAGTACATACCAATATATATGTATGGACTAGTATGCCACTGAAAGGAACTTTGTATTCCCAACAAGCTAGGGGAAGGACGGCTTTCACACACAATTATCTCTCAGAACTGAGCAGGTGGAGAGACGTTCGTTCATCTAGCACAAAGGGAACGGGTTGCTTGAGAAACTTTTTCTCTGGTTTCTCAGTCTGTTTCCTAGTGCCGTTTTGAAGTTCTTGCATTTTTCACTGTAAAACCGAGTTGGAGCTAGTACATCCCAATATATATGTATTGAGTGTAGAATGCAACTGAAAGGAACTTTGTATTCCCAACAAGCTAGGTGAAGGCGGCTTTCACACACACTTATCTCTCAGAACTGAGCATGTGGAGAGACGTTCGTTCATCTAGAACAAGTGGAACGGGTTGTAGGAGAAACTTTTACTCTGGTTTCTCAGTCTGTTTCCTAGTACCGGTTTGAATTTCCTGCAGTTTTCACTGTAAAACGGATTTGGAACTAGTACCTCCCCATATATATGTAAGGAGTGTAGTTTGTAACTGAAAAGGAACTTTGTGTTCCCAACAAGGTAGGTGAAAGTCGGCTTTCACACACCCTTATCTCTCAGAACTGAGCATGTGGAGAGACTTTCTTTCATCTAGCACCAAGGGAACGGGTTGCAGGGGAAACTATTACTCTGGTTTCTCAGTCTGCTTCCTAGTGCCGGTTTGAAGTTCTTGCAGTTTTCACAGTAAAACCGAGTTGGAGCTAGTACATCCCAATATATATGTATGGAATGTAGTATGCAACTGAAAGGAACTTTGTATTCCCAACAAGCTAGGTGAAGGCGGCTTTCACACACACTTATCTCTCAGAACTGAGCATGTGGAGAGACGTTCGTTCATCTAGCACAAAGGGAACGGGTTGCAGGAGAAACTTTTTCTCTGGTTTCTCAGTCTGTTTCCTAGTGCCGGTAGGAAGTTCCTGCAGTTTTCAGTGTAAAACAGGGTTGGAGCTTGTACCTCCCCATATATATGCATGGATTGTAGTTTGCAATTTGAATGGAACTTTGTGTTCCCTTCAAGCTTGGTGAAGTGCGGCTTTCTCACACATTTATCTCTCAGAACAGAGCATGTGGAGAGACGTTCTTTCATTTAGCACAAAGGGAACGGGATGCAAGAGAATCTTTTACTGTGGTTTCTCAGTCTGTTTCCTAGTTCCGGAATGAATTTCCTGGAGTTTTCACTGTAAAACCGATTGGAGCTTGTACCACCCCATATATATTTATGGAGTGTAGTTTGCAACTGGAAAGGAACTATGTGTTCCCAACAAGCTAGTTGAAGGACGGCTTTCACACACACTTATCTCTCAGAAATGATCATGTGGAGAGACATTCGTTCATCTAACACAAATGAACGGGTTGCAGGAGAAATTTTTGTCTGATTTCTCAGTCTGTTTCCTAATGCCTGTTAGAAGTTCCAGCAGTTTTCACTGTAAAACCGATTTGGAACTAGTACATCCCCATATATATGTATGGAGTGTAGGTTGCAAATGAAAAGGAACTTTGTGTTCCCAAAAAGCTATGTGAAAGGCGGCTTTCACACACACTTATCTCAGAACTGAGCATGTGGAGAGACGTTCGTTCATCTAGCACAAAGGGAAAGGTTTGCAGGAGAAATTTTTCTCCGGTTTCTCAGTCTGTTTCCTAGTACCGTTTTGAAGTTCTTGCAGTTTTCACTGTAAAACCGAGTTGGAGCTAGTACATACCAATATATATGTATTGAGTGTAGAATGCAACTGAAAGGAACTTTGTATTCCCAACAAGCTAGGTGAAGGCGGCTTTCACACACACTTATCTCTCAGAACTGAGCATGTGGAGAGACGTTCGTTCATCTAGAACAAGTGGAACGGGTTGCAGGAGAAACTTTTACTCTGGTTTCTCAGTCTGTTTCCTAGTACCGGTTTGAATTTCCTGCAGTTTTCACTGTAAAACGGATTTGGAACTAGTACCTCCCCATATATATGTAAGGAGTGTAGTTTGTAACTGAAAAGGTTCTTTGTGTTCCCAACCAGCTAGGTGAAAGACGGCATTCACACACACTTATCTCTCAGAACTGAGCATGTGTAGAGACTTTCTTTCATCTAGCACAAAGGGAACGGGTTGCAGGGGAAACTATTACTCTGGTTTCTCAGTCTGCTTCCTAGTGCCGGTTTGAAGTTCTTGCAGTTTTCACAGTAAAACCGAGTTGGAGCTAGTACATCCCAATATATATGTATGGAATGTAGTATGCAACTGAAAGGAACTTTGTATTCCCAACAAGCTAGGTGAAGGCGGCTTTCACACACACTTATCTCTCAGAACTGAGCATGTGGAGAGACGTTCGTTCATCTAGCACAAAGGGAACGGGTTGCAGGAGAAACTTTTTCTCTGGTTTCTCAGTCTGTTTCCTAGTGCCGGTAGGAAGTTCCTGCAGTTTTCAGTGTAAAACAGAGTTGGAGCTTGTACCTCCCCATATATATGTATGGATTGTAGTTTGCAATTTGAATGGAACTTTGTGTTCCCTTCAAGCTTGGTGAAGTGCGGCTTTCTCACACATTTATCTCTCAGAACAGAGCATGTGGAGAGACGTTCTTTCATTTAGCACAAAGGGAACGGGATGCAAGAGAATCTTTTACTGTGGTTTCTCAGTCTGTTTCCTAGTTCCGGAATGAATTTCCTGGAGTTTTCACTGTAAAACCGATTGGAGCTTGTACCACCCCATATATATTTATGGATTGTTGTTTGCAACTGGAAAGGAACTATGTGTTCCCAACAAGCTAGTTGAAGGACGGCTTTCACACACAATTATCTCTCAGAAATGATCATGTGGAGAGACATTCGTTCATCTAACACAAATGAACGGGTTGCAGGAGAAATTTTTGTCTGATTTCTCAGTCTGTTTCCTAATGCCTGTTAGAAGTTCCAGCAGTTTTCACTGTAAAACCGATTTGGAACTAGTACATCCCCATATATATGTATGGAGTGTAGGTTGCAAATTAAAAGGAACTTTGAGTTCCCAACAAGCTATGTGAAAGGCGGCTTTCACACACACTTATCTCAGAACTGAGCATGTGGAGAGACGTTCGTTCATCTAGCACAAAGGGAACGGTTTGCAGGAGAAATTTTTCTCCAGTTTCTCTGTCTGTTTCCTAGTTCCGGTTTGAAGTTCTTGCAGTTTTCACTGTAAAACCGAGTTGGAGCTAGTACATACCAATATATATGTATGGAGTGTAGTATGCCACTGAAAGGAACTTTGTATTCCCAACAAGCTAGGTGAAGGACGGCTTTCACACACAATTATCTCTCAGAACTGAGCATGTGGAGAGACGTTCGTTTATCTAGTACAAAGGGAAAGGTTTGCAGGAGAAACTTTTACTCTGGTTTCTCAGTCTGTTTCCTATTGCCGGTTTGAACTTTCTGCAGTTTTCACTGTAAAACAGAGTTGGAGCTAGTACCTCCCCATATATATGTAAGGAGTGTAGTTTGCAACTGAAAAGGAACTTTGTGTTCCCAACAAGCTAGGTGAAAGACGGCTTTGACACACAATTATCTCTCAGAACTGAGCATGTGGAGAGACGTTCGTTCATCTAGCACAAAGGGAACGGGTTGCAGGAGAAACTTTTACTCTGCTTTCTCAGTCTGTTTCCTAGTGCTGGTTTGAAATTCCTGCAGTTTTCACTGTAAAACCGAGTTGAAGCTAGTACATCCCTATATATATGTAAGGAGTGTTGTATGCAACTTAAAGGAACTTTGTATTCCCAACAAGCTAGGTGAAGGACGGCTTTCAAACACACTATTCTCTCAGAAATGAGCATGTGTAGTGACTTTCGTTCATCTAGCACAAATGGCACGGGTTGCAGGAGAAACTTTTACTCTGGTTACTAAGTCTGTTTCCTAGTGCAGGATTGAAGATCCTACCGTTTTCACTGTAAAACCGAGGTGGAGAAAGTACTTCCCCATATATTTGTATGGAGTGTAGTTTGCAACTGAAAAGGAACATTGTTTTCCCAACAAGCTATGTGAAAGACAGCTTTCACACACACTTATATCTCAGAACTGAGCATTTGGAGAGACTTTCGTTCATCTAGCACAAAGGGAATGGGTTGCAGGAGAAACTTTTACTCTGGTTTCTCAGTCTGTTTCCTAGTGCCGGTTTGAATTTCCTGCAGTTTTCACTGTAAAACGGATTTGGAACTAGTACCTCCCCATATATATGTAAGGATTGTTGTTTGTAACTGAAAAGGAACTTTGTGTTCCCAACAAGCTAGGTGAAAGGCGGCTTTCACACACACTTATCTCTCAGAACTGAGAATGTGGAGAGACGTTCGTTCATCTAGCACAAATGGAATGGGTTGCAGGAGAAACTTTTTCTCTGGTTTCTAAGTCTGTTTCCTAGGGCCGGTTTGAAGTTCTTGCAATTTTCACTGTAAAACAGATTTGGAGCTAGTACCTCCCCATATATATGTAAGGAGTGTATTTTGCAACTGAAAAGGAACATTGTTTTCCCAACAAGCTATGTGAAAGACAGCTTTCACACACACTTATATCTCAGAACTGAGCATTTGGAGAGACTTTCGTTCATCTAGCACAAAGGGAACGGGTTGCATGAGAAACTTTTACACTGGTTTCTCAATCTGTTTCCTAGTTCCGGTTTGAAGTTCTTGCAGTTTTAACAGTAAAACCGACTTGGAGCTAGTATATCCCAATATATATGTATGGAGTGTAGTTTGCAACTGAAAAAGAACTTAGCGTTCCCAACAAGCTAGGTGAAAGGCGGCTTTCACACACACTTATCTCTCAGAACTGAGCATGTGGAGAGACGTTCGTTCATCTAGCACAAAGGAAACGGGTTGCAGGAGAAACTTTTTCTCTGGTTTCTCAGTCTGTTTCCTAGTGCCGGTTGGAAGTTCCTGCAGTTTTCACTGTAAAACCGATTGGAGATTTTACCACCCCATATATATTTATGGAGTGTAGTTTGCAACTGGAAAGGAACTATGTGGTCCCAACAAGCTAGTTGAAGGACGGCTTTCACACACTCTTATCTCTCAGAAATGATCATGTGGAGAGACATTCGTTCATCTAACACAAATGAACGGGTTGCAGGAGAAATTTTTGTCTGATTTCTCAGTCTGTTTCCTAATGCCTGTTAGAAGTTCCAGCAGTTTTCACTGTAAAACCGATTTGGAACTAGTACATCCCCATATATATGTATGGAGTGTAGGTTGCAAATGAAAAGGAACTTTGTGTTAACAACAAGCTATGTGAAAGGCGGCTTTCACACACACTTATCTCAGAACTGAGCATGTGGAGAGACGTTCGTTCATCTAGCACAAAGGGAACGGTTTGCAGGAGAAATTTTTCTCCGGTTTCTCAGTCTGTTTCCTAGTTCCGGTTTGAAGTTCTTGCAGTTTTCACTGTAAAACCGAGTTGGAGCTAGTACATACCAATATATATGTATGGACTAGTATGCCACTGAAAGAAACTTTGTATTCCCAACAAGCTAGGGGAAGGACGGCTTTCACACACAATTATCTCTCAGAACTGAGCATGTGGAGAGACGTTCGTTCATATAGCACAAAGGGAACGGGTTGCTTGAGAAACTTTTTCTCTGGTTTCTCAGTCTGTTTCCTAGTGCCGTTTTGAAGTTCTTGCATTTTTCACTGTAAAACCGAGTTGGAGCTAGTACATCCCAATATATATGTATTGAGTGTAGAATGCAACTGAAAGGAACTTTGTATTCCCAACAAGCTAGGTGAAGGCGGCTTTCACACACAATTATCTCTCAGAACTGAGCATGTGGAGAGACGTTCGTTCATCTAGAACAAGTGGAACGGGTTGCAGGAGAAACTTTTACTCTGGTTTCTCAGTCTGTTTCCTAGTACCGGTTTGAATTTCCTGCAGTTTTCACTGTAAAACGGATTTGGAACTAGTACCTCCCCATATATATGTAAGGAGTGTAGTTTGTAACTGAAAAGGAACTTTGTGTTCCCAACAAGGTAGGTGAAAGTCGGCTTTCACACACACTTATCTCTCAGAACTGAGCAGGTGTAGAGACTTTCTTTCATCTAGCACCAAGGGAACGGGTTGCAGGGGAAACTATTACTCTGGTTTCTCAGTCTGCTTCCTAGTGCCGGTTTGAAGTTCTTGCAGTTTTCACAGTAAAACCGAGTTGGAGCTAGTACATCCCAATATATATGTATGGAATGTAGTATGCAACTGAAAGGAACTTTGTATTCCAAACAAGCTAGGTGAAGGCGGCTTTCACACACACTTATCTCTCAGAACTGAGCATGTGGAGAGACGTTCGTTCATCTAGCACAAAGGGAACGGGTTGCAGGAGAAACTTTTTCTCTGGTTTCTCAGTCTGTTTCCTAGTGCCGGTAGGAAGTTCCTGCAGTTTTCAGTGTAAAACAGAGTTGGAGCTTGTACCTCCCCATATATATGTATGGATTGTAGTTTGCAATTTGAATGGAACTTTGTGTTCCCTTCAAGCTTGGTGAAGTGCGGCTTTCTCACACATTTATCTCTCAGAACAGAGCATGTGGAGAGACGTTCTTTCATTTAGCACAAAGGGAACGGGATGCAAGAGAATCTTTTACTGTGGTTTCTCAGTCTGTTTCCTAGTTCCGGAATGAATTTCCTGGAGTTTTCACTGTAAAACCGATTGGAGCTTGTACCACCCCATATATATTTATGGATTGTAGTTTGCAACTGGAAAGGAACTATGTGTTCCCAACAAGCTGGTTGAAGGACGGCTTTCACACACACATATCTCTCAGAAATGATCATGTGGAGAGACATTCGTTCATCTAACACAAATGAACGGGTTGCAGGAGAAATTTTTGTCTGATTTCTCAGTCTGTTTCCTAATGCCTGTTAGAAGTTCCAGCAGTTTTCACTGTAAAACCGATTTGGAACTAGTACATCCCCATATATATGTATGGAGTGTAGGTTGCAAATGAAAAGGAACTTTGTGTTCCCAACAAGCTATGTGAAAGGCGGCTTTCACACACACTTATCTCAGAACTGAGCATGTGGAGAGACGTTCGTTCATCTAGCACAAAGGGAACGGTTTGCAGGAGAAATTTTTCTCCGGTTTCTCAGTCTGTTTCCTAGTTCCGGTTTGAAGTTCTTGCAGTTTTCACTGTAAAACCGAGTTGGAGCTAGTACATACCAATATATATGTATGGAGTGTAGTATGCCACTGAAAGGAACTTTGTATTCCCAACAAGCTAGGTGAAGGACGGCTTTCACACACAATTATCTCTCAGAACTGAGCATGTGGAGAGACGTTCGTTTATCTAGTACAAAGGGAAAGGTTTGCAGGAGAAACTTTTACTCTGGTTTCTCAGTCTGTTTCCTATTGCCGGTTTGAACTTTCTGCAGTTTTCACTGTAAAACAGAGTTGGAGCTAGTACCTCCCCATATATATGTAAGGAGTGTAGTTTGCAACTGAAAAGGAACTTTGTGTTCCCAACAAGCTAGGTGAAAGACGGCTTTGACACACAATTATCTCTCAGAACTGAGCATGTGGAGAGACGTTCGTTCATCTAGCACAAAGGGAACGGGTTGCAGGAGAAACTTTTACTCTGCTTTCTCAGTCTGTTTCCTAGTGCTGGTTTGAAATTCCTGCAGTTTTCACTGTAAAACCGAGTTGGAGCTAGTACATACCAATATATATGTATGGAGTGTAGTATGCCACTGAAAGGAACTTTGTATTCCCAACAAGCTAGGTGAAGGACGGCTTTCACACACAATTATCTCTCAGAACTGAGCATGTGGAGAGACGTTCGTTTATCTAGTACAAAGGGAAAGGTTTGCAGGAGAAACTTTTACTCTGGTTTCTCAGTCTGTTTCCTATTGCCGGTTTGAACTTTCTGCAGTTTTCACTGTAAAACAGAGTTGGAGCTAGTACCTCCCCATATAAATGTAAGGAGTGTAGTTTGCAACTGAAAAGGAACTTTGTGTTCCCAACAAGCTAGGTGAAAGACGGCTTTGACACACAATTATCTCTCAGAACTGAGCATGTGGAGAGACGTTCGTTCATCTAGCACAAAGGGAACGGGTTGCAGGAGAAACTTTTACTCTGCTTTCTCAGTCTGTTTCCTAGTGCTGGTTTGAAATTCCTGCAGTTTTCACTGTAAAACCGAGTTGAAGCTAGTACATCCCTATATATATGTAAGGAGTGTTGTATGCAACTTAAAGGAAGTTTGTATTCCCAACAAGCTAGGTGAAGGACGGCTTTCAAACACACTATTCTCTCAGAAATGAGCATGTGTAGTGACTTTCGTTCATCTAGCACAAATGGCACGGGTTGCAGGAGAAACTTTTACTCTGGTTACTAAGTCTGTTTCCTAGTGCAGGATTGAAGATCCTACCGTTTTCACTGTAAAATCGAGGTGGAGAAAGTACTTCCCCATATATTTGTATGGAGTGTAGTTTGCAACTGAAAAGGAACTTTGTGTTCCCAACAAGCTAGGTGAAAGGCGGCTTTCACACACACTTATCTCTCAGAACTGAGCATGTGGAGAGACGTTCGTTCATCTAGCACAAATGGAATGGGTTGCAGGAGAAACTTTTTCTCTGGTTTCTAAGTTTGTTTCCTAGGGCCGGTTTGAAGTTCCTGCAATTTTCACTGTAAAACAGATTTGGAGCTAGTACCTCCCCATATATATGTAATGAGTGTATTTTGCAACTGAAAAGGAACATTGTTTTCCCAACAAGCTATGTGAAAGGCAGCTTTCACACACACTTATATCTCAGAACTGAGCATTTGGAGAGACTTTCGTTCATCTAGCACAAAGGGAACGGGTTGCAGGAGAAACTTTTACACTGGTTTCTCAATCTGTTTCCTAGTTCCGGTTTGAAGTTCTTGCAGTTTTAACAGTAAAACCGACTTGGAGCTAGTATATCCCAATATATATGTATGGAGATAGTATGCCACTGAAAATAACTTTGTATTCCCAACAAGCTAGGTGAAGGACGGCTTTCACTCACAATTATCTCTCAGAAATTAGCATGTGGAGAGACGTTCGTTCATTTAGCACAAAGGGAACGGGTTGCAGGAGAAACTTTTTCTCTGGTTTCTCAGTCTGTTTACTAGTGCCGGTTGGAAGTTCCTGCAGTTTTCACTGTAAAACCGATTGGAGCTTGTACCACCCCATATATATTTATGGAGTGTAGTTTGCAACTGGAAAGGAACTATGTGTTCCCAACAAGCTAGTTGAAGGACGGCTTTCACACACACTTCTCTCTCAGAAATGATCATGTGGAGAGACATTCGTTCATCTAACACAAATGAACGGGTTGCAGGAGGAATTTTTGTCTGATTTCTCAGTCTGTTTCCTAATGCCTGTTAGAAGTTCCAGCAGTTTTCACTGTAAAACCGATTTGGAACTAGTACATCCCCATATATATGTATGGAGTGTAGGTTGCAAATGAAAAGGAACTTTGTGTTCCCAACAAGCTATGTGAAAGGCGGCTTTCACACACACTTATCTCAGAACTGAGCATGTGGAGAGACGTTCGTTCATCTAGCACAAAGGGAACGGTTTGCAGGAGAAATTTTTCTCCGGTTTCTCAGTCTGTTTCCTAGTTCCGGTTTGAAGTTCTTGCAGTTTTCACTGTAAAACCGAGTTGGAGCTAGTACATACCAATATATATGTATGGACTAGTATGCCACTGAAAGGAACTTTGTATTCCCAACAAGCTAGGGGAAGGACGGCTTTCACACACAATTAACTCTCAGAACTGAGCATGTGGAGAGACGTTCGTTTATCTAGTACAAAGGGAAAGGTTTGCAGGAGAAATTTTTACTCTGGTTTCTCAGTCTGTTTCCTATTGCCGGTTTGAAATTTCTGCAGTTTTCACTGTAAAACAGAGTTGGAGCTAGTACCTCCCCCATATATATGTAAGGAGTGTAGTTTGCAACTGAAAAGGAACTTTGTGTTCCCAACAAGCTAGGTGAAAGACGGCTTTGACACACAATTATCTCTCAGAACTGAGCATGTGGAGAGACGTTCGTTCATCTAGCACAAAGGGAACGGGTTGCAGGAGAAACTTTTACTCTGCTTTCTCAGTCTGTTTCCTAGTGCTGGTTTGAAATTCCTGCAGTTTTCACTGTAAAACGGATTTGCAGCTAGTACCTCCCCATATATATGTAAGGAGTGTAGTTTGCAACTGAAAAGGAACTTTGTGTTCTCAACAAGCATGGTGAAAGGCGGATTTCACTCACACTTATCTCTCAGAACTGAGCAGGTGGAGAGACGTTCGTTCATCTAGCACAAAGGGAATGGGTTGCAGGAGAAACTTTTTCTCTGGTTTCTCAGTCTGTTTCCTAGTGCCGGTAGGAAGTTCCTGCAGTTTTCAGTGTAAAACAGAGTTGGAGCTTGTACCTCCCCATATATATGTATGGATTGTAGTTTGCAATTTGAATGGAACTTTGTGTTCCCTTCAAGCTTGGTGAAGTGCGGCTTTCTCACACATTTATCTCTCAGAACAGAGCATGTGGAGAGACGTTCTTTCATTTAGCACAAAGGGAACGGGATGCAAGAGAATCTTTTACTGTGGTTTCTCAGTCTGTTTCCTAGTTCCGGAATGAATTTCCTGGAGTTTTCACTGTAAAACCGATTGGAGCTTGTACCACCCCATATATATTTATGGATTGTAGTTTGCAACTGGAAAGGAACTATGTGTTCCCAACAAGCTGGTTGAAGGACGGCTTTCACACACACATATCTCTCAGAAATGATCATGTGGAGAGACATTCGTTCATCTAACACAAATGAACGGGTTGCAGGAGAAATTTTTGTCTGATTTCTCAGTCTGTTTCCTAATGCCTGTTAGAAGTTCCAGCAGTTTTCACTGTAAAACCGATTTGGAACTAGTACATCCCCATATATATGTATGGAGTGTAGGTTGCAAATTAAAAGGAACTTTGTGTTCCCAACAAGCTATGTGAAAGGCGGCTTTCACACACACTTATCTCAGAACTGAGCATGTGGAGAGACGTTCGTTCATCTAGCACAAAGGGAACGGTTTGCAGGAGAAATTTTTCTCCGGTTTCTCAGTCTGTTTCCTAGTTCCGGTTTGAAGTTCTTGCAGTTTTCACTGTAAAACCGAGTTGGAGCTAGTACATACCAATATATATGTATGGAGTGTAGTATGCCACTGAAAGGAACTTTGTATTCCCAACAAGCTAGGTGAAGGACGGCTTTCACACACAATTATCTCTCAGAACTGAGCATGTGGAGAGACGTTCGTTTATCTAGTACAAAGGGAAAGGTTTGCAGGAGAAACTTTTACTCTGGTTTCTCAGTCTGTTTCCTATTGCCGGTTTGAACTTTCTGCAGTTTTCACTGTAAAACAGAGTTGGAGCTAGTACCTCCCCATATAAATGTAAGGAGTGTAGTTTGCAACTGAAAAGGAACTTTGTGTTCCCAACAAGCTAGGTGAAAGACGGCTTTGACACACAATTATCTCTCAGAACTGAGCATGTGGAGAGACGTTCGTTCATCTAGCACAAAGGGAACGGGTTGCAGGAGAAACTTTTACTCTGCTTTCTCAGTCTGTTTCCTAGTGCTGGTTTGAAATTCCTGCAGTTTTCACTGTAAAACCGAGTTGGAGCTAGTACATACCAATATATATGTATGGAGTGTAGTATGCCACTGAAAGGAACTTTGTATTCCCAACAAGCTAGGTGAAGGACGGCTTTCACACACAATTATCTCTCAGAACTGAGCATGTGGAGAGACGTTCGTTTATCTAGTACAAAGGGAAAGGTTTGCAGGAGAAACTTTTACTCTGGTTTCTCAGTCTGTTTCCTATTGCCGGTTTGAACTTTCTGCAGTTTTCACTGTAAAACAGAGTTGGAGCTAGTACCTCCCCATATAAATGTAAGGAGTGTAGTTTGCAACTGAAAAGGAACTTTGTGTTCCCAACAAGCTAGGTGAAAGACGGCTTTGACACACAATTATCTCTCAGAACTGAGCATTTGGAGAGACGTTCGTTCATCTAGCACAAAGGGAACGGGTTGCAGGAGAAACTTTTACTCTGCTTTCTCAGTCTGTTTCCTAGTGCTGGTTTGAAATTCCTGCAGTTTTCACTGTAAAACCGAGTTGAAGCTAGTACATCCCTATATATATGTAAGGAGTGTTGTATGCAACTTAAAGGAAGTTTGTATTCCCAACAAGCTAGGTGAAGGACGGCTTTCAAACACACTATTCTCTCAGAAATGAGCATGTGTAGTGACTTTCGTTCATCTAGCACAAATGGCACGGGTTGCAGGAGAAACTTTTACTCTGGTTACTAAGTCTGTTTCCTAGTGCAGGATTGAAGATCCTACCGTTTTCACTGTAAAATCGAGGTGGAGAAAGTACTTCCCCATATATTTGTATGGAGTGTAGTTTGCAACTGAAAAGGAACTTTGTGTTCCCAACAAGCTAGGTGAAAGGCGGCTTTCACACACACTTATCTCTCAGAACTGAGCATGTGGAGAGACGTTCGTTCATCTAGCACAAATGGAATGGGTTGCAGGAGAAACTTTTTCTCTGGTTTCTAAGTTTGTTTCCTAGGGCCGGTTTGAAGTTCCTGCAATTTTCACTGTAAAACAGATTTGGAGCTAGTACCTCCCCATATATATGTAAGGAGTGTATTTTGCAACTGAAAAGGAACATTTTTTTCCCAACAAGCTATGTGAAAGACAGCTTTCACACACACTTATATCTCAGAACTGAGCATTTGGAGAGACTTTCGTTCATCTAGCACAAAGGGAACGGGTTGCAGGAGAAACTTTTACACTGGTTTCTCAATCTGTTTCCTAGTTCCGGTTTGAAGTTCTTGCAGTTTTAACAGTAAAACCGACTTGGAGCTAGTATATCCCAATATATATGTATGGAGATATTATGCCACTGAAAATAACTTTGTATTCCCAACAAGCTAGGTGAAGGACGGCTTTCACTCACAATTATCTCTCAGAAATGAGCATGTGGAGAGACGTTCGTTCATTTAGCACAAAGGGAACGGGTTGCAGGAGAAACTTTTTCTCTGGTTTCTCAGTCTGTTTACTAGTGCCGGTTGGAAGTTCCTGCAGTTTTCACTGTAAAACCGATTGGAGCTTGTACCACCCCATATATATTTATGGAGTGTAGTTTGCAACTGGAAAGGAACTATGTGTTCCCAACAAGCTAGTTGAAGGACGGCTTTCACACACACTTATCTCTCAGAAATGATCATGTGGAGAGACATTCGTTCATCTAACACAAATGAACGGGTTGCAGGAGAAATTTTTGTCTGATTTCTCAGTCTGTTTCCTAATGCCTGTTAGAAGTTCCAGCAGTTTTCACTGTAAAACCGAATTGGAACTAGTACATCCCCATATATATGTATGGAGTGTAGGTTGCAAATGAAAAGGAACTTTGTGTTCCCAACAAGCTATGTGAAAGGCGGCTTTCACACACACTTATCTCAGAACTGAGCATGTGGAGAGACGTTCGTTCATCTAGCACAAAGGGAACGGTTTGCAGGAGAAATTTTTCTCCGGTTTCTCAGTCTGTTTCCTAGTTCCGGTTTGAAGTTCTTGCAGTTTTCACTGTAAAACCGAGTTGGAGCTAGTACATACCAATATATATGTATGGACTAGTATGCCACTGAAAGGAACTTTGTATTCCCAACAAGCTAGGGGAAGGACGGCTTTCACACACAATTAACTCTCAGAACTGAGCATGTGGAGAGACGTTCGTTTATCTAGTACAAAGGGAAAGGTTTGCAGGAGAAATTTTTACTCTGGTTTCTCAGTCTGTTTCCTATTGCCGGTTTGAAATTTCTGCAGTTTTCACTGTAAAACAGAGTTGGAGCTAGTACCTCCCCATATATATGTAAGGAGTGTAGTTTGCAACTGAAAAGGAACTTTGTGTTCCCAACAAGCTAGGTGAAAGACGGCTTTGACACACAATTATCTCTCAGAACTGAGCATGTGGAGAGACGTTCGTTCATCTAGCACAAAGGGAACGGGTTGCAGGAGAAACTTTTACTCTGCTTTCTCAGTCTGTTTCCTAGTGCTGGTTTGAAATTCCTGCAGTTTTCACTGTAAAACGGATTTGCAGCTAGTACCTCCCCATATATATGTAAGGAGTGTAGTTTGCAACTGAAAAGGAACTTTGTGTTCTCAACAAGCATGGTGAAAGGCGGATTTCACACACACTTATCTCTCAGAACTGAGCAGGTGGAGAGACGTTCGTTCATCTAGCACAAAGGGAATGGGTTGCAGGAGAAACTTTTACTCTGTTTTCTCAGTCTGTTTCCTAGTGCCGGTTTGAAGTTCTTGCAGTTTTCACTGTAAAACCGAGTTGAAGCTAGTACATCCCTATATATATGTAAGGAGTGTTGTATGCAACTTAAAGGAACATTGAATTCCCAACAAGCTAGGTGAAGGACGGCTTTCAAACACACTATTCTCTCAGAAATGAGCATGTGTAGAGACTTTCGTTCATCTAGCACAAATGACACGGGTTGCAGGAGAAACTTTTCCTCTGGTTACTAAGTCTGTTTCCTAGTGCAGGATTGAAGATCCTACCGTTTTCACTGTAAAACCGAGGTGGAGAAAGTACTTCCCCATATATTTGTATGGAGTGTAGTTTGCAACTGAAAAGGAACTTTGTGTTCCCAACAAGCTAGGTGAAAAGCGGCTTTCACACACACTTATCTCTCAGAACTGAGCATGTGGAGAGACGTTCGTTCATCTAGCACAAATGGAATGGGTTGCAGGAGAAACTTTTTCTCTGGTTTCTAAGTCTGTTTCCTAGGGCCGGTTTGAAGTTCCTGCAATTTTCACTGTAAAACAGATTTGGAGCTAGTACCTCCCCATATATATGTAAGGAGTGTAGTTTGCAACTGAAAAGGAACTTTGTGTTCCCAACAAGCTAGGTGAAGCCCGGCTTTCACACACACTTATCTCTCAGAACTGAGCATGTGGAGAGACGTTCGTTCATCTAGCACAAAGGGAACGGTTAACAGGAGAAATTTTTCTCTGGTTTCTCAGTCTGTTTCCTAGTTCCGGTTTGAAGTTCTTGCAGTTTTCACTGTAAAACCGAGTTGGAGCTAGTACATACCAATATATATGTATGGAGTGTAGTATGCCACTGATAGGAACTTTGTATTCCCAACAAGCTAGGTGAAGGCGGCTTTCACACACACTTATCTCTCAGAACTGAGCATGTGGAGAGACGTTCGTTCATCTAGAACAAATGGAACGGTTTGCAGGAGAAACTTTTACTCTGGTTTCTCAGTCTGTTTCCTAGTGCCGGTTTGAATTTCCTGCAGTTTTCACTGTAAAACGGATTTGGAACTAGTACCTCCCCATATATATGTAAGGATTGTTGTTTGTAACTGAAAAGGAACTTTGTGTTCCCAACAATCTAGGTGAAGGACGGCTTTCACACACACTTATCTCTCAGAACTGAGCATGTGGAGAGACGTTCTTTCATCTAGCACAAAGGGAACGGGTTGCAGGAGAAACTTTTTCTCTGGTTTCTCAGTCTGTTTCCTAGTGCCGATTTGAAGTTCCTGCAATTTTCACTGTAAAACAGTGTTGGAGCTAGTACCTCCCCATATATATGCATGGAGTGCTGTTTGCAACTTAAAAGGAACTATGTTTTCCAAACAATCTAAGTGAATGACGGCATTCACACACACTTATCTCTCAGAACTGAGCATGTGGAGAGATGTTCGTTCATCTAGCACAAAGGGAACGGGTAGCAGGAGAATCTTTTACTCTGGTTTCTCAGTCTGTTTCCAAGTGCCGGTTTGAAGTTCCTGCAGTTTTCACTTCAAAACCGAGTTGGAGGTAGTACCTCCCCATATATATGTATGGAGTGTAGTTTGCAACTGAAAAGGAACTTTGTATTCCCAACAATTTAGGTGAAGGACGGCTTTCACACACACACATCTGTCAGAACTGAGCATGTGGAGAGACGTTCATTCATCTAGCACAAATGGAACGGTTTGCAGGAGAAACTTTACTCTGGTTTCTCAGTCTGTTTCCAAGTGCCGGTTTGAATTTCTTGCAGTTTTCACTGCAAAACCGAGTTGGAGCTAGTACCTCCCTATATATATGTAAGGATTGTAGATTGCAACTGAAAAGGAATTTTGTGTTCCCAACAAACTATATGAAGGACGGCTTTCACACACACATATCTCTCAGAACAGAGCATGTGGAGAGACGTTCGTTCATCTAGCAAAAAGGGAAATGGTTGCAGGAGAAACTTTTACACTGGTTTCTCAGTTTGTTTCCTAGTGCCTCTTAGAAGTTCCTGCAGTTTTCACTTTAAAACCGAATTGGAGCTAGTACTACCAGATATATATTTATGGAGTGTAGATTGCAAATAAAAAGGAACTTTGTGTTCCCAACAATCAAGGTGAAAGACGGCTTTTACACACAATTATCTCTCAGAACTGAACAGGTGGTGAGACGTTCATTCATCTAGCAGAAATGGAACGGGTTGCAGGAGAAACTATTCCTCAGTTTTCTCAGTTTGTTTCCTACTGCCGTGTTGAAGGTACTGCAGTTTTCACTGTAAAACTGAGTTGGTGCTAGTACCTCCCCATATATATGTATGGAGTGTAGTTTGCAACTGAAAAGGAACTTTGTGTTCCCACCAATCTAGGTGAAGGACGGCTTTCACACACACTTATCTCTCAGAACTGAGCATGTGGAGAGACGTCCGTTCATCTAGCACAAAAGGAACGGGTTGCAGGAGAAACTTTTACTCTGGTTTCTTAGTCTGTTTCCTAGTGCCGATTTCATGTTCCTGCAGTTTTCACTGTAAAACAGAGTTGGAGCTAGTACCTCCCCATATATATGCATGGAGAGCAGATTGCAACTGAAAAGGAACTTTGTGTTCCCAACAAGCTAGGTGAAAGGCGGCTTTCACACACACTTATCTCTCAGAACTGAGCATGTGGAGAGACGTTCGTTCATCTAGCACAAATGGAATGGGTTGCAGGAGAAACTTTTTCTCTGGTTTCTAAGTCTGTTTCCTAAGGCCGGTTTGAAGTTCCTGCAATTTTCACTGTAAAACAGATTTGGAGCTAGTACCTCCCCATATATATGTAAGGAGTGTATTTTGCAACTGAAAAGGAACATTGTTTTCCCAACAAGCTAGGTGAAAGACAGCTTTCACACACACTTATATCTCAGAACTGAGCATTTGGAGAGACATTCGTTCATCTAGCAAAAAGTGAACGGGTTGCAGGAGAAACTTTTACACTGGTTTCTCAATCTGTTTCCTAGTTCCGGTTTGAAGTTCTTGCAGTTTTAACAGTAAAACCGACTTGGAGCTAGTATATCCCAATATATATGTATGGAGTGTAGTTTGCAACTGAAAAAGAACTTTGCGTTCCCAACAAGCTAGGTGAAAGGCGGCTTTCACACACACTTATCTCTCAGAACTGAGCATGTGGAGAGACGTTCGTTCATCTAGCACAAAGGAAACGGGTTGCAGGAGAAACTTTTTCTCTGGTTTCTCAGTCTGTTTCCTAGTGCCGGTTGGAAGTTCCTGCAGTTTTCACTGTAAAACCGATTGGAGATTTTACCACCCCATATATATTTATGGAGTGTAGTTTGCAACTGGAAAGGAACTATGTGTTCCCAACAAGCTAGGTGAAGGACGGCTATCACATACAATTATCTCTCAGAACAGAGCATGTGGAGAGACGTTCTTTCATTTAGCACAAAGGGAACGGGTTGCAAGAGAATCTTTTACTGTGGTTTCTCAGTCTGTTTCCTAGTTCCGGAATGAATTTCCTGGAGTTTTCACTGTAAAACCGATTGGAGCTTTTACCACCCCATATATATTTATGGAGTGTAGTTTGCAACTGGAAAGGAACTATGTGTTCCCAACAAGCTAGTTGAAGGAGGGCTTTCACACACAATTATCTCTCAGAAATGAGCATGTGGAGAGACATTCGTTCATCTAACACAAATCGAAGAGTTTGCAGGAAAAATTATTGTCTGATTTCTCAGTCTGTTTCCTAATGCCTGTAAGAAGTTCCAGCAGTTTTCACTGTAAAACCGATTTGGAACTAGTACATCCCCATATATATGTAAGGAGTGTAGTTTGCAACTGAAAAGGAACTTTGTGTTCCCAACAAGCTAGGTGAAGCCCGGCTTTCACACACACTTATCTCTCAGAACTGAGCATGTGGAGAGACGTTCGTTCATCTAGCACAAAGGGAACGGTTAACAGGAGAAATTTTTCTCTGGTTTCTCAGTCTGTTTCCTAGTTCCGGTTTGAAGTTCTTGCAGTTTTCACTGTAAAACCGAGTTGGAGCTAGTACATACCAATATATATGTATGGAGTGTAGTATGCCACTGATAGGAACTTTGTATTCCCAACAAGCTAGGTGAAGGCGGCTTTCACACACACTTATCTCTCAGAACTGAGCATGTGGAGAGACGTTCGTTCATCTAGAACAAATGGAACGGTATGCAGGAGAAACTTTTACTCTGGTTTCTCAGTCTGTTTCCTAGTGCCGGTTTGAATTTCCTGCAGTTTTCACTGTAAAACGGATTTGGAACTAGTACCTCCCCATATATATGTAAGGATTGTTGTTTGTAACTGAAAAGGAACTTTGTGTTCCCAACAATCTAGGTGAAGGACGGCTTTCACACACACTTATCTCTCAGAACTGAGCATGTGGAGAGACGTTCTTTCATCTAGCACAAAGGGAACGGGTTGCAGGAGAAACTTTTTCTCTGGTTTCTCAGTCTGTTTCCTAGTGCCGATTTGAAGTTCCTGCAATTTTCACTGTAAAACAGTGTTGGAGCTAGTACCTCCCCATATATATGCATGGAGTGCTGTTTGCAACTGAAAAGGAACTATGTTTTCCAAACAATCTAAGTGAATGACGGCATTCACACACACTTATCTCTCAGAACTGAGCATGTGGAGAGATGTTCGTTCATCTAGCACAAAGGGAACGGGTAGCACGAGAATCTTTTACTCTGGTTTCTCAGTCTGTTTCCAAGTGCCGGTTTGAAGTTCCTGCAGTTTTCACTTCAAAACCGAGTTGGAGGTAGTACCTCCCCATATATATGTATGGAGTGTAGTTTGCAACTGAAAAGGAACTTTGTGTTCCCAACAATTTAGGTGAAGGACGGCTTTCACACACACACATCTGTCAGAACTGAGCATGTGGAGAGACGTTCATTCATCTAGCACAAATGGAACGGTTTGCAGGAGAAACTTTACTCTGGTTTCTCAGTCTGTTTCCAAGTGCTGGTTTGAATTTCTTGCAGTTTTCACTGCAAAACCGAGTTGGAGGTAGTACCTCCCCATATATATGTATGGAGTGTAGTTTGCAACTGAAAAGGAATTTTGTGTTCCCAACAAACTATATGAAGGACGGCTTTCACACACACATATCTCTCAGAACAGAGCATGTGGAGAGACGTTCGTTCATCTAGCAAAAAGGGAAATGGTTGCAGGAGAAACTTTTACACTGGTTTCTCAGTTTGTTTCCTAGTGCCTCTTAGAAGTTCCTGCAGTTTTCACTTTAAAACCGAATTGGAGCTAGTACTACCAGATATATATTTATGGAGTGTAGATTGCAAATAAAAAGGAACTTTGTGTTCCCAACAATCAAGGTGAAAGACGGCTTTAACACACAATTATCTCTCAGAACTGAACAGGTGGTGAGACGTTCGTTCATCTAGCAGAAATGGAACGGGTTGCAGGAGAAACTATTACTCAGCTTTCTCAGTTTGTTTCCTACTGCCGTGTTGAAGGTACTGCAGTTTTCACTGTAAAACTGAGTTGGTGCTAGTACCTCCCCATATATATGTATGGAGTGTAGTTTGCAGCTGAAAAGGAACTTTGTGTTCCCACCAATCTAGGTGAAGGACGGCTTTCACACACACTTATCTCTCAGAACTGAGCATGTGGAGAGACGTCCGTTCATCTAGCACAAAAGGAACGTGTTGCAGGAGAAACTTTTACTCTGGTTTCTTAGTCTGTTTCCTAGTGCCGATTTCATGTTCCTGCAGTTTTCACTGTAAAACAGAGTTGGAGCTAGTACCTCCCCATATATATGCATGGAGTGCAGATTGCAACTGAAAAGGGCCTGAGTGTCCCCAACAATCTAAGTGAAGGCGGCTTTCACACACACTTTTATCTCAGAAATGAGCATGTGGAGAGACGTTCGTTCATCTAGCACAAAGGGAACAGGTTGCAGGAGAAACATTTAATCAGGTATCTCAGTCTGTTTCCTAGAGCCGAATTGAAGTTACTGCAGTTTTCACTGTAAAACCGATTTGGAGCTAGTACAACCCCATATATATGTATGGAGTGTAGTTTGCAACTGAAAAGGAACTTTGTGTTCCCAACTATCTAAGTGTAGGACGGCATTCACCCACACATATCTCTCAGAACTGAGCGTGTGGAGAGACGTTCGTTCATCTAGCACAAAGGGAACTGGTTGCAGGAGAAACTTTTTCTCTGGTTTATCAGTGTGTTTCCTAGTGCCGATTTGAAGTTCCTGCAATTTTCACTGTAAAACAGATTTGGAGCTTGTACCTCCCCTATGTATGCATGGAGTGCGGTTTGCAACTGAAAAAGAACTATGTTTTCCATACAATCTAAGTGAATGACGGCATTCACACACACTTATCTCTCAGAACTGAGCATGTGGAGAGACGTTCGTTCATCTAGCACAAAGGGAACGGTTTGCAGGAGAAACTTTTACTCTGGTTTCTCAGTCTGTTTCCTAGTGCCGACTTGAAGTTCCTGCAGTTTTCACTGTAAAACCTATTTGGAGCTAGTACCTCCCCATATATATGCATGGAGTGCAATTTCAACTGAATAGGAAATTTGTGTTCCCAACAATCTAAGTGAAGGACGGCTTTCACACACACTTAACTCTCAGAACTGAGCAAGTGGAGAGACGTTCGTTCATCTAGCACAAAGGGAACGGGTAGCAGGAGAAATTTAACTCCGGTTTCTCAGTCTGTTTCCTAGTGCCGTGTTGAATTTCCTGCAGTTTCACTGCAAAACAGAGTTGGAGGTTTTACCTCCCCATATATATGTATGGATTGTAGTTTGCAACTGAAAAGATACTTTGTGTTCCCAACAATCTAGGTGAAGGATGGCTTTGACACACACTTATCTCTCAGAACTGAGCATGTGGAGAGAAGTTCGTTCATCTAGCACAAAGGGAACGGTTTGCAGGAGAAACTTTTACTCTGGTTTCTCAGTCTGTTGCCTAGTGCCGGTTTGAATTTCTTCCAGTTTTCACTGCAAAACCGAGTTGGAGATAGTACATCCCTATATATATATAAGGATTGTAGATTGCAACTGAAAAGGAATTTTGTGTGCCCTACAACCTATGGGAAGGACGGCATTCACACACACATATCTCTTAGAACAGAGCATGTGGAGAGACGTTCGTTCATCTAGCAAAAAGTGAAAGGGTTGCAGGAGAAACTTTTACACTGGTTTCTCAGTTTGTTTCCTAGTGCCTCTTAGAAGTTCCTGCAGTTTTCACTTTAAAACCGAATTGGAGCTTGTACTACCAGATATATATTTATGGAGTGTAGATTTCAAATAAAAAGGAACTTTGTGTTCCCAACAAGCTAGTTGAACGACGGCTTTCAGACACACTTATCTCTCAGAACTGATCATGATGGGAGACTTTCGTTCATCTAGCACAAAGGGAAAGTTTTGCAGAAGAAACTTTTCTGTGTTTTCTCAGCCTCTTTCTAAGTGCCGGTTTTAAGTTCCTGCAGTTTTCACTTTAAAACAGAGTTGGAGCTAGTACCTCCCCATATATATGTATGGAGTGTAGTTTACAACTGAAAGGAACTTTGTGTTCCCAACAAGCTAGGTGAAGGACAGCTTTCACACACACTTATGTCTCAGAAATGAGCATGTGTAGAAAGTTCTTTCATCTTGCAAAAAGGGAACTGATTGCAGGAGAAACTTTTACTCTAGTTTCTAAGTATGTTTCCTAGTGCTGGTTTGAAATTCCTGCATTTTTCACTGTAAACCCGAGTTGGAGTTTGTACTTCCCCATATATATGTATGGAGTGTAGTTTGCAACTGAAAAGGAACTTTGTGTTCCCAACAATCAACATGAAGGACGGCTTTAACACACAATTATCTCTCAGAACTGAACAGGTGGAGAGACGTTCGTTCATCTAGCAGAAATGGAACGGGTTGCAGGGGAAACTATTACTCTGTTTTCTCAGTTTGATTCCTACTGCCGGGATGAAGGTACTGCAGTTTTCACTGTAAAACTGTGTTGGAGCTAGTACCTTCCCATATATATGTATGGAGTGTAGTTTGCAACTGAAAAGGAACTTTGTGTTCCCACCAATCTAGGTGAAGGACGGCTTTCACACACACTTAACTCTAAGAACTGAGCATGTGGAGAGACTTCCGTTCATCTAGCACAAAAGGAACGGGTTGCAGGGGAAACTTTTACTCTGGTTTCTCAGTTTGTCTCCTAGTGCCGATTTGAAGTTCCTGCAGTTTTCACTGTAAAACAGAGTTGGAGCTAGTACCTCCCCATATATATGCATGGATTGCTGTTGGCAACTGAAAAAGAACTTTGTGTTCCGAACAATCTAAGTGAAGTACGGTTTTCACACACAATTATCTCTCAGAAATGAGCATGTCGAGAGACATTCGTTCATCTAGCACAAATGGCACGGGTTGAAGGAGAAACTTTTACTCTGGTTTCTCAATCTGTTTCCTAGTGCCGGTTTGAAGTTCTTGCAGTTTTAACAGTAAAAACGATTTGGAGCTTGTATATCCCAATATATATGTATGGATTGTAGTATGCAACTGAAAGGAACTTTGTATTCCCAACAAGTTATGTGAAGTACGGCTTTCACACACACGTATCTCTCAGAATTGAGCATGTGGAGAGACGTTCATTCATCTAACTCAAATGGAACGTGTTGCAGTAGAAATTTTTTTCTGGTTTCTCAGTCTGTTTCCTAATTCCTTTTAGTAGTTCCAACATTTTTCACTGTAAAACCGATTTGGAACTAGTACATCCCCATATATTTGTATGGAGTGTAGTTTGCAACTGAAAAGGAACTTTGTGTTCCCAACAAGCTAGGTGAAGCCCGGCTTCACACACACTTTTCTCTCAGAACTGAGCATGTGGAGGGTGGTTCGTTCATCTAGCCAAAAGAAATGGGTTGCATTAGAAACTTTAGGTCTGGTTTCTCAGTGTGTTTCCTAGTGCCGGTTTGAAGTTCCTGCAGAATTCACTGTAAAACAGATTTGGAGCTAGTACCACCCCATATATATGTATGGAGTGTAGTTTGCAACTGGAAAGGAACTTTGTGTTCCCAACAAGCTAGTTGAAGGACGGCTTTCACACACACTTATCTCTCAGATCTGAGCATGTGGAGAGTCTTTCGTTCATCTAGCACAAATGGAACGGGTTGCAGTGCAAATTTTTACTCTGGTTTCTCTGTCTGTTTCCTAGTGCCGGTTTGAAGTTCTTACAGTTTTCACTGTAATACAGAGTTGGAGCTAGTACATCCCAATATATATGTATGGAGTGTAGTTTTCAACTGAAAAGGAACTTTGTGTTCCCAACAAGCTAGGTGAAGTCCGGCTTCACACACAATTTTCTCTCAGAACTGAGCTTGTGGAGAGAGGTTCGTTCATCTTGCCAAAGGGAACGGGTTGCAGGAGAAACATTAGCTTTGGTTTCTCAGTGTGTTTCCTAGTGCCGGGTTGAAGTTCCTGCAGAATTCACTGTAAAAAAGATTTGGAGCTAGTACCACCCCATATATATGTATGGAGTGTAGTTTGCTACTGGAAAGGAACTTTGTGTTCCCAACAAGCTAGTTGAAGGACGGCTTTCACACACACTCATCTCTCAGAAATCAGCATGTGGAGAGTATTTCGTTCATCTAGCACAAATGGAACAGTTTGAAGGAGAAATTTTTACTCTGGTTTCTCAGTCTGTTTCCTAGTGCCGGTTTGAAGTTCTTGCAGTTTTCACTGTAATACCGAGTTGGAGGTAGTACATCCCAATATATATGTATGGAGTGTAGTATGCAACTGAAAGGAACTTTGTATTCCCAACAAGCTACGTGAAGGACGGCTTTCACACACAATTGTCTCACAGACATGAACATGTGGAGAGACGTTCGTTCATCTAGCACAATGGGAACGGGTTGCTTGAGAAAAATTTTCTCTGGTTTCTCAGTCTGTTTCCTAGTGCCGTTTTGCAGTTCTTGCATTTTTCACTGTAAAACGGATTTGGAACTAGTACCTCCCCATATATATGTAAGTAGTGTAGTTTGTAACTGAAAAGGAACTTTGTGTTCCCAACAAGGTAGGTGAAAGTCGGCTTTCACACACACTTATCTCTCAGAACTGAGCATGTGGAGAGACTTTCTTTCATCTAGCACCAAGGGAACGGGTTGCAGGGGAAACTATTACTCTGGTTTCTCAGTCTGCTTCCTAGTGCCGGTTTGAAGTTCTTGCAGTTTTCACAGTAAAACCGAGTTGGAGCTAGTACACCCCAATATATATGTATGGAATGTAGTATGCGACTGAAAGGAACTTTGTATTCCCAACAAGCTAGGTGAAGGCGGCTTTCACACACACATATCTCTCAGAACTGAGCATGTGGAGAGACGTTCGTTCATCTAGCACAAAGGGAACGGGTTGCAGGAGAAACTTTTTCTCTGGTTTCTCAGTCTGTTTCCTAGTGCCGGTAGGAAGTTCCTGCAGTTTTCAGTGTAAAACAGAGTTGGAACTTGTACCTCCCCATATATATGTATGGATTGTAGTTTGCAATTTGAATGGAACTTTGTGTTCCCTTCAAGCTTGGTTAAGTGCGGCTTTCTCACACATTTATCTCTCAGAACAGAGCATGTGGAGAGACGTTCTTTCATTTAGCACAAAGGGAACGGGATGCAAGAGAATCTTTTACTGTGGTTTCTCAGTCTGTTTCCTAGTTCCGGAATGAATTTGCTGGAGTTTTCACTGTAAAACCGATTGGAGCTTCTACCACCCCATATATATTTATGGAGTGTAGTTTGCAACTGGAAAGGAACTATGTGTTCCCAACAAGCTAGTTGAAGGACGGCTTTCACACACACTTATCTCTCAGAAATGATCATGTGGAGAGACATTCGTTCATCTAACACAAATGAACGGGTTGCAGGAGAAATTTTTGTCTGATTTCTCAGTCTGTTTCCTAATGACTGTTAGAAGTTCCAGCAGTTTTCACTGTAAAACCGATTTTTAACTAGTACTTCCCCATATATTTGTATGGAGTGTAGTATGCCACTGAAACGAACTTTGTATTCCCAACAAGCTAGGTGAAGGACGGCTTTCACACACAATTATCTCTCAGAACTGAGCATGTGGAGAGACGTTCGTTTATCTAGTACAAAGGAAAGGTTTGCAGGAGAAACTTTTACTCTGGTTTCTCAGTCTGTTTCCTAGTGCCGGTTTGAACTTTCTGCAGTTTTCACTGTAAAACAGAGTTGGAGCTAGTACCTCCCCATATATATGTAAGGAGTGTAGTTTGCAACTGAAAAGGAACTTTGTGTTCCCAACAAGCTAGGTGAAAGACGGCTTTGACACACAATTATCTCTCAGAACTGAGCATGTGGAGAGACGTTCGTTCATCTAGCACAAAGGGAAAGGGTTGCAGGAGAAACTTTTACTCTGCTTTCTCAGTCTGTTTCCTAGTGCTGGTTTGAAATTCCTGCAGTTTTCACTGTAAAACCGAGTTGAAGCTAGTACATCCCTATATATATGTAAGGAGTGTTGTATGCAACTTAAAGGAACTTCGTATTCCCAACAAGCTAGGTGAAGGACGGCTTTCAAACACACTATTCTCTCAGAAATGAGCATGTGTAGTGACTTTCTTTCATCTAGCACAAATGGCACGGGTTGCAGGAGAAACTTTTACTCTGGTTACTATGTCTGTTTCCTAGTGCAGGATTGAAGATCCTACCGTTTTCACTGTAAAACCGAGGTGGAGAAAGTACTTCCCCATATATTTGTATGGAGTGTAGTTTGCAACTGAAAAGGAACTTTGTGTTCCCAACAAGCTAGGTGAAAGGCGGCTTTCACACACACTTATCTCTCAGAACTGAACATGTGGAGAGACGTTCGTTCATCTAGCACAAATGGAATGGGTTGCAGGAGAAACTTTTTCTCTGGTTTCTAA
Organism: Camelus bactrianus; assembly: GCF_048773025.1. Taxonomy (NCBI): domain Eukaryota; kingdom Metazoa; phylum Chordata; class Mammalia; order Artiodactyla; family Camelidae; genus Camelus; species Camelus bactrianus. The sequence goes on along the minus strand of NC_133549.1, from coordinate 2,158,418 downwards.
GTCTGTTTCCTAGGGCCGGTTTGAAGTTCCTGCAATTTTCACTGTAAAACAGATTTGGAGCTAGTACCTCCCCATATATATTTAAGGAGTGTATTTTGCAACTGAAAAGGAACATTGTTTTCCCAACAAGCTATGTGAAAGACAGCTTTCACACACACTTATATCTCAGAACTGAGCATTTGGAGAGACTTTCGTTCATCTAGCACAAAGGGAACGGGTTGCAGGAGAAACTTTTACACTGGTTTCTCAATCTGTTTCCTAGTTCCGGTTTGAAGTTCTTGCAGTTTTAACAGTAAAACCGACTTGGAGCTAGTATATCCCAATATATATGTATGGAGATAGTATGCCACTGAAAATAACTTTGTATTCCCAACAAGCTAGGTGAAGGACGGCTTTCACTCACAATTATCTCTCAGAAATGAGCATGTGGAGAGACGTTCGTTCATTTAGCACAAAGGGAACGGGTTGCAGGAGAAACTATTTCTCTGGTTTCTCAGTCTGTTTCCTAGTGCCGGTTGGAAGTTTCTGCAGTTTTTACTGTAAAACCGATTGGAGCTTGTACCACCCCATATATATTTATGGAGTGTATTTTGCAACTGGAAAGGAACTATGTGTTCCCAACAAGCTAGTTGAAGGACGGCTTTCACACACAATTATCTCTCAGAAATGATCATGTGGAGAGACATTCGTTCATCTAACACAAATGAACGGGTTGCAGGAGAAATTTTTGTCTGATTTCTCAGTCTGTTTCCTAATGCCTGTTAGAAGTTCCAGCAGTTTTCACTGTAAAACCGATTTGGAACTAGTACATCCCCATATATATGTATGGAGTGTAGGTTGCAAATGAAAAGGAACTTTGTGTTCCCAACAAGCTATGTGAAAGGCGGCTTTCACACACACTTATCTCAGAACTGAGCATGTGGAGAGACGTTCGTTCATCTAGCACAATGGGAACGGTTTGCAGGAGAAATTTTTCTCCGGTTTCTCAGTCTGTTTCCTAGTTCCGGTTTGAAGTTCTTGCAGATTTCACTGTAAAACCGAGTTGGAGCTAGTACATACCAATATATATGTATGGAGTGTAGTATGCCACTGAAAGGAACTTTGTATTCCCAACAAGCTAGGGGAAGGACGGCTTTCACACACAATTATCTCTCAGAACTGAGCATGTGGAGAGACGTTCGTTTATCTAGTACAAAGGGAAAGGTTTGCAGGAGAAACTTTTACTTTGGTTTCTCAGTCTGTTTCCTATTGCCGGTTTGAAATTTCTGCAGTTTTCACTGTAAAACCGAGTTGGAGCTAGTACCTCCCCATATATATGTAAGGAGTGTATTTTGCAACTGAAAAGGAACTTTGTGTTCCCAACAAGCTAGGTGAAAGACGGCTTTGACACACAATTATCTCTCAGAACTGAGCATGTGGAGAGACGTTCGTTCATCTAGCACAAAGGGAACGGGTTGCAGGAGAAATTTTACTCTGCTTTCTCAGTCTGTTTCCTAGTGCTGGTTTGAAATTCCTGCAGTTTTCACTGTAAAACGGATTTGCAGCTAGTACCTCCCCATATATATGTAAGGAGTGTAGTTTGCAACTGAAAAGGAACTTTGTGTTCTCAACAAGCATGGTGAAAGGCGGATTTCACACACACTTATCTCTCAGAACTGAGCAGGTGGAGAGACGTTCGTTCATCTAGCCCAACGGGAATGAGTTGCAGGAGAAACTTTTACTCTGGTTTCTCAGTCTGTTTCCTAGTGCCGGTTTGAAGTTCTTGCAGTTTTCACTGTAAAACCGAGTTGAAGCTAGTACATCCCTATATATATGTAAGGAGTGTTGTATGCAACTTAAAGGAACTTTGAATTCCCAACAAGCTAGGTGAAGGACGGCTTTCAAACACACTATTCTCTCAGAAATGAGCATGTGTAGAGACTTTCGTTCATCTAGCACAAATGGCACGGGTTGCAGGAGAAACTTTTACTCTGGTTACTAAGTCTGTTTCCTAGTGCAGGATTGAAGATCCTACCGTTTTCACTGTAAAACCGAGGTGGAGAAAGTTCTTCCCCATATATTTGTATGGAGTGTAGTTTGCAACTGAAAAGGAACTTTGTGTTCCCAACTATCTAAGTGTAGGACGGCATTCACCCACACATATCTCTCAGAACTGAGCGTGTGGAGAGACGTTCGTTCATCTAGAACAAATGGAACGGTATGCAGGAGAAACTTTTACTCTGGTTTCTCAGTCTGTTTCCTAGTGCCGGTTTGAATTTCCTGCAGTTTTCACTGTAAAACGGATTTGGAACTAGTACCTCCCCATATATATGTAAGGATTGTTGTTTGTAACTGAAAAGGAACTTTGTGTTCCCAACAATCTAGGTGAAGGACGGCTTTCACACACACTTATCTCTCAGAACTGAGCATGTGGAGAGACGTTCTTTCATCTAGCACAAAGGGAACGGGTTGCAGGAGAAACTTTTTCTCTGGTTTCTCAGTCTGTTTCCTAGTGCCGATTTGAAGTTCCTGCAATTTTCACTGTAAAACAGTGTTGGAGCTAGTACCTCCCCATATATATGCATGGAGTGCTGTTTGCAACTGAAAAGGAACTATGTTTTCCAAACAATCTAAGTGAATGACGGCATTCACACACACTTATCTCTCAGAACTGAGCATGTGGAGAGATGTTCGTTCATCTAGCACAAAGGGAACGGGTAGCACGAGAATCTTTTACTCTGGTTTCTCAGTCTGTTTCCAAGTGCCGGTTTGAAGTTCCTGCAGTTTTCACTTCAAAACCGAGTTGGAGGTAGTACCTCCCCATATATATGTATGGAGTGTAGTTTGCAACTGAAAAGGAACTTTGTGTTCCCAACAATTTAGGTGAAGGACGGCTTTCACACACACACATCTGTCAGAACTGAGCATGTGGAGAGACGTTCATTCATCTAGCACAAATGGAACGGTTTGCAGGAGAAACTTTACTCTGGTTTCTCAGTCTGTTTCCAAGTGCTGGTTTGAATTTCTTGCAGTTTTCACTGCAAAACCGAGTTGGAGGTAGTACCTCCCCATATATATGTATGGAGTGTAGTTTGCAACTGAAAAGGAATTTTGTGTTCCCAACAAACTATATGAAGGACGGCTTTCACACACACATATCTCTCAGAACAGAGCATGTGGAGAGACGTTCGTTCATCTAGCAAAAAGGGAAATGGTTGCAGGAGAAACTTTTACACTGGTTTCTCAGTTTGTTTCCTAGTGCCTCTTAGAAGTTCCTGCAGTTTTCACTTTAAAACCGAATTGGAGCTAGTACTACCAGATATATATTTATGGAGTGTAGATTGCAAATAAAAAGGAACTTTGTGTTCCCAACAATCAAGGTGAAAGACGGCTTTAACACACAATTATCTCTCAGAACTGAACAGGTGGTGAGACGTTCGTTCATCTAGCAGAAATGGAACGGGTTGCAGGAGAAACTATTACTCAGCTTTCTCAGTTTGTTTCCTACTGCCGTGTTGAAGGTACTGCAGTTTTCACTGTAAAACTGAGTTGGTGCTAGTACCTCCCCATATATATGTATGGAGTGTAGTTTGCAGCTGAAAAGGAACTTTGTGTTCCCACCAATCTAGGTGAAGGACGGCTTTCACACACACTTATCTCTCAGAACTGAGCATGTGGAGAGACGTCCGTTCATCTAGCACAAAAGGAACGTGTTGCAGGAGAAACTTTTACTCTGGTTTCTTAGTCTGTTTCCTAGTGCCGATTTCATGTTCCTGCAGTTTTCACTGTAAAACAGAGTTGGAGCTAGTACCTCCCCATATATATGCATGGAGTGCAGATTGCAACTGAAAAGGGCCTGAGTGTCCCCAACAATCTAAGTGAAGGCGGCTTTCACACACACTTTTATCTCAGAAATGAGCATGTGGAGAGACGTTCGTTCATCTAGCACAAAGGGAACAGGTTGCAGGAGAAACATTTAATCAGGTATCTCAGTCTGTTTCCTAGAGCCGAATTGAAGTTACTGCAGTTTTCACTGTAAAACCGATTTGGAGCTAGTACAACCCCATATATATGTATGGAGTGTAGTTTGCAACTGAAAAGGAACTTTGTGTTCCCAACTATCTAAGTGTAGGACGGCATTCACCCACACATATCTCTCAGAACTGAGCGTGTGGAGAGACGTTCGTTCATCTAGCACAAAGGGAACTGGTTGCAGGAGAAACTTTTTCTCTGGTTTATCAGTGTGTTTCCTAGTGCCGATTTGAAGTTCCTGCAATTTTCACTGTAAAACAGATTTGGAGCTTGTACCTCCCCTATGTATGCATGGAGTGCGGTTTGCAACTGAAAAAGAACTATGTTTTCCATACAATCTAAGTGAATGACGGCATTCACACACACTTATCTCTCAGAACTGAGCATGTGGAGAGACGTTCGTTCATCTAGCACAAAGGGAACGGTTTGCAGGAGAAACTTTTACTCTGGTTTCTCAGTCTGTTTCCTAGTGCCGACTTGAAGTTCCTGCAGTTTTCACTGTAAAACCTATTTGGAGCTAGTACCTCCCCATATATATGCATGGAGTGCAATTTCAACTGAATAGGAAATTTGTGTTCCCAACAATCTAAGTGAAGGACGGCTTTCACACACACTTAACTCTCAGAACTGAGCAAGTGGAGAGACGTTCGTTCATCTAGCACAAAGGGAACGGGTAGCAGGAGAAATTTAACTCCGGTTTCTCAGTCTGTTTCCTAGTGCCGTGTTGAATTTCCTGCAGTTTCACTGCAAAACAGAGTTGGAGGTTTTACCTCCCCATATATATGTATGGATTGTAGTTTGCAACTGAAAAGATACTTTGTGTTCCCAACAATCTAGGTGAAGGATGGCTTTGACACACACTTATCTCTCAGAACTGAGCATGTGGAGAGAAGTTCGTTCATCTAGCACAAAGGGAACGGTTTGCAGGAGAAACTTTTACTCTGGTTTCTCAGTCTGTTGCCTAGTGCCGGTTTGAATTTCTTCCAGTTTTCACTGCAAAACCGAGTTGGAGATAGTACATCCCTATATATATATAAGGATTGTAGATTGCAACTGAAAAGGAATTTTGTGTGCCCTACAACCTATGGGAAGGACGGCATTCACACACACATATCTCTTAGAACAGAGCATGTGGAGAGACGTTCGTTCATCTAGCAAAAAGTGAAAGGGTTGCAGGAGAAACTTTTACACTGGTTTCTCAGTTTGTTTCCTAGTGCCTCTTAGAAGTTCCTGCAGTTTTCACTTTAAAACCGAATTGGAGCTTGTACTACCAGATATATATTTATGGAGTGTAGATTTCAAATAAAAAGGAACTTTGTGTTCCCAACAAGCTAGTTGAACGACGGCTTTCAGACACACTTATCTCTCAGAACTGATCATGATGGGAGACTTTCGTTCATCTAGCACAAAGGGAAAGTTTTGCAGAAGAAACTTTTCTGTGTTTTCTCAGCCTCTTTCTAAGTGCCGGTTTTAAGTTCCTGCAGTTTTCACTTTAAAACAGAGTTGGAGCTAGTACCTCCCCATATATATGTATGGAGTGTAGTTTACAACTGAAAGGAACTTTGTGTTCCCAACAAGCTAGGTGAAGGACAGCTTTCACACACACTTATGTCTCAGAAATGAGCATGTGTAGAAAGTTCTTTCATCTTGCAAAAAGGGAACTGATTGCAGGAGAAACTTTTACTCTAGTTTCTAAGTATGTTTCCTAGTGCTGGTTTGAAATTCCTGCATTTTTCACTGTAAACCCGAGTTGGAGTTTGTACTTCCCCATATATATGTATGGAGTGTAGTTTGCAACTGAAAAGGAACTTTGTGTTCCCAACAATCAACATGAAGGACGGCTTTAACACACAATTATCTCTCAGAACTGAACAGGTGGAGAGACGTTCGTTCATCTAGCAGAAATGGAACGGGTTGCAGGGGAAACTATTACTCTGTTTTCTCAGTTTGATTCCTACTGCCGGGATGAAGGTACTGCAGTTTTCACTGTAAAACTGTGTTGGAGCTAGTACCTTCCCATATATATGTATGGAGTGTAGTTTGCAACTGAAAAGGAACTTTGTGTTCCCACCAATCTAGGTGAAGGACGGCTTTCACACACACTTAACTCTAAGAACTGAGCATGTGGAGAGACTTCCGTTCATCTAGCACAAAAGGAACGGGTTGCAGGGGAAACTTTTACTCTGGTTTCTCAGTTTGTCTCCTAGTGCCGATTTGAAGTTCCTGCAGTTTTCACTGTAAAACAGAGTTGGAGCTAGTACCTCCCCATATATATGCATGGATTGCTGTTGGCAACTGAAAAAGAACTTTGTGTTCCGAACAATCTAAGTGAAGTACGGTTTTCACACACAATTATCTCTCAGAAATGAGCATGTCGAGAGACATTCGTTCATCTAGCACAAATGGCACGGGTTGAAGGAGAAACTTTTACTCTGGTTTCTCAATCTGTTTCCTAGTGCCGGTTTGAAGTTCTTGCAGTTTTAACAGTAAAAACGATTTGGAGCTTGTATATCCCAATATATATGTATGGATTGTAGTATGCAACTGAAAGGAACTTTGTATTCCCAACAAGTTATGTGAAGTACGGCTTTCACACACACGTATCTCTCAGAATTGAGCATGTGGAGAGACGTTCATTCATCTAACTCAAATGGAACGTGTTGCAGTAGAAATTTTTTTCTGGTTTCTCAGTCTGTTTCCTAATTCCTTTTAGTAGTTCCAACATTTTTCACTGTAAAACCGATTTGGAACTAGTACATCCCCATATATTTGTATGGAGTGTAGTTTGCAACTGAAAAGGAACTTTGTGTTCCCAACAATCTAGGTGAAGCCCGGCTTCACACACACTTTTCTCTCAGAACTGAGCATGTGGAGGGTGGTTCGTTCATCTAGCCAAAAGAAATGGGTTGCATTAGAAACTTTAGGTCTGGTTTCTCAGTGTGTTTCCTAGTGCCGGTTTGAAGTTCCTGCAGAATTCACTGTAAAACAGATTTGGAGCTAGTACCACCCCATATATATGTATGGAGTGTAGTTTGCAACTGGAAAGGAACTTTGTGTTCCCAACAAGCTAGTTGAAGGACGGCTTTCACACACACTTATCTCTCAGATCTGAGCATGTGGAGAGTCTTTCGTTCATCTAGCACAAATGGAACGGGTTGCAGTGCAAATTTTTACTCTGGTTTCTCTGTCTGTTTCCTAGTGCCGGTTTGAAGTTCTTACAGTTTTCACTGTAATACAGAGTTGGAGCTAGTACATCCCAATATATATGTATGGAGTGTAGTTTTCAACTGAAAAGGAACTTTGTGTTCCCAACAAGCTAGGTGAAGTCCGGCTTCACACACAATTTTCTCTCAGAACTGAGCTTGTGGAGAGAGGTTCGTTCATCTTGCCAAAGGGAACGGGTTGCAGGAGAAACATTAGCTTTGGTTTCTCAGTGTGTTTCCTAGTGCCGGGTTGAAGTTCCTGCAGAATTCACTGTAAAAAAGATTTGGAGCTAGTACCACCCCATATATATGTATGGAGTGTAGTTTGCTACTGGAAAGGAACTTTGTGTTCCCAACAAGCTAGTTGAAGGACGGCTTTCACACACACTCATCTCTCAGAAATCAGCATGTGGAGAGTATTTCGTTCATCTAGCACAAATGGAACAGTTTGAAGGAGAAATTTTTACTCTGGTTTCTCAGTCTGTTTCCTAGTGCCGGTTTGAAGTTCTTGCAGTTTTCACTGTAATACCGAGTTGGAGGTAGTACATCCCAATATATATGTATGGAGTGTAGTATGCAACTGAAAGGAACTTTGTATTCCCAACAAGCTACGTGAAGGACGGCTTTCACACACAATTGTCTCACAGACATGAACATGTGGAGAGACGTTCGTTCATCTAGCACAATGGGAACGGGTTGCTTGAGAAAAATTTTCTCTGGTTTCTCAGTCTGTTTCCTAGTGCCGTTTTGCAGTTCTTGCATTTTTCACTGTAAAACGGATTTGGAACTAGTACCTCCCCATATATATGTAAGTAGTGTAGTTTGTAACTGAAAAGGAACTTTGTGTTCCCAACAAGGTAGGTGAAAGTCGGCTTTCACACACACTTATCTCTCAGAACTGAGCATGTGGAGAGACTTTCTTTCATCTAGCACCAAGGGAACGGGTTGCAGGGGAAACTATTACTCTGGTTTCTCAGTCTGCTTCCTAGTGCCGGTTTGAAGTTCTTGCAGTTTTCACAGTAAAACCGAGTTGGAGCTAGTACACCCCAATATATATGTATGGAATGTAGTATGCGACTGAAAGGAACTTTGTATTCCCAACAAGCTAGGTGAAGGCGGCTTTCACACACACATATCTCTCAGAACTGAGCATGTGGAGAGACGTTCGTTCATCTAGCACAAAGGGAACGGGTTGCAGGAGAAACTTTTTCTCTGGTTTCTCAGTCTGTTTCCTAGTGCCGGTAGGAAGTTCCTGCAGTTTTCAGTGTAAAACAGAGTTGGAACTTGTACCTCCCCATATATATGTATGGATTGTAGTTTGCAATTTGAATGGAACTTTGTGTTCCCTTCAAGCTTGGTTAAGTGCGGCTTTCTCACACATTTATCTCTCAGAACAGAGCATGTGGAGAGACGTTCTTTCATTTAGCACAAAGGGAACGGGATGCAAGAGAATCTTTTACTGTGGTTTCTCAGTCTGTTTCCTAGTTCCGGAATGAATTTGCTGGAGTTTTCACTGTAAAACCGATTGGAGCTTCTACCACCCCATATATATTTATGGAGTGTAGTTTGCAACTGGAAAGGAACTATGTGTTCCCAACAAGCTAGTTGAAGGACGGCTTTCACACACACTTATCTCTCAGAAATGATCATGTGGAGAGACATTCGTTCATCTAACACAAATGAACGGGTTGCAGGAGAAATTTTTGTCTGATTTCTCAGTCTGTTTCCTAATGACTGTTAGAAGTTCCAGCAGTTTTCACTGTAAAACCGATTTTTAACTAGTACTTCCCCATATATTTGTATGGAGTGTAGTATGCCACTGAAACGAACTTTGTATTCCCAACAAGCTAGGTGAAGGACGGCTTTCACACACAATTATCTCTCAGAACTGAGCATGTGGAGAGACGTTCGTTTATCTAGTACAAAGGAAAGGTTTGCAGGAGAAACTTTTACTCTGGTTTCTCAGTCTGTTTCCTAGTGCCGGTTTGAACTTTCTGCAGTTTTCACTGTAAAACAGAGTTGGAGCTAGTACCTCCCCATATATATGTAAGGAGTGTAGTTTGCAACTGAAAAGGAACTTTGTGTTCCCAACAAGCTAGGTGAAAGACGGCTTTGACACACAATTATCTCTCAGAACTGAGCATGTGGAGAGACGTTCGTTCATCTAGCACAAAGGGAAAGGGTTGCAGGAGAAACTTTTACTCTGCTTTCTCAGTCTGTTTCCTAGTGCTGGTTTGAAATTCCTGCAGTTTTCACTGTAAAACCGAGTTGAAGCTAGTACATCCCTATATATATGTAAGGAGTGTTGTATGCAACTTAAAGGAACTTCGTATTCCCAACAAGCTAGGTGAAGGACGGCTTTCAAACACACTATTCTCTCAGAAATGAGCATGTGTAGTGACTTTCTTTCATCTAGCACAAATGGCACGGGTTGCAGGAGAAACTTTTACTCTGGTTACTATGTCTGTTTCCTAGTGCAGGATTGAAGATCCTACCGTTTTCACTGTAAAACCGAGGTGGAGAAAGTACTTCCCCATATATTTGTATGGAGTGTAGTTTGCAACTGAAAAGGAACTTTGTGTTCCCAACAAGCTAGGTGAAAGGCGGCTTTCACACACACTTATCTCTCAGAACTGAACATGTGGAGAGACGTTCGTTCATCTAGCACAAATGGAATGGGTTGCAGGAGAAACTTTTTCTCTGGTTTCTAAGTCTGTTTCCTAGGGCCGGTTTGAAGTTCCTGCAATTTTCACTGTAAAACAGATTTGGAGCTAGTACCTCCCCATATATATTTAAGGAGTGTATTTTGCAACTGAAAAGGAACATTGTTTTCCCAACAAGCTATGTGAAAGACAGCTTTCACACACACTTATATCTCAGAACTGAGCATTTGGAGAGACTTTCGTTCATCTAGCACAAAGGGAACGGGTTGCAGGAGAAACTTTTACACTGGTTTCTCAATCTGTTTCCTAGTTCCGGTTTGAAGTTCTTGCAGTTTTAACAGTAAAACCGACTTGGAGCTAGTATATCCCAATATATATGTATGGAGATAGTATGCCACTGAAAATAACTTTGTATTCCCAACAAGCTAGGTGAAGGACGGCTTTCACTCACAATTATCTCTCAGAAATGAGCATGTGGAGAGACGTTCGTTCATTTAGCACAAAGGGAACGGGTTGCAGGAGAAACTATTTCTCTGGTTTCTCAGTCTGTTTCCTAGTGCCGGTTGGAAGTTTCTGCAGTTTTTACTGTAAAACCGATTGGAGCTTGTACCACCCCATATATATTTATGGAGTGTATTTTGCAACTGGAAAGGAACTATGTGTTCCCAACAAGCTAGTTGAAGGACGGCTTTCACACACAATTATCTCTCAGAAATGATCATGTGGAGAGACATTCGTTCATCTAACACAAATGAACGGGTTGCAGGAGAAATTTTTGTCTGATTTCTCAGTCTGTTTCCTAATGCCTGTTAGAAGTTCCAGCAGTTTTCACTGTAAAACCGATTTGGAACTAGTACATCCCCATATATATGTATGGAGTGTAGGTTGCAAATGAAAAGGAACTTTGTGTTCCCAACAAGCTATGTGAAAGGCGGCTTTCACACACACTTATCTCAGAACTGAGCATGTGGAGAGACGTTCGTTCATCTAGCACAAAGGGAACGGTTTGCAGGAGAAATTTTTCTCCGGTTTCTCAGTCTGTTTCCTAGTTCCGGTTTGAAGTTCTTGCAGATTTCACTGTAAAACCGAGTTGGAGCTAGTACATACCAATATATATGTATGGAGTGTAGTATGCCACTGAAAGGAACTTTGTATTCCCAACAAGCTAGGGGAAGGACGGCTTTCACACACAATTATCTCTCAGAACTGAGCATGTGGAGAGACGTTCGTTTATCTAGTACAAAGGGAAAGGTTTGCAGGAGAAACTTTTACTTTGGTTTCTCAGTCTGTTTCCTATTGCCGGTTTGAAATTTCTGCAGTTTTCACTGTAAAACCGAGTTGGAGCTAGTACCTCCCCATATATATGTAAGGAGTGTATTTTGCAACTGAAAAGGAACTTTGTGTTCCCAACAAGCTAGGTGAAAGACGGCTTTGACACACAATTATCTCTCAGAACTGAGCATGTGGAGAGACGTTCGTTCATCTAGCACAAAGGGAACGGGTTGCAGGAGAAATTTTACTCTGCTTTCTCAGTCTGTTTCCTAGTGCTGGTTTGAAATTCCTGCAGTTTTCACTGTAAAACGGATTTGCAGCTAGTACCTCCCCATATATATGTAAGGAGTGTAGTTTGCAACTGAAAAGGAACTTTGTGTTCTCAACAAGCATGGTGAAAGGCGGATTTCACACACACTTATCTCTCAGAACTGAGCAGGTGGAGAGACGTTCGTTCATCTAGCCCAACGGGAATGAGTTGCAGGAGAAACTTTTACTCTGGTTTCTCAGTCTGTTTCCTAGTGCCGGTTTGAAGTTCTTGCAGTTTTCACTGTAAAACCGAGTTGAAGCTAGTACATCCCTATATATATGTAAGGAGTGTTGTATGCAACTTAAAGGAACTTTGAATTCCCAACAAGCTAGGTGAAGGACGGCTTTCAAACACACTATTCTCTCAGAAATGAGCATGTGTAGAGACTTTCGTTCATCTAGCACAAATGGCACGGGTTGCAGGAGAAACTTTTACTCTGGTTACTAAGTCTGTTTCCTAGTGCAGGATTGAAGATCCTACCGTTTTCACTGTAAAACCGAGGTGGAGAAAGTTCTTCCCCATATATTTGTATGGAGTGTAGTTTGCAACTGAAAAGGAACTTTGTGTTCCCAACAAGCTAGGTGAAAGGCGGCTTTCACACACACTTATCTCTCAGAACTGTGCATGTGGAGAGACGTTCGTTCATCTAGCACAAATGGAATGGGTTGCAGGAGAAACTTTTTCTCTGGTTTCTAAGTCTGTTTCCTAGGGCCGGTTTGAAGTTCCTGCAATTTTCACTGTAAAACAGATTTGGAGCTAGTACCTCCTCATATATATGTAAGGAGTGTATTTTGCAACTGAAAAGGAACATTGTTTTCCCAACAAGCTAGGTGAAAGACAGCTTTCACACACACTTATATCTCAGAACTGAGCATTTGGAGAGACATTCGTTCATCTAGCAAAAAGTGAACGGGTTGCAGGAGAAACTTTTACACTGGTTTCTCAATCTGTTTCCTAGTTCCGGTTTGAAGTTCTTGCAGTTTTAACAGTAAAACCGACTTGGAGCTAGTATATCCCAATATATATGTATGGAGTGTAGTTTGCAACTGAAAAAGATCTTTGTGTTCCCAACAAGCTAGGTGAAAGGCGGCTTTCACACACACTTATCTCTCAGAACTGAGCATGTGGAGAGACGTTCGTTCATCTAGCACAAAGGGAACGGGTTGCAGGAGAACTTTTTCTCTGGTTTCTCAGTCTGTTTCCTAGTGCCGGTTGGAAGTTCCTGCAGTTTTCACTGGAAAACCGATTGGAGCTTTTACCACCCCATATATATTTATGGAGTGTAGTTTGCAACTGGAAAGGAACTATGTGTTCCCAACAAGCTATGTGAAGGACGGCTATCACATACAATTATCTCTCAGAACAGAGCATGTGGAGAGACGTTCTTTCATTTAGCACAAAGGGAACGGGTTGCAAGAGAATCTTTTACTGTGGTTTCTCAGTCTGTTTCCTAGTTCCGGAATGAATTTCCTGGAGTTTTCACTGTAAAACCGATTGGAACTTGTACCACCCCATATATATTTATGGAGTGTAGTTTGCAACTGGAAAGGAACTATGTGTTCCCAACAAGCTAGTTGAAGGACGGCTTTCACACACAATTATCTCTCAGAAATTAGCATGTGGAGAGACATTCGTTCATCTAACACAAATGGAAGAGTTTGCAGGAAAAATTTTTGTCTGATTTCTCAGTCTGTTTCCTATTGCCTGTAAGAAGTTCCAGCAGTTTTCACTGTAAAACCGATTTGGAACTAGTACATCCCCATATATATGTAAGGAGTGTAGTTTGCAACTGAAAAGGGACTTTGTGTTCCCAACAAGCTAGGTGAAGCCCGGCTTTCACACACACTTATCTCTCAGAACTGAGCATGTGGAGAGACGTTCGTTCATCTAGCACAAAGGGAACGGTTAACAGGAGAAATTTTTCTCTGGTTTCTCAGTCTGTTTCCTAGTTCCGGTTTGAAGTTCTTGCAATATTCACTGTAAAACCGAATTGGAGCTAGTACATACCAATATATATGTATGGAGTGTAGTATGCCACTGATAGGAACTTTGTATTCCCAACAAGCTAGGTGAAGGACGGCTTTCACACACAATTATCTCTCAGAACTGAGGATGTGGAGAGACGTTCGTTAATCTAGCACAAAGGGAAAGGTTTGCAGGAGAAACTTTTACTCTGGTTTCTCAGTCTGTTTCCTATTGCCGGTTTGAACTTTCTGCAGTTTTCACTGTAATACAGAGTTGGAGCTAGTACATCCCAATATATATGTATGGAGTGTAGTTTTCAACTGAAAAGGAACATTGTGTTCCCAACAAGCTAGGTGAAGTCCGGCTTCACACAAAATTTTCTCTCAGAACTGAGCTTGTGGAGAGACTTTCGTTCATCTAGCTAAAGGGAACGGGTTGCAGAAGAAACATTAGCTTTGGTTTCTCAGTGTGTTTCCTAGTGCCGGTTTGAAGTTCCTGCAGAATTCACTGTAAAAAAAATTTGGAGCTAGTACCACCCCATATATATGTATGGAGTGTAGTTTGCAACTGGAACGGAACTTTGTGTTCCCAACAAGCTAGTTGAAGGACGGCTTTCACACTCACTTATCTCTCAGAAATCAGCATGTGGAGAATCTTTCGTTCATCTAGCACAAATGGAACCGGTTGTAGGAGAAATTTTTACTCTGGTTTCTCAGTCTGTTTCCTAGTGCCGGTTTGAAGTTCTTGCAGTTTTCACTGTAATACCGAGTTGGAGGTAGTACATCCCAATATATATGTATGGAGTGTAGTATGCAACTAAAAGGAACTTTGTATTCCCAACAAGCTACGTGAAGAACGGCTTTCACACACAATTATCTCTCAGAAATGAGCATGTGGAGAGACGTTCGTTCAACTAGCACAAAGGGAACGGGTTGCTTGAGAAACTTTTTCTCTGGTTTCTCAGTCTGATTCCTAGTGCCGTTTTGAAGTTCTTGCATTTTTCACTGTAAAACCGAGTTGGAGCTAGTACATCCCAATATATATGTATGGAGTGTAGAATGCAACTGAAAGGAACTTTGTATTCCCAACAAGCTAGGTGAAGGCGGCTTTCACACACACTTATCTCTCAGAACTGAGCATGTGGAGAGACGTTCGTTCTTCTAGAACAAAGGGAACGGGTTGCAGGAGAAACTTTTACTCTGGTTTCTCAGTCTGTTTCCTAGTGCCGGTTTGAATTTCCTGCAGTTTTAACTGTAAAACGGATTTGGAACTAGTACCTCCCCATATATATGTAAGGATTGTAGTTTGTAACTGAAAAGGAACTTTGTGTTCCCAACAAGGTAGGAGAAAGTCGGCTTTCACACACACTTATCACTCAGAACTGAGCATGTGGATAGACTTTCGTTCATCTAGCACAAAGGGAACGGTTTGCAGGAGAAACTTTTTCTCTGGTTTCTCAGTCTGTTTCCTAGTGCCGGTTTGAAGTTCCTGCAGTTTTCAGTGTAAAACCGTGTTGGAGCTTGTACCTCCCCATATATATGTATTGATTGTAGTTTGCAAATGAAAAGGAACTTTGTGTTCCCAACAAGCTATGTGAAAGGCGGCTTTCACACACACTTATCTCTCAGAACTGAGCATGTGGAGAGACGTTCGTTCATCTAGCACAAAGGGAACGGTTTGCAGGAGAAATTTTTCTCTGGTTTCTCAGTCTGTTTCCTAGTTCCGGTTTGAAGTTCCTGCAGTTTTCACTGTAAAACCGAGTTGGAGCTAGTACATACCAATATATATGTATGTAGTGTAGTATGCCACTGAAAGGAACTTTGTATTCCCAACAAGCTAGGTGAAGGACGGCTTTCACACACAATTATCTCTCAGAACTGAGCATGTGGAGAGACGTTCTTTTATCTAGTACAAAGGGAAAGGTTTGAAGGGGAAACTTTTACTCTGGTTTCTCAGTCTGTTTCCTATTGCCGGTTTGAACTTTCTGCAGTTTTCACTGTAAAACAG